>NC_081330.1:99233973-99544200 GCF_026419965.1 Kogia breviceps | reverse complement strand
AGGAGGAAATGTGGGGAAGAGGGAATATCTTAGTTCCCAGGCTTAAGCCCAGAGATCCTAGCAAACCGCTCACTCACATGCTTACACATACAAGCCACAGACACACACACAAATGCACTTCTGAAGCACGTGCATGCAGACACACTATTCACTTGATTTTTCATCCTCTTAGGCGCTCTGGAGTTGTAAGGCAGAATGAGACGCAGTGAGGCTAGCACAGGTGCTGGGGTTTATGGAAGCCCCCGGAAGGCCAAGCGTGAGCAAGAGCCCCTGCCTTGGTTCTGGAAACTGCAGCAGGCGAGGCCACACTTGTCATCTGGTCTTGTCCTTGGCTTTTCCAGACTCCAGGGCCACCTCCATTCTTGAGACCCAGCTTGTCTTGACTTCTACCATTTGCTCTCAAGGTGCCCAGAATTGGATCTGGGCACTTTGATCTGATCGGGTGGGCTCCGTGCCACACCACATGGTCCCACCAGCCCTGCTCGGGCTGGACAGAGTTCTCAGGCAGGATGCTTCATGTTTTTCTGGGGTGCCGATTCCTGATCCAATCAATGGTAACAGGGTAACAGAGTTAAATGACACAAAACACAGGTGGCAGCTTATGCAAAAGGAACCTGGCTCTCCTTAAAATGGGGTTATGAGCATTGCAAGTGCCTGACATTTGATCAGCCCCAGTGCAGCCTCCCGAGAACAACTGGGAACTGCCTTCCTCCCCTCTCTCAACACCTCTGTGTGCCCCCTCCTTCCCTTCCCTTCCTTTGTTCCTTCATTCAGGAAACATTTCTTCATTGCCTACTGTTCCCATTATCTATTGCTGTGTAATAGACAATCCCCAAACCTAGTGGCTTCCAAAGAAAACCATTTTATTATATCTCACAACTCAGAATTCAGGGGCAGGGCTCGGCTGGGCAATTCTTTTTTTTTTTTTTTTTTTTTTTTTTTTTTGTGGTACGCGGGTCTCTCACTGTTGTGGCTTCTCCCGTTGTGGAGCACAGGCTCTGGACGCACAGGTTCAGCGGCCATGGCTCACGGGCCCAGCTGCTCCGCGGCATGTGGGATCTTCCCGGACCGGGGCACGAACCCGTGTCCCCTGCATTGGCAGGCTGACTCTCAACCACTGCGCCACCAGGGAAGCCCTCTTTACTTTTTTAAAAAAAATTAATTAATTAATTTATTGGCTGCATTGGGTTTTCATTGCTGCGCGCAGGCGTTCTCCAGTTGTGGAGAGCGGGGGCTACTCTTCCTTGTGGTGCGTGGGCTTCTCATTGTGATGGCTTCTCTTGCTGCGGAGCACGGGCTCTAGGCACGTGGGCTGCAGTAGTTGTGGCACGCGGGCTCAGTTGTTGTAGCTCACGGGCTCTAGAGCGCAGGCTCAGTAGTTGTGGTGCACGGGCTTAGTCGCTCCACGGCATGTGGGATCTTTCCAGACCAGGGCTCGGACCCGTGTCCCCTGCATTGGCAGGCGGATTCTTAACCACTGCGCCACCAGGGAAGTCCCTGGGCAATTCTTTTGTTCCTCCTGGCATCGCCGTGATCACTCAGTGGTATTCGCTGGCTGCCTGGCTGGTCAGGAAGGTCAAGGTGGACCATGACGAGTGCCTGGGCAGGAAAGGCTAGAATGTTTGGGTCACTGGACTGCGCTCCTTCTTTATGCCACTCCGGGCCCCTTCAGTAGGTGGGTGTGACTTTGTACATGGTGACTGTAAGAGTGAGCGTTCCAAGAGACAGGAATTGGAAGCTGCCAATCTCTTGAGGCCTGGGCACCAAAATGGGCACAGCATCTCTTCTGCCGTACTCTATTCGTCAAAGAAGTCACAAAGGCCACCCAGATTGAAAGGGGATGGGACGAAAGCCTAGTCTCTGTCCTCTCTGTGGGAGGAGTGTGAAAGCAGGGGTGGCCAGCTTGAATCTGTCACCTCTCCTATCTGCTGGGAATCGTGAGAGATGCTGTTAAGTAAAAGAGCGAATAACACGAGTACTGCTATTTCGTTCCCTTTTTCTTTTCTCTGGGTTAAGTCCAGATCTGGGGGTAGACTTTCCCATTTCCCCAAGTTACTAGAGAAATTCTGCTTGACATTGTAGTGGGGGTGAGTGAAGCAGCGAGATGAGAGGCAGAATCTGGGCAGCGCGGGGCTACTCTTAGGAGGTCACGTGGGCTGGGGGTGAGATCCAGGAGAGAAGACACTGCAGCTGAGATGACCGTGCTGCGGAAGGGTGTGCGGGGGTTGGGTGGCAAAGCGGAAGGCGCTGTGGCGATCGGCGGGAAGGGAGGACCTTGACGTTGTCTGAATCTGAGTTCCTTCTAAAAGCAGAGCCTGAAAATGAAGACTTGGGTGCAGGAAGTTCCTTTGGGAAGTGACCCCCAGGAAGCATGGGGAGGGGGAGGGGAAGGAAACCAGTGAAGGGTGAGCTGTGGGGCAGGTGGGCTTCTGGGGCTCAATCGTACTGGAGCCCCCGGGAGACTCTGCAGGAGCCACTCCAGAGTTGTCAACTTAAGAGCAGCAAAGCTGCGCTATTTATACACCAAATTCCTTCCGTCGTTGATCAAGCGTTGATCCTAAGGTCTTAAGCTTCCAGTACTTTTGCCCCACTCTACACTGGTGACCATGCCAGGATAGTCACTGTGTCCAGGAGCTGCCTGTTGGTGGCCTCCAGGGTGGCTATGAAGGTCTGCCGAGACGGTTTATGATGAGAATTTCTAGTCCCTTTGTGTGGGACATGGACAGGACCTCTGCCTCACGCGCCTCCAGGGGGCGCCCATCACACTGTCTTCCACGTGAAGGGTGCCCCCCTGTATGTGCCCCGTAACACCCCCCCCACCTTCCCACAAATTCATCATTACAACTCACAAGGCCCACGAATGCTTTGGGAGCCAGCAGATTCTCTCTGAGGTACGCAACGAATGCCAAGTCCTAAGTCAAGGTTGGCTCTGGGCCAAAACAAAGACACTGATGGGGACAAGTGGTGCTTGCGGTTACCCCATACTGGTCTCCGTGCAGCACAGAGTCCAGGAAGAAGGGGAAAGAAGCACCTTCATAAACACCAGGCCAACCTCTGGGACCCCTTTTTGTGTTTTCCAGTGCTTAAGAAACACATGGAGTACTTAGTCCACTGAGGGCAGACCAAGTTAGCAGGTTTGTTCACCCTTTGTGGAGAAAGTGACTTGACCCCTCTGAGTTTCTGTCTCCCCATCTAGAGTCATCTCTGAGGCCTCTTAATACCCTACCAGGCTGTGATTTTTGATTCTACAGGTAAGGAGTGAGACGATGCGTCTCAGTGAACGCTGGGAAGTTAAAAGTACTGTACAAACTGAAAGCTTTCATGCGATTGTAACTGTTATGGCAACACAGAGCGCTCTGTGGAAACAGCCTCCACCTCGGTTTATGCTCCTCCTGTAGGAGCCCTGACCCCACGCTCCATCACCCTGCCTCCCAGACTCCTAGCAGGATCTCTGTGTCCTTGGTTACTCCGTGAAACCTATGTTGAGAGACTCTGCCTTTCTAGTGGTCTCCTCTTGACAGGGGAAGAGGGCACCCCAGACCCCTAGTTCATCCATATGCCCTAAGATGCCTCGGGCCACACCACAAGGGCACGATTCACCAGTTCACGCCCATACCGCATTCTGCGTGGACTCCCATGGGTGTGTTGAGACAGGCAGGCCTTTTTGTTCCAACTGCCCTCAGTTAGGGGGCCTTTTCAATGGTCCTGGTTCTAAAATTATCTCTAGACTGCCTCCTTAGGATGCTCTTGACTGCAGGTGACAGAAACCCCCAAGACAGGAAGAGCTCCAAGATGATACTTCAAGGTTCCTCTCCTCTCTAATCCTCTCAGCTCTGCCTTTCTGGGTATGTGTGTTCAGTTTCAGCCTCCAACTGGTCCCCAAAAGGCTGCTGAAGTTCCAGGCATCACATGCAGGTACACAAGCTCTAATAGCAAAGAACAGGCCCTTCCAGCCAGAGATGATATTCAAAATATTCAGCAACCAGTACAGCAGGGTATGGACCAGTGAGAAGAAACTCTAGCTATACTGGCATGGGCCTGCTGAATGTCAGTGTTTCCAGGGTTGCTTCTGTAAGAGGAAGGAGGGCCCCCACCAGAATTAGCTCATAGCTCATTGGCCGGCAGTGGGTCACATGACCCCACCAGTTTCTGGGGGTTAGAATGGTAAAGATTTTGCCATGAATTGGGGATGGAATCCCCTTTCTTGAGGGTGGACATGTGAATTAGATTCTGGTTCCTTTAGCAGGTTGGAGGCTGGGGGAACCCGTCAATCTCACCTGCTTCCCAGGCTCACACCTCCCCACCATCACCCCTCCGAAATCAGACTCCTTATGCCGGCCTCAGATACACTGTTAAATCCGACCTGAATATCTTGTGTGTGTGTTTTTAAAAACATTTTATTTTGAAAATACTGCAAACCTACAGATTTGAAATTGCAAGAATAGGGTCACAAACTCCCATATACACTTCACCCAGATTCACCCATTATTGACATTTTACCATATTTACTCTGTCTCTCTCTCCACACACACACACACACAACTCAGTTGTTGTTACTTTGGTGGAATAATTTAGTCAGTGGCAGACATCTTTTTTTTTGCTTTTGCTTTTTAAAAAAAACTTTAAATTTTATATTGTAGTAGAGTTGATTAACAATGTTGTGACAGTTTCAGGTGTACAGCAAAGTGATTCAGTTATACATATATACGTATCCTTTTTTTTTTTTTGGCTGTGCTGGGTGTTTGTTGCGGCTTGCGGGCTTCTCTCTAGTTGTGGCACACAGGCTTCTCTACTTGCAGTGCACAAGCTCCAGAGCGCACAGGCTCAGTAGTTGTGGCACGCAGGCTTAGTTTCCCTGCAGCATGTGTGATCTTAGTTCCCTGATCAGGGATCGAACCCACGTCCCCTGCATTGGAAGATGGATTCTTAACCACTGTACAACCAGGGAAGTCCCCCATGTATCTATACTTTTTCAAATTCTTTTCTAATTTAGGTTGTTACATAACGTTGAGCAGAGTTCCCTATGCTATACAGTAGGTCCTTGTTGGTTATCCATTTTAAATATAGCAGAGTGGGGCTTCCCTGGTGGCGCAGTGGTTAAGAATCCGCCTGCCAATGCAGGGTACATGGGTTCAAGCCCTGGTCCGGGGAGATCCCACATGCCGCGGAGCAACTAAGCCTGCGAGGCACAACTACTGAAGCCCGCATGCCTAGAGCCCGTGCTCTGCAACAAGAGAAGCCACCGCAATGGAAAGCCTGCGCACGGCAACAAAGAGTAGCCCCCTCTCGCCGCAACTAGAGAAAGCTCGCCGTAGCAACGAAGACCCAACGCAGCCATCAATCAATCAATCAATCTAAAAAAAAAAATATATATATATATATATATATATATATATATATATATATATATATATATAGCAGTGTGTAACCTGTCAATCCCAAACTCCCTATCTTCACTCCTAAATCTTGAGTGTGATTCTCCAAAGAACAAAGACATTTGCTTACATAATCATAGTACAGTGATCACATTCAGGGAATTGAACAGTAATGCAATACTATTATCTAACACAGAGCACATATTCACATTTCACCAGTTGTCCTGAAAGTGTGCCCTTTAGTGATTGCTCTGCCTCAGGGTTTTATCCAGGGTCACATATTATTTCTGGCCACCTGGTCACTTCACTCCCCTTCAGCCTGGACCAGCTCCTCAGCCTGACCTTTGTTGTTCCTGATACTGACAGTTTTGAAAAGTACAGCCCCTTTTTGCAAAGTGTCACTCAGTTTGGGCTTGTTTGATGTTTTCTTATGGTTAGATTCAGCTGAGCATCTTGGTTTTGCCCCTTTGCTGCTTTCTGCAACTGAAAGTGCTTTAAGCTTTTATGAAAGTTATCTTTATGATGTCTGCAAAGTATAAATACTGTTCGGTTCAGTTAGACCCATTTCATGGATGGACAGACTGAACACTCCTAAGTGAGTCAATTTGATAAGGTTAATCGAAGAGGGCTTGTGACCAACCAGCAATTTCTGCTCAGCTGCCTGCCTTTCTACCTCTCCCTTGCTCACACCCCATCTCCCCTTCTCCTTGGGCTTAATTGATAGGCGAATTAATGAATGTATGGCCAGGTGGGGGGCCCAGGAGGCCGTGTAGAGCCTGCAGAGCTTGCTTTTTAGGTAAGGTGGGGATGAGTCTGCCAGCAGCCTTCCAGTGACAAGGGCGTGATGGATGCCCCCCATTCTTTGATAGCAGTGCTTTTGTTAGTTTGCATTTTATTCAGTGCCTTTTCTCTCGGCAACTCAAGGCCTTTTGCAGAGTCTTATGTAACGAAAAATAATTCTGCAAAGTAGGCAGACCGGGCAAGGCCACAATACGTAAACCACATTCCTTATACACACATGCAGCAGCCTTGCTGGGGCCCATCTGTGTTGGGGCAGGAACATTTGACATGTGTGGTACTTAGAGACCATAAGGGAGCAAAGACATAGGCAAAGGGGGATGCAGTTGCCTTTGCTAAGCTCCAAGGAGGCCCCTCTCCCTGTGCTTGGGTGACTGACTCTTAAATAAGAAAAGGAGGGACTTGAAGTGAGAGAAGTAAGGGAGGGAGGAATGATCAAAAGGAAGGAGTCAGTACGTACAGGAAAAGGTGCTCAACAACCTTGGTCATCGGAAAATGTAAATTCAAACCACTCTGAGATCATGTATACCCATCAGAATGACTAATACGTCAAAACTAACATTAAGTTCCGGTAAGGATGGGGAGCGACTGGAACTTCATAGGCTGCTGATTGACTAGAACTTGGCACAGCCATTATGGAAAACTGAACGGTAACCACTAAACTGAACAGATTCTCACCCTGTGACCCAGCAGTTCCCCTCCTGGGGAAATACCCACAGATGAGTACATACGTTCACTAAAAGACCTGCAAGATAACGTTCATCACACTATTCCATTAGCCCAAAACTAGGGACTACCCAAATGCTCATCAGAAGTACAAAGGATAAATAAAGTGCGGTGCATTTATGTTGTGGGATATTATGCAGCAATGAAAAAGGACAAGCTACTTCTTTGTATAATATATAGACACTCATGTACAGAATGTGGAGTGAAAGAAGACAGACAATAAAGACTGAATTCTGCATAATTTTATCTACATAAAGTTTAAAACCAGGCTAAAGTAATCTGTGGGGACAGAAATGAGAAGAGTGGTTACCTACTAACTGGGAGGCATGAAGGGGCCATCTGGGGAGCTGGTGGTGGTCTGTATCTTGACCTTGGTGCTGAAGAACACATGAGTTTACTTTGTAAAAATTCATTGAGCTGTACATTGATGATGTGATAGTTCAAAAAAGGTTTACAATAAGGCGGGGAAGAGGAAGAGTAAGGGAAACACAGACGTGCCTCTATCGGTGAGCAGGTTGGATTCCACTAACTGTCCTTGAATCCATTTGTTCCTTAATCCAAAGGGACCATCACTCACTCCACCTGTTTGTGGTAGCAGAGTTAGTATACTTTTTTATTTTCTGGCACTTAGCTTTCCATCAAAGTTTGTGGGCCAAAATTTCATAAGCAGAGAAGCTTCTATTTAGAGCAAGGCTAAGGGCATTAGCGATTTATGAGTTCATTCATTGATTCATTCATTCAACCATCAAAGACAGGATAAGTTATGTGATTCTGGAAGCCTTTGGCTAGAACTATTCATTTCTAGATGTCCTCTCATCAACAACAAGACATTTCAACCCGTCTGGGGAAAATGTCAGAGGTGGGATGGGGACTGTAAAAACTGCCTTCTATCCCATTTTCCCTACATTTCTGAATTGGGAGGCTAATTCCTGCCAGAGTGACAGATGACAAGGTAGTGACAGCTTTGAAAGAGGGTGTACTAGTTTCCCATGGCCACCATAACAAAGTACTGCAAACTGGGTGGTGTCAACAACAGAAATGTCTTGACCCATCGTTCTGGGGGCTAGAAGTCCAAGATCAAGGTGTGGGCAGGGTTGGTTCCTTCTGAGGGTGTGAGGGAGAATCTGTTGCAGGCCTCTCGCCTAGATTCTAGTGGTTTACTGGCAATCTTTGGCATTCTTTGGTGTGTGTCTGTCCTCAAATTTCCCCTTTTTATAAGGACACCAGTCATACTGGACTAGGGCCCACTCTAATGACTTCATTTTAACGTGATTACCTCTGCAAACCTTATATCCTAATAAGGTCACATTCTGAAGTACTGGGGGGTTAGGACTTCAACATACAAGCATACCTCGTTTATTGCACTTCGCTTTATTGCACCTCACAGATAACTGTGTTTTTTTACAAATTGAAGGTTTGTAGCAACTCTCGGTTGAACAGTCTATTGGTGCCATTTTTCCAATAGCGTTTGCTCACTTCGTTTCTCTGAGTCGCATTTTGGTAATTCTTGCAATATTTCAACCTTTTTTACTGTTATTATATTTGTTATGGTGATCTGTGATCAGTGATCTTTGGTGTTACTATTGTCATTGTTTTGGGGTGCCACGAACCGCACCCATGTAAGATGGCGAACTTAATCGATAAATGTGTGTGCGTTCTGACTGCTCCACTGCCTGGCCATTCCCCCATCTCTCCCCTTCTCCTTGGGCCTCCCTATTCCCGAGACACAACGATATCAAAATTAGGCCAATGAATAACCCTACAGTGACTTTTAAATGTTCAAGTGTAAGGAAGGGATGCATGTCTCTGACTTTAAATCAAAAGCTAGAAATGATGAACTTAGTGAGGAAGGCACGTCGAAAGCCAAGATAGGCCGGAAGCTAGGCCTCTTGCATGAAACAGTTAGCCAAGTTGTGAATACAAAGGAAAAGTTCTTGAAAGAAATCAAAAGTGCTACTCCAGGGAACACACAAATGATAAGAAAGCAACCAACCTTATTGCTGATATGGAGAAAGTTCTAGTGGTCTGGATAGAAGATCAAACCAACCACAACATTCCCTTAAGCCAAAGCCTAATCCAGAGCAAGGCCCTAACTTTCTTTAATTCTATGAAGGCTGAGAGGGGTGAGAAAGCGGCAGAAGAAAAGTGTGAAGCTAGCAGAGGTTGGTTCATGAGACTGAAGGAAAGAAGCTGTCTCCAGAACATCAAAGTGCAAGGTGCAGCAGCAAGGACTGATGTAGAAGCTGCAGCAAGTTACCCAGAAGATCCAACTAAGATCATTAATGAAAGTGGTTACACTAAACAACAGATCTTCAATGTAGGCGAAACAGCCTTCTATTGGAAGAAGCTGCCATGTAGGACTCTCATAGCTAGAGAGGAGAAGTCAGTGCCCGGCTTCAGAGGACAGGGTGACTCTCTTGTTAGGAGCTAATGATGCAGCTGGCACCTTTAAGTTGAAGCCAATGCTCATTTACCGTTCTGAAAATCCTAGGAGCATTAAGAATTATGCTAAATCTACTCAGCCTCTGCTCTATAAATAGAACAACAAAGCCTGGATAATAGCACATCCGTTTACAGCATGGTTTACTGAATATATGGAGCCCACTGTTGAGACCTACTGCTCAGAAAAAAAGATTTGTTTCAAAATATTACTGCTCATTGACAGTGTACCCACATGCTCTGATGGAGATGTGCAGTGAGATTCATGTTGTTTTCATGCCTGCTAACATAACATCCATTCTGTGGCCCATGGATCAAGGAGTCATTTCGACTTTCAAGTCTTATTATTTGGGAAATACATTTCATAAGGCTATAGCTGCCACTGATAGTGATTCCTCTGATGGATCTGGGCAAAGCCAATTGAAGACCTTCTGGAAAGGATTCACCATTCTTGATGCCATTAAGAACTTTTGTGATTTGTGGGAAGAGGTCAAAATATCACATTAACAGGGATTTGGGAGAAGTTGATTCCAACCCTCTTGGATGACTCTGGGGCATTCAAGACTTCAGTGGAGGAAGGAACTGCAGATGTGGTGGAAATAGCAAGAGAACTAGAATTACAAGTGGAGCCTGAAGATGTGTCTGAATTGCTGCAATCTCATGATAAAACTGTAACGGATGAGGAGTTGCTTCTTATGGATGAGCAAAGAAAGTGGTTTCTTGAAATGGAATCTACTCCTGGTGACGGTGCTGTGAAGATTGTTGAAATGACGACAAAGGATTTCGAATATGACAGAAACTAAACTTAGTTGATAAAGCAGCGGCAGGGTTTGAGAGGATTGACTCCAATTTTTGAAAGAAGTTCTACTGTGGGTAAAATGCTATCAAACAGCATTATATGCTACAGAGAACTTGTTTGTGAAAGGAAGCATCGATCAACGTGGCAGACTTCATTGTCTCATTTTAAGAAATTACCACGGACACCCCAACCTTCAGCTACCACCACCCTGATCAGTCAGCAGCCGTCAACATCGAGGCAAGACCCTCCACCAGCAAAAAGGTTATGACTCACAGGAGACTCAGATGATGGTTTGTGTTTTTTGAGCAATGAAGTATTTTTACATTAAGATATGTACATTTTTAAAGACATAGTGCTATTGCACCACTTAACACATTATTGACTGGGGAATTTTTGCAGAAACGAACGCCTGTGGCCGGCGATTTGTTCTGTAAGTGAATATTGAAACACCCACGTTTGAGTAAATATCAACAACTTTTATTGCACTTATTGTATTTATTTGAAACTTTGAACATGTCTTACTGAAGCATTCTAATGTTTCGTTAGAGCGTGATAGGCGGTATAGCAGGCACCTCTGTGCAGGGGAGCACAACATCTATTACAAATATACCGTGTTTCACTGTGCTTTTCCCTGGAAGAGCAGACTCTACACTTTCTGGCGGCTTATTTGTTTTTAGTCCTGTGGGTATTCTTTGGTGGCTTTTTTTTTTTAGTCCTGTGGGTATTATTTGGTGGCTTATTTTTTTTAGTCCTGTGGGTATCATTTCCTCTAGAAGATGTTCGTTTATTTTACCTGTTGGTCGACAAGGTGGGTCTTTGCAGGGGGTCTTTCAGAAACGCCACAAGAAGGACCAGGTGCGGGACTACCCCTACATTCACCAGAATGGTCAGTTACCCATTCTCTAGCTACTGCTAACAAAAAGTGCTTGTAAGACATTTCATTCTGTGCACTAAGGCTACAATAAATTTTAAACGCGTTGAATACACCACAATCAATCAAATAGAAACCCACTTTCTTATACCATTTTCGAGTTTTCCAGAGGATATTGAAGTTTGCCAGATATTGATCAGATCGATCAACCCCTTTCATATATTTATTATACTCTAATATACAAGTGGGCTTAGTTACCTGATGGCCAGTCCTCCTGTCTTCCTTTCCTGTAGATGCTGTGGAGGTGTCATGAATAGTGTCGCCATGCGGACTAACCTCTTGTCTTTCCATATAAGAAGAATCACTTCTCCCTTCTGTAAGAGTGTCATTTCTCCCCTCTGTAGATTTTTAGCTTTCTCCTTTAATTGGTTTGGTAGACCACGACTCTCTCTTATAGTCCCACAAACTCTGGTTTTATTTTTCAACAATATTTTAGATGTGGACACACTGTTGTAATAATTGTCTTGGTAAATATGGTGCCATGAACCAAGATAAGGTTGTAGCGCCGATAATACTGTTTCTTACAGTTTCTTTCCTTCACCCGTGTAAATCTCAAGGTTGCATATATATCCAGTTTCACTTTCGCTAACCATCCTGACCAAAATTCCATATTTTGTAAGTTTTCCGGGACTATAGGTTTTGAATCTGAGTCGTCCTCTCCACTTTATCATTGCCTACTCAAGTGATAGCTCTTGTTTGGGTATATAGATCGATTGAAATTTTGGTAGAACATAATACAAAAGAGATTTAACTTTTGAAATTCTGTCTGCAGGAAGTGGAGCTTCTGAGTTATCATTAAAGTGAAGAAATGTCATTATTTGTTTGAACCTTCTTCTCGTCATAATCTTTGGAAAGGTAGGTATTGCAAGTAAGGGATCAGCCGCTCAGTATTCCTTCCAGTGTGACTTTCTTATTTGTCCCATCAAAATTACTAATCCAAGAAACTTCTCCGTGTCACTATTGGTTACATCAGTCCATTTTAAAGCCTTATCATACTTTTTATATGATTTTTCATTCTGTTGGTGATACAAGTTTGTTTGAGAAGCGACCAACTTGAAAAAGGCGTTCCCAAAATTAATTCTGTTGTTTCACGAACACTTTGCAGGTTATTACATTCAATAGTTAACACCTGGCACACCTGTAAAGTCTCCTAATTTTCGTGAAATGTGAAGTCTTCTAATTTTCAATCTACTCTTCTGTAGAAGCAAAGGAGCATTCTCCAGCACCGTGAGTTTCATTTTCACTTTCCGTATCAGAATCAATCACTAAGGTTTTTTGTCTTTTGTTTGGTCTAATATTCACATTGTCTGAATCAGAACTATATTCTGAAGAACTGTCATCTTCTGAGATGGTAGTATATATGTTGCTCGGACAATCAGAGAAAGTATTGGTAGCTGCATAAAATTCACCAGAAAATTTTTCTTCACTCAAAACTTCGCGATGCGTTATTTTTGAAAATTTTACGGTAGTAAACTTGCATTTATAATATACACAAGGTTGGAACAAAAACCTAACGAAGCAAAATGTGAATGATAGCGAGAATCATAAGGTGTATAATGGACCCTTGATCAATTTTAAGCTCTAACAGCTTCGCATGGTAATGTTAATTGTATCACTCTCTAAAAAACGTATTGATATGTCTCCGGTCAATAACGTTCGGGTAGCAAAAGATGTATTAATACGTCTCCGGTCAATAAATTGTTAATTGACTATAGTATAATGTAAACATAACTTTCATATGTAATGGCAAACCAAAAATGGGTGTGACTTGCTTTATTGTAATACTCACTTTATTGCGGTGGTCTAGAGCCAAACCCACAGTATCTCCAAAGTCTGCCTGTATATTTTGGTGGGGGATACAATTTAGCCAGAGGGGAATGACTCCATTCAACACTGTCCCTCCCTGTTCCTACACTGTGTCTGGCTGATGAGGGACCGGTAGCTTCTTTTTCTTTTTAAATTTACTTTTCATTCTATATTGGAGTATCGTTGATTTACAATGTTGTGTTAGTTTCAGGTGTACAGCAAAGTGATTCAGTTATTCATATACATATATCCATTCTTTTTCAGATTCTATTCCCATATAGGTTATTCAGATTATTGAGTAGAGTTCCCTGTGCTATACAGTAGGTCCTTGTTGGTTATCTTTTTTTATATATCATAGTGTGTATATGTTAATCCCAATTCCTAATTTATCCCTCCCCCCACCTTTCCCCTTTGGTAACCATAAGTTTGTTTTCGACGTCTGTGAGTCTCTTTCTGTTTTGTAAATAAGTTCGTTTGTATCATTTTTTTCAGATTCCCCATATAAGTGATATCATGTGATATTTGTCTTTCTCTATCTGACTTACTTCACTTAGTATGGTAATCCCTAGGTCCATCCATGTTGTTGCAAATGGCATTATTTCATTCCTTTCCATGGCTGAGTAATATTCCATTGTATTTATGTACCACATCTTCTTTATCCATTCCTCTGTCAATGGACATTTAGGTTGCTTCCATGTCTTGGCTCTTGTAAATAGTGCTGCAATGAACGTTGAGTGCATGTATCTTTTCGAATTATGGTTTTCCCTGGATATTTGCCCAGGAGTGGGATTGCTGGATCATATGGTAGTTCTATTTTAGTTTTTGTAAGTAACCTCCATACTGTTCTCCATAATAATTGTACCAATTTACATTCCCATGAACAGTGTAGGAAGGTTCCCTTTTCTCCACGCCCTCTCCGCATTTATTGTTTGTAGACTTTTTGATGACGGCCATTCTGACCAGTGTGAAATGATAACTCACTTTAGTTTTGACTTGCATTTCTCTAATGATTAATGATGTTGAGCATTCTTTCATGTGTTTGTTGGCAATCTGTATGTCTTCTTTGGAGAAATGTCTATTTAGGTTTTCTGCCCATTTTTTATTGGGTTGTTTGTTTTTTTGATATTGAGCTGCATGAGCTGCTTGTAAATTTTGGAGATTAATCCCTTGTTGGTTGCTTCATCTGCAAATATTTTCTCCCATTCTGTGGGTCGTCTTTTTGTTTTGTTTGCCATTTCCTTTGATGTGCAAAATGTTTTAAGTTTAATTAGGTCCCATTTGTTTATTTTTGTTTTTATTTTTATTACTCTGGGAGGTGGATCCAAAAAGATATTGCTGCAGTTTATGTCAAAGACTGTTCTGCCTATGTTTTCCTCTAAGAGTTTTATAGTATCCGGTCTTACATTTAGGTCTTTAATCCATTTTGAGTTTATTTCTGTGTATGGCGTTAGAGAATGTTCTAGTTTCATTCTTTTAATGTAGCTGTCCAGTTTTCCCAGCACCACTTACTGAAGAGACTGTCTTTTCTCCATTGTATTGTCTTGCCTCCTTTGTCATTGATTAACTGACCATAGGTGTCTGGATTTATTACTGGGCTTTCTATCCTGTTCCATTGATCTATATTTCTGTTTTTGTGCCAGTACTATACTGTTTTGATGACTGTAGCTTTGTAGTATAGTTGAAGTCAGGGAGCCTGATTCCTCCAGCTTCATTTTTCTTTCTCAGGATTGCTTTGGCTATTCGGGGTCTTTTGTCAGTAACTTGTTAAGCATGTGGGGAGGGGAAAATGGTTGGCCTGAAGAAGAATTAAAGTGTCCCCCAGAGAGAAGGAGGAAAAGCTATGGAAACATCATCATGGCTGCAGGCACAGGCTCAGAAGCCAGGCAGGTTTGGTTCAAATTCTGGTTCCACACATGGACCCCCACTCTATTGTGTGACCTTGAACAAGTTAAAGTTAGGTTCTTTAAGCCTCTGTGTCCCCATCTCTAAAGTTGGGACTCGACTTCCCACCTCCCAGGGTAGTCCTAGGGCTCAGCTTTGATCGTACATGTAAGGTGGATTATGCTGTGCTTCATGTCGGACAGCACATAAGACAAGCGAGGAATTATTGTTTGGTCCTGGAAGAGACTCAAGGAGGGCAAAAACATTCAGTCGGGGCTGTAGTAGCTGTGGAGAGAGCAGTTTTAAAATGATTAACCATTTTTTCAGTGATTTAAGGCATATGGGGTTCTGTTTTTTAAAATGCAAACCCCATAGAAGGGTTCAAGGTGCAAAGGGCCTCTCTGCAGTATATGCCGTAGGCCTTCAGGCCCACAACCCTAGAATTTTTTTTTGATACACAGATGGGACCACAGCAGATGCTATCTGTCGTACCCACTCACCTCCCCTGGATCACCCCCACCCACTCCCAGAGGCATCTGCAGACATTTCTATCAAAGTTTACCTCTTCCTGTATCTCTCTGTGTCAGGATGATTGCTGGCCAAGGAGATATCTGCTGGAACTCGGGGTTGGCTGGAAGTAAGTGTCCAGGAATGAATGCCCCTCGACCAGTGAAGGACTGGAGTTGGTGGATAAATACCCCAGCTTCCTAGCCCCTTGGTGGCATGATCCTGAGGCGCGTTCCACACAGACCCTTAGCAGGTCCCTACGGGACTGAGCCCCAGATGCCTACAGCAGGAACCCACTCACTGATACAGCCTTTATCGGCATCCCCCCTGCCCTGTCTCGCTTCCCTCTTCCTCACTGTGCTTCCTGGATTACCTCCTAAGTAATGATATGCACCCAGATTCTTGTCTCAAGGTCTGCTTTGGGGGAAATCCAATGAAGACTGGGACAATACTGTCACACACTGGTCTGCACGGAACTTTCTTCAGCTAGCAGTATGGCTCCCAGACCTTTTCCCATCAGCACATACCGAAGGTCTGTTTATCATTCGAAAGTCTGGGTGTGCCATATTTAATTTAGCCAGTCCTCTTCCGATGGACATTTAGGTTGCTTCCAGGTTTGGGCTGTTATGAACAATGCAGCAATGAGCAGCTCCGTGCACGTATCTTTCTGCAAATGGGTAAATCGATCTGAAGGATTACTTTCTAGAAGTCCAATTGCTAGGTCAAAAGCTAAGGGAACAGTTTAGCTCAGGACCCAAGGGTAGAGTTGGAGTTCCAGATTGGAGGTGACAGCTGTAGAGTGGCTCAAGCCTGGGGACACTGTTTGCAGTAAGGAGCCAGCATGCCTGAAGAGGGCCTGCCCGCCAGGAGATTCTACCCAAGGGTCTCTGTGCATTTGCAGGGGGCTTCTGTGTGCTCTTTGTGCTGGGTGGTGGGCCCACTGCAGCAGAAGGGGCTTCCCTTCTGCTTCCCCTGGAGTCAGTGTTTCCAAGAAGAATCCCACCATCCGTTTCACCTGCCCACACCCCGCTGCCACGTTCATGCCATATAGTTGTTTTTCGAGCCAAAGTCTCCCATTATTCAGATGAAGAACAACTTGTTTTGAGAGAACGCACTTCTGAGATCTTCAGGCTCTTCCTTCTGGCCGATGAAATTAATTTTGAAAGTAGGAGGAATCGGGGAGGAGGCCAGGAACGAGTCCATAGCACACGCAGGGAGTGTTTTCTATAATTTGGTTGCTCTTTCCACTCATGAATACTTACAGTGTTTGCCTGATCATCAGCCTGTGCAGAAAACAAATTTTAAAAGCATCAAAATACTTCTTTGTTCTCCTCTTGAGTTATTTTCTGGCTGCTGGCTGCCTACTTGATCTCACCTTAAGATGCAGAGAAAGGTGCCCCAGACCTTTCTCTGGGGACTTAAACTATCAGAGAGATGAGACGACCAAGGCTGGAAGCAGCAATGGCAACCACTGCTCAGAAGGTCAAGGTTAAGGACAGAGAGGAGGGAAAGGAGTACTCTTTCCCTGTCTTTTCCTTTTTCTTCTTTCTCTGGTTTTTCCTTTTCATCTTCTTTGTTTTCCTTTGTCATTGGAGGTGGGGAGCAGGGGCAGAGACGGCACATACCACACACCCAGGACTCATGTGGCCTTAGGGGATGTTCTCTCAGCTGCATGGGGACCATCCCACTCCTGGAGCTGTGAGTCTGGAGAGAGATGTGGCAAAGGGAGCTGGTCCTCCCTGGCACCCCAGCAGAAGTGGCAAGTTGAATTCTGACCTTTTTGCCAAAGGTGTGCGATTCAAAGGAGCGATGTAGTCAGAAGTGATTGGGAGGGGTGGTGGTGCTGAGCAGCGACCTCATTTATTGAGCACTGACCCCGTGCCAGGCCCATGTCATCAGACAGCCCAAAGTTCTCTTCCTTCATATCCAGGGGAAGCCACTGTGGCTGAAGTGTGTCTGAGGAATCTCAGACGTGCATAGTCTCCAGGTGGCTGCAAATCCCGTCCCTCCCCCAGCTCCCTGCTGCCTATCTTACGCGCTCCTGACTTCCCCATTGAGAAGCAGTACAGTAGAGTGGCTGGGAACGGGGACCCTGGAGCCGCACGGTCTAGGCTAGAATCCCAGCACTACCACTGACCAGCTCTGAGACCTTGGACGACTTACTTAACTGCCTGTGCCTGTTTCCTCCTCTGGTTGCTGTGAGGGTCAGTGTTTGAGAACTGATTCTAACAGTGCCTGACGCATGGTCAGCACTGAATATAAGAAGTGTTTGTTGGGCTTCCCTGGTGGCGCAGTGGTTGAGAGTCCGCCTGCCGATGCAGGGGACGCGGGTTCGTGCCCCGGTCCGGGAGGATCCCATGTGCCGCGGAGCGGCTGGGCCCGTGAGCCATGGCCGCTGAGCCTGCGCGTCCGGAGCCTGTGCTCCACAACGGGAGAGGCCACGACAGTGAGAGGCCCGCGTACAGCCAAAAAAAAAGAAGTGTTTGTTAAATTAAAATGGTGGCGTGTCCCCCCGGCAGTCCAGTGGTTAGGACTCTGTGCTTCCAGTGCCGGAGGCCTGGGTTTAATCCCTGGTTCGGAAACTAGGATCCTGCAAGCCGTGCTGCACGGCCCAAAAAAAAAGGAGGGAAGGGAAGGAAAGGCTGAGACACACTGTCACCATAAACCCCACCCTGGCATGGCGACCCACCATCAGGAGGGAACTCATGAGCCCAGAGCTTCTCCCTGAGGAGTGAAGGGTTTAAACCCCACATCGGGAACCCCAACTTTTAAGACCTGCACCGGAGGTATGAGTCCGCGAAACACCTGGCTTTGAACGCCTATGGGGCGCGCATCCACGAGACCCAAAGGTCCATAGCAAACCGAGAGAGAGCTCTCAAAGGACCCGTGTGCAGAAGCCACTTCGAAGCGAATGTCCCACAATTTCCTGGCTGACTGCCCTCATTAGACATCCATCTCTGGCCTCTCACCTAAGCCTCCGAGGGCTGCAGTTTTGCAGTTTCCTTCCTCTCCCTCTTGAGACCTTTCTCCCTCCAACTCTCTTGCCCAAGCCTGGAGGAGTCTCCGCCTGCCTGTGGAAAACTCAAATTTCTCATTTCTCTGGTCCCAGAGCAAGTTATCCCCCTGTGTTCCAACTTCTCCATTCTGGATGCTGGCCTGCTCTGGTCCTTCTTCATGAAAACCCATCCCGGGTCTCCATCCTTAGTGACCTATACGTGATCTTAGTTAATCCTTATGATGCTGAGTTCTGCTGTTACCCATTTTGTAGCTGAGTAGATAATGACCTAAAGAGATTGTCACAAAACCACTTGGTCATGGAGCTAAGGTTCAAACCCAGCTCTGTCTACCTGCTCCTAACCATATAAGGACCCCGTATTGCCTTCCCATCCCCCCAAAAAACGATTTTAAAGGAGACCAGAATTTCTGTGCCTCACTCTCTGAGTGACCCTAGGTTCCGCTAAAAACACTATTGCTTCTACCACTGTGGAAAACACTATGGAGGTTTCTCAAAAATTAAAAATAGAACTACCGGATGATCCAGCAATTCCACTTCTGGGTATTTATGCAAAAGACTTGAAAGCAGAGAAGAGAGATTTTTCACACCCATGTTCATAGCAGCATTATTCGCGGTAGCCAAGAGGTGGATGCAACCCAAGTGTCCAACAAAGGATGAGTGGATAAACAAAATGTGGTCTGTCCACACAATGGAATATTATTCAGCCTTAGAAAGGAAGGAAATTCTGACATGTGCCACTACGTAGATAAACCATGAGAAAGGTATGCTAAGTAAAATAAGCCAGTCACAAAAAACCAGACTGTATGATTCCACTTGTATGAGGTAGCTTGAATGGTCAAATCCGTAGAGACAGAAAATAGAAGGGTGGTTGCCAGGCACTGGGGAGGAGGAGAAGAGGAGTTATTGTTCAGTGAGAACAGTTTCAGTTTTGCAAGATGCAAAAGTTCTGGGGATCTGTTGCACAACAATGTGAATCTGCACTGTCCCCTTAAAAAATGCTTGGTCAATTTTATATGATGTGGTTTTTACTACAATTGAAAACTCTGAAAAATTAAAAATAAGAAAATTTTAAACATGGTTGCTTCTCCAATGCTCGACGTTTAACCCACTCTCTGACCCTGCGTGATTCTTTTGAAATCTCCTTTGCAGAGCACAAGTCCTGGACTGATAGATCTGACTCTACTGGGAAATAGCTAAAGCTTGCCCAGGCCATCTCCAGGCAAGATGTTTCTTTACACCTGCTCTGCCCAACTGTGCCGAATTTGGAGAATCTTAACACTTTGGGGGTGTCAAGACCCTCTTAGAATCTGATAGAAGTTGCCACCCTCTCCCCACCTCCACACCCTGAATGCACGCATGCATTGACACAAATCATTTTCCTCATGATTCAGAGGATTCCTTGATACTCTGGGGCCTCTCCATGGTCTTTGAAGGACCCCAGAATGAGATTCCCTATGTCTCCCTCACATCACAGCGCCTCCCCTGATGGGTTCAAAGATTTCATTGTTAGTCATCTGCCTTCCCTCTCGGTGAAATCAGGGAAAGGGAGAGCTTCTTATAAAAAGGTTGCATGTGGCATCTCATTCTACCAGAATGGTGTTACATTATCTGTGTGACAAGTCACTGTAAGACATCTCTATGTGTACAGAGTAATATGTGTGTCTCTGTGTGTGTGTGTGTGTGTGTGTGTGTGTGTGTGTGTGTGCGTATGTAAGTATAGCTACTCTAGGGGCAGTTAATTAGCATTTGGAAGAAACTAATCAGGAACCCAGACTCCAGAAGTGGCTACTGAAGTACTTCACATATCCAGATCTAAACCTACACCCCAAAAAAAAAGGAAAAAAAAAAGAAAAAAAGAAAAAGAAATAAATCGACACCAGAAAGACCTTTAATTAGCACAGGTATCTTAGAAATATTAAGAAACACGGTTTAAGAACAAGGTCCTACTGTATAACACAGGAAACTATATTCAGTATCTTATAATCAACTATAATGGAAAAGAATCTGGAAAAGAATGGATCTATGTATATGTATAACTGAGTCACCTAGCTGGACATCTGAAACTAACACAACATTGTAAATCAACTATACTTCAATAATTAAAAAAAGATTATGGGGGGACTTCACAGGTGGCACAGTGCTTAAGAATCTGCCTGCCAATGCAGGGGACACGGGTTCAAGCCCTGGTCCGGAAAGATCCCACATGCCACGGAGCAGCTAAGCCTGTGCACCACAACTAATGAGCCTGTGCTCTAGAGCCCGCGAGTCACAACTACTGAGCCCACGTGCCACAACTACTAAAGCCCGTGTGCCTAGAGCCCGTGCTCCGCAGCAAGAGAAGCCACCGCAATGAGAAGCCCATGCACCGCAACGAAGAGTAGCCCTCGCTCGCCGCAACTAGAGAAAGCCCGCGTACAGCAACGAAGACCCAACACAGCCAAAAATAAATAAATTAATAAATTAATTAATTTTAAAAAGATTACGGACTCCTGACACCCTCAGCACAGTGCTCTAATCTGGAGTTCCATTTGGCCCCCTACCGTCTTCCCATGTTCAGAGGACTGTGGTTCCTAACCCCCCCAGAAGTTTGGCTGACCCCACCAAGAGAGTATCACTGCATCTCCGTCAGAAGGGCCCTGTGTGCAGAGTGCATATTGGAGTACCTGCAGATGGAGTGGGTGTTACCAAGCCTGCAGGAACAGGTTATAGCACTGTCCTTGTACCTGCTTCCTAATAATGATCATCCAGCTGGTCATATTCCACCTGAGGTTTGCTTTCATTCTAACATGCCACCTGGCAGTGGGTGATGAGGAAGGACAGGTAGAGCCCCAACCGATTTCCCTGGCACATTTCCTGGCAGGAGGATCAGCTCGGGGACGCCCACCAGCTGTCCAAGTTGGATGAGACTTTGCTGTATTCAGGAATTAAACCGTGTCATTGGGACTCAGTTTCTCCCTCTCTCTCCTCCTGGCCCTGGCTTCATTCTTAGATTCCCTACTGATGGCAAGATGGTGGCAGCATCTCCTCATATTTACTCTGGTTCAAGTTTGGCATGGAAAGCAAAGAGGATATTTTCCTGAGAGCTCTAATGAAAGTCCCCAAAGTGAGTCTGATTACCATTTTGACCTGACTTGCATCAGGTAACCATCCGTGCCTGATCCAATCACTGATGCTGGGGAAAAGATGTTCTGATAGGCTGGGCATGAGTCACATGCCCCTCCAGGCAGGGGTGTCAGCTCCACCAGAACCCCATGGCGTGAGAGTAGTTAGGGGTGAGTGGTGGATGGAAAGCTGCCCACAACTTCTTTGCCACTCCTCTCATTGAGAGCTAGAGTCCATTTCCCCTCCCCTTGACTCTAAACCAGCCTTATGCCTTGTTTTGACCCCCAAAATACGGTATACATGACACTGTGTAAATTTCAAGGCTGGGCCTTAAGAGATCTGTGGATTCTGCTTTTCCTTGCTTGGAACACAGCCTCACAGAATGCTGTGAGCAAGGCCAAGCAGCCATGTGGAGAGGCCCACGTTGGGGAGAATTGTGGAGCCCTGGCCAGCATCCCCAGCTGATCTCCCTGCCAGCACCCAGCACTACCTGCCAGCTGTGTGCATGGAGCCATCTTGGATGGTCCAGACCAGCTGGGCCTCCAGACACCACAAGGAGCAGAAGAGCCACCCAGCTGAGCCTAGTCCGCTCACAGAACCATGAGAAATAATGATTATTGTTTGAAGTCATGAAGTCTGGGAAGAATTTGTTACACAGCCATTGACAGCTGATACCGAGTGTCCCCCCAATTGAAAATTAGAAGGTTTTCCTGGAAATTAAGTGAGTGAATACCAGATGGACAGCAAACAGGAGTCCACCACAACCATCTACTCTGTGCAGTCAGCTCTGCCTGGCCCTTGATGGACTGAAGAAAACACGGAATTTTCCATAGCAGCATTCCAGTGTCTGCTCACCAGTTTTGTCAGTGTCCAGAGGCAGTTGCTGCAGCAGCTGGGGCAGCTTCCTGATTGCAAGCTCACAGCTCCAGCAATGGATTTTTAAATACAGCTGCTCCATTGGTGGCTCCTGGCCTTCCCACGTGTGACAAAGATGGTGGCTCCCCTGGCAGGTCAGGATTTCAGGATTCTGGGAGTCATTTCTGGAGACCCAGCCTAGGGTTTTCTCAACAGCCCTTCTGTAATGGGTTGGATGGTGGCCTCACAAAAGCTGTGTCCACGTCCTAATGCCTAGAACCTGTACATGGGACCTGATTTGGCAAAAGGCTTTATAGATGTAATTAAGTTAAAGATCTTGAGATGATATCATCTTGGATTACCTAGGTGGGCCCTAAACCCAATGATACATGTCCTTATAACAGATAGAGGAGGAGAAAACACAGAGGAGAAGAGGGCCATGCGAAGACAGAGGTGGGAGTGATACAGCTACAAAGAATGCTGACAGCCACCAGAAGCTGAAAGAGGCAAAGGATTCTTCCCTAGAGCCTCCAGAGGGAGCATGACCTGACCTTGATTTCAGACTTCTGGCTTCCAGAATAGTGAGAGGATCCACTTCTGTTGTTTTAAGCCACCCAGGTTGTGGCCATTTGTTATGATGGCTTCAGGGAACGAATACAGCTTCCAATGATTTTGTAAGCACCGGCTTCCCTGTATTAAATCCCTTTCTGTATAAAATACCTGGAGCAGTTTCTGTTCCTTGCACTGAAACCTGAGTGGTACAACTCCTTTCGCATCCTGTCAATGGAAGACCAAGCAAGCCAGAACGCATATGGTGAATAGGACCCAGGGACATACTTAGATTTGAGGCTTGTAACATTGTACCATCCGTGGTTCTGCCAGCAGCCTCACAGGCAGGTATATTTTTTTTGGCAGAAGCGTTGATCCTGATGGTGGTCTTCTTATTGCCACTGTGGCAGCAAGAGTTTATTTTTACTTTAAATTATTCTGCAGCCAGCACCCCGGCTCACCTCTGCCAAGAGCCCAGAACCTTCGCAGTCTGGGAATACAGAGCCAGGTGGGGCCCAGTGATGCCCGCCTCTCTTTCCTTTATCCCACGGAGTCCAAAAAGAGCTGGAAGCCACCACAACAGGATGGAGAGTCTCTACCCGAATGTCAATAAGAGGCTCCATCCGCAGTCACTTCCTAAAGAACAGGCGGTCTTGGTCTGCTTTCTTTCTCCATGTCGGAACTCTACATTTCAGCAAGATGAAGATGTGGGTGACTCTGAATCTGTGTGTCTGTGTTTCTGTGTGTACATGTGTATGCATTTCTGTGAGTGTTTGGTGTTTGGGTATGTACGTGTATTTGTGCATGCATATATATGTATGTGTGTGTATTGTATGTGTGTGTGTATTTATATGTGTGTGGAGAGGGGGAGTCGGGAGAAGTAGTGTCCGCCCGTGGGAACTGTTAACACCGTACACTTGGGAGGCTGCTCTTTACCACCGTGCTGTTAAAATGACATTGCTGTGGAAAAATCCTTTCGTTCTGCAAGCGTAACCACGAAAACCAGGATGGGTGAATTCTGCTCCATGGGAACTCATGGGATCTGCTTCATTCATGGAGCTCCTAAGCCAGAGCACTGCAGCCCCTCGTGGCCATTGTGTTGGGGATCATAATAAAAACCATGGAATTCTCTGCTGGTAAAAGTGACATCACCACAGTGCTTCTCGGTACATTCTCTGTGGCGCCTGTGTTGCTGCTTATTAAGCGCACATTTTGCACCTGGAGCTGTTCTAGCCACTGGCTGGACTGAGAGAAGTCCATCCCTATCCGGGCCTTTAGGAAGCTCTTGACCTGATGTGGTGCCATCAACACTGGGCAAGGCAGGGGACAGGGAAGATGCTGGTGACTCAAGCAGCTCTGTCCCTCCTGCCTTGAGCCTAGGTCTTTGGAAATGGGGCTTCCCGACCAAGCCCCCACCTTGGACACGGGCTCCCGAAGGGAACTCTGCTTCCATGCTGCCTGCTTCATCCTCTGGCTGCTATCAGAGGGGCCCTGTGATTTCCGCATGACTTCAGATTCCTGACTCTGAACGCCCCTCATGGGGTCTGGGGCCCGGCTGCCACCCACCCTTCTACATCCCCAGTGGCACAACCCATCGGCCAGGCCACGCTGGGCCCCTGCCCAGCTGGCTATCCCAGTATTTGCCACTGCTGCTGCTGCTGCCGCCGAGGCTGAAGCGTCTAGAGCTTGGGGCCTGGCCACGCTCACCATCCCATCTGGATAGTCCCCAGCCCTGGTTCTGACAGCTGCTTTGGCAGAAGGCCCATATCAAACTTCAGCCTTCAGACCCCTTCAAATCCCTGCCCACTAGCTGGGGTGCTCCAGAGAGGGCAGCGTTACCCGGAAACCATCGCCACCGTGCCAAGCATCGCCCAGGGCTAAGTGAGTGCCATGACCCTGAGGCTCAGCCAGGCGATGCAGCAAAGCCAGCCTTTCCAAGTGGGTTCAGAGAAACAAAAGGCAAAAGGAACAGAAGCCGAGGGGAGGGGCGGGGGCTGAGGAAGGTGGGAGGGGGACAGCTGGGGCACCCATGGCACCCAGTCCTCAAGAACCTCACTCTTGCAGGAGAGGATAATTAGCGGCAGTGCTATTCGTTTTTGAGCGCTCACTGCGTCCAAAGTGCTGGATGTGCATCTTCGCACCAAGCCTCACAACAATATGAATCATTCCTGCCTGTTAAGGCCACCACGACTGATGCTCTGCTATGGATTTCTCAGACCTGTTGCTGGCCAAGGTCCCCTGCCCGAGTCTGGATGAGTCTGGAGCTTAGGGACAGACACAACTGGTTTCGTCCCTCCTCCCTGCCCCCACCCCCGGCTCTGTCTCCGCTCAGGGGCGCCTGGGCTCCAGCCCCTGTTCCCCTCCCTCCTTGAGGCTCAGAGCATGACGGTTGCCATCAGGGCCAGGGCTCGGAGCAGCCTCTGTGCTGATTCCTCTATCATTCATCACACAGGGTTCTCTCGGATGTCTGCGTTGAGAAACAAATGTTTTCCCCCTTTAGTAAATCATGTGAAACATCACACATTGGGGACAGCTGGTTAGAACACAAGCTACTACTTTCCTACAAGGTGAGGACACTGAAGGCACAAAATGTATGTAGGGCCGTGCACGGGCAGTGCCCAGCCTGCCAGCTCAGCACATCCTGGCTTCCCTCCCCACGCCCCTCTACCCTGGGCTCCGAGCCAGCTGGGCACCGTGTCTCCCTCCTCAGCCCTTGAGGAAACAAGGTCATCTTTCTGGTTGGTTACCCAGCTCCTCCAGGTGCCTCCCCAGTATCTCAGCTTGATTGGCTTCTCCTCTCTGATTCTTGAAACCAGAAATCTCCCCAACAGGGCTCCTGCATCAGAGCTGGGAAGTAGGGGGACAGTGGTGTATAAAGCAGTTGTTGGGATGTAGACTGATCGTGCTATTGGACTCTTTTATAGCCTCTGCTCTTTGGGTTGCTCTTTTTCCTCTCTGTCTTTAAGCTCCTAGACCCAGGCTCCCAACTTTCGAAAGCTGCTCTTAGGAATATATTTTGTGTCACTCAGTCATTTATACCTTAGTATGAAGTTAACAGTGAAGTAATTCTCTCTCAGGAGGATTTGCATTTGAATCTTTCTGGATGGAAATCATTCTGCAATGAGAGATTTGTCCCCATTAAAGGGATTTTGACTCATAATCTCATAAGGCAGAGAGAGAGGCATGGGTGAGGGGGCGGGGTATGATGCTTCTGCAGACTGAGAATCCTACCACTTCGTCCACCTGTCCTGTTTCCAAACTGTCTGGCTTACGTCGACGTCTTCCCTCCACGCTCTCTTACTCTCTCCCAGCTTAAATTGATCCTGGGGTTTGAGAGCTTTTGTTGACTCACCTTTGTGATTCATGTAAGAATCATAAGATTTCAGGTCTGGTGGGAACTTGGAGGTCAAATAATGCAAGTCTGTAGATGAAGAAACAGAAACTCAGACTGAGGGAGAAGTGAGATGCCTGAGATCCCGCAGCAAGTTATAGCAAAGCTGGGACCAGACCCTGGATTTCCTGGCTCCTAGCGATGTCCTTTGTACCAAGACCCAGAAATAACTCTCAACCAAACACTGGTGCTGTTTGCAAAGTGAAGTCCGGGCAGAAGCTGTCTGCTTTGCTGAACCACAGAGCATGTACCAGGGGTCTGGCCCTTCCAGGGTTAATGACACAGGCAGCCTTTGTGTGGCTTGGGAGGAATGTTCCTAGAGGAATTCAGTCTAGAAGAGGAGGCCCAGGGAGCTCTCCTTTTGGCTGCAGGGTCTAGCAGAGCTGTTTCCACCGTCCAGATAAACACTTCTCCTCAGTTTTACAACAGGGGGCTTTACTTTTGTTTTCCAAGCAGCCCAGAGCCCTTCATGCTTCCAAAACAGAGCCACCGTTGGCTGTCCCCACCAGGCCGGCCTTCTTAGTTACTTCCTCCTCACCAGCCAGCACAAGGCCACCTCATCTATTTGAGATCAGCCTTGGCCTAAATTTGCTTGGAATTGATCCCAGAAGTACAGGCCAAAGGCAGAGGACCAGAATCAGTATGTGGTCTAGTGGATTAGCAGACACTGGCAACAGGCAACCTGAGTTCAGATCTGCCCTCTGCCACCTCCCAGCTCTGTGCCTTTGGGCTGTTTGCTTAGGCTCGACATGCCTCAGAATCCTCCTTTGTCATTTATGTTCTGGTACCTGTCTCCCGGGTTGTTGTGACAATTAAATGGTAAATGGAGTCGTGGAAAACACTTAGAATTTAAACGCTTAGAACGGTGCCTGCACATAGTAAGTGCTCATTTAAAGTGACTCATAATGTCTTTGGTGTCTCCCCTCAGAACCTCCCAGATGTCTCTCCCCCCAAAACTAAGCACTCCAAGCTTTGGTTTAAAGGGGTTGGGGGGTATGTTGAAAGGAACCTGTGTGGGAATTTCTGAGATTTATCTGAAAAATTGAAAGGCACTGGCCATACTCATTTCATCTTGACATGGGGCTGAACCAAACCAAGAAAACTAATAAGGTAAACAAGTCCTGCTGTGATATGGAGAGAGAGAGAGAGAGAGGGAGAGGGAGAGGGAGGGCAGAAGCAGGTGGGGTGCAGGGTCCTGCCCTGCCCCCCTTGAAATTAGCATTATTCTACATTAGGTCATTGTTCCATAATCGTTTGTTTTGTTTTGTTTGACATGGTCTTTGTTTCTAATGCACAGGTTAGTGCTGAGAAACCAAATAATGAGGAAAAGGAGGTGGAATGCTCTGAGGGAGTCAGTGCTACAGAAATGTTTTAACTTTCGAACGAACTTGAATTCTGTGCACACACTGCCTTCATTCTCGCCCCTTAGACTGTGCGGCACTACATCTGGGTAGCTCTGAGCTGGCCACCAGCGTGGCCCAGAAATGTCACCTCTTCCCCTTCTGCAGGCTGGGTATTGATTCTCAGGGATGGCTGGGGAACTGCTCTGCAGAAGCTGCTGTCCAGGCTGCTCTGAGAGCCCCAGTGGCCACAGTTTGGTGTTTATGGGCTCCGGGCAGATTGAGCAGCCATCTGTCTGCAGCAGGAAAGTCCCTTGGCCGAAAAATATATCCCCTTGGCCGAAAAATATATCCCCTACCGTCTTGCGGTAAATGCCTGAAATTCCACCATTAGCAATGCATTCCTTTGGGTATGCCACACCATTCTCTGGCCACAATTTTCACGTAAAAATGCCCCTCAGGGGAGTAACACGTGAAGATCCTGACACTTAAGATGAAAGAGTGTTTCAGATCGGTCCTGAGAGAGGAGGTGAACATTGTCTATCTTGCTGGTGGGAGAGTGGCTGGGGGCATGGGAGAAGGAGTATGGAGGAAGGGCTGGGTTATGGAACACTGAGGGCCAACTTGGACTGCTGGGCCATTATAACACTTTAAAAACATGACCTTAAAGTCTTTGCCACTCCTTCCAATGAGAGGTGGGGTCTATGGCCTCTCCCCCTGAACCTGGGTGGACTTGTGACTGCTGAAGCACCAGATGTCACCTCTGAGGCTTTTGGTCATAAAAGGCCACACAGCTTCCTCCTGGTTCTCTGGAACATTCGCTTTTGGAGCCCGGGAGCCTCAGGTGAGAAGTCTGACTACTCTGAGACTTTATGCTGGAAAGCTCACTCTGAGACCGACCTGCCAACCAGCCCTGCCAAGGTTCTAGATATGTGAGGGAAGCCTCTAGAACAATCCGTCTTGCCAGCTGAACAGCACTGAGAGACCTCCCTCAGGGCCTCCAGAAGCAGAAGAGTTGTGCAACCAAACCCCACCCAAATTCCCGACCTATGAAATTGTACAATATACGGAATCAGTTGTTTTTAGCCACTCAGGACTGCAGTAGTTTCTTCTGCAGGAGCTAACAGAACAGCCATGCTCCAGGAACTGGCTTGACAGAGTCAGTCTCACAGACGGCTGATACAGATGCTTCTGGGAATTGGCGCCGGTAGGGGTGGAGCTGGACTCACCCATAGAACAGCCTGATCCATCAGAAATCAACTACCTCAAGTCCCTGGAGATAATGCCGAGCCCACACCTGGGGACTGAACCTTCTAGCCCACGACAGGCCATTACCTGCTAGAGCACAGAACCCTCTGCAGATCCAGGGTTGGGAGCAGAAGACTTCGGGGAGCCCTGCACGCCCTCCTTTACAGACAAGGACATTGACCTTCCAAGATAAGAGGCAACCTGCAGCTCCCCTGGGGTCCGCGACAGGACCTGTTGTCTAGTTCTTTAGACCCCTAGAGGGACAGTGTGAGGTTTGGTAGGAAAAGCGTAGGCGTGGGCTCAGAAGCCAGGAAGGCCTGGGTTCGAGACCTGGCTTCTTCACCTCTTGGCACACACGGGAGTCAGGCCTCTTATTTGCAAAATCAGCAGGTTGGGTTTCCAGCCCCAAGATTTTCCATTTCTGACCTGGGCGACCTCTGGAACAGAGCTGTGGGCTAGGGCTAGGACAGGAACTAAAGTAAAGCCATCAAAAGTCCCCCAAACCAACCACAGCCAATCCTGATGGCAGCCCCTTAGAATCTGTCCTCCAGATGGCCAAGGACCATGCATCCGGGGCGGGCCTCTTCTTGTATAAGGCATCCAGGGATTCCAGATCCCTGACTTCATCTAGAAGAGGGTGAAGGGATGGAGGGAGCAAGGGGCCTGAGCCATAGAGAAGGCTCTGTGTCCCCAGCCCGCTGGGTGCCCACCCCACGCTGGGCCAGCCGAGGGCAGTCAGCAGCACGTGGCAGCCAGAGTCATTTTCCAGGCTGGGCAGGGCCGGGCTCCTGTCACCAGGAAATCTTTCCACTTGCAGACGGGCCAGTTCCGTTAGCACCTTGTTTCTGTTCTGGAAAAACAGAGACTGTTCATAAGGGAGAGAGGGTGGATTGGGGAATTTAAAAAAAAAAAAAAAAGGCGACTTTGATGGGCGTGGACATAACACCTTTTTTCTCCTGTCCTAGTGGCAACCACTAGGTTTGTTTATGCTCTTCCTGCGGTGTTTTCCAGACTCTCGCTTCCTGAGGTCCCTCCTTTCCATTCTGACCTAGTTTGGGCTCCCTGAGAAGCAGACTCTGAGAGCTAGACTTGAGCATACCTGGTTTGTTTGGGAGGAAATGCAGTGGCATAGGGGAGGCCAGCCGGGGAAGGGAAGGTTGTGTTATCAAGGGCTAACCGCCACGGGCCACGGGCTTCAACACGCTTGCCTCGGAGTCCCCCATCTCAGGGCCAGGAGCTGAGTAATTATCGTCTAACTCCTGCGGCGCCTGCTGAGAGCTTGGCCTTGCGCGAGGCCGGGAGCAAGCCCTCCGGCGGAGGTCCCTGTGCGCACAGGGGACCCTGCTGGTGCGCACAGAAACTGGGAGTGCCAGGGCCATCGGGGCCGCCGCTGCGCCTGCTGCAGACTCTGTCCCTTCAGACCTGTCCTCGGCCTTCCCTGTGAGCTCTTTATTCACACGTGATCAGCTGAGGATTTACTTGACGCAATCGCAACATCCATCTCTCGAGAGCCTCAAATGGAGCAAAAGTCGCCATAATCCCCAGATTTTCCCTCTGAGTTCCTGAGAAGAAAGGAATCAGCCTCCCTGCCTTGGAGACTACAGAAACAGCTTCAGAGAGGCGGGCAGACTGATCCACCCTCCAGTGTTGGGGGCAGGACTCCCCTTCCCCCCCACTCCCCATTCTGTTCTGGTCCTTAGAGTACGCAGGAGGCCCTGGCCGTACCCGTGCTCTCCCTCAGCCCCTGGGCGCCCCAGCGCCCGAGGGTGGGCCTGGCATGGCCTCTGCCTTCGTGCTGGCACGCCCCGGGCCTCACCTCGCTTTGCTAAGCCCCCACGCTCTGTCGAGTCGAGCTCAGCTGTCATTGCTGTGGCCAAGCCTTGACACGGAGCAGAGCGCTGAGGTTTGTTTTTATTTTCCGTTTCCAAGGCTCCTTCTCTCCCAGGAGCAGGAGGTGCTGGGGAAGCTGTAATTTGCTAAACAGGCATTAATCTTCACATCAATCCCGAGAGGCAGGTAGAGCTTCTCAGTCAAAACACACAGGGTTGTGATTAGACGTGGCTGGCAGGATAATGCGCAGAGATTTGCACCTTCCTGGCCCAGCCCCGGCTTCCCCCACCTGGCAGCTGGCGACCTCGCCCCTGGGCTCTGGCCCACAGAGAATGTCGTCTTCGCAGAAGGGCAGGAGAGCCAGGCGTCAAGACCATTTCACTGGGGCCCGGCCCCTCAGTCTTTCTCCACCCCTCCCCTCTTGGACAGGGTCTAGATAAAGCAGCATGGCCTTGGAGGAAGGCAGACCTGGGTGTGAATCTTGCTCTGTCACTTTTTTCCATTCAACGAATATTAATGAGCCCCTGTTATGTTCCTGGCACTTTTGGGTTCTGGGAATACATTGATAAATGTTGGGGTTTCAGGAGGATCAATTAATAACACTCCTTTATTCTCCTCCCGGCCAATTGAGAAATAGACATAGAAGTCCAAAAGGCGGAGTTCAAAATGTTCTTTATTACAGAGAAGGCTGTATTGGCAGATGGGGCTTGAGATCTGTCACAGTTGTCTTGCTGACACTGGCCCCAGCATTGATCTGACCCGCTCAGCCACGGGAAGGGCTGAGGCCCACAGGGAGCAGAGATGCTGTGCTTTTCTGGGTGGGCTGTGGTCCAAAGGGAACCCACAAGGTGCCGAGACCCCCGCGGCCTGGGTTCTCTGCTCCAACTCATCAAGTAAGTCACTCACTTTGTTGGGGTCCCCCGAAGGTAGCCCCTGAGATGAGGATGTGAGTGCATGAGGGGTATTTGGAAGGGGCCGCCAGGGAACATGGGGAGGGCATGTGGCCACGGGCCAGGAGTCACAGAGCCTGGCGTGTGCTATGTTCTCAGGACATGATTATCTGCTCATCCCTCATGCTGCAGGCAGGAATGGGTGGCCCTAGGATGTGGCAGTCTGGCTGCCTCACCATCCTGCTGCTTGGGGAGGTGGGGCGGGGCCAGGGGATATTAATGGCCATGGAGATGGGGGCACCTGGAGTCCCCTGCCCCCGACCAACAGTGACAGGGCAAAGACGAGGGTGGAAAGGACAAAGGTGGGGTCATTGGCAGGGAGCCGCAGCCCCTGCCTGTGACTCGAGGGGGAAATACGATTGCTGAATGATTCTCAAGGACTCCATGCTCCAGATCTTCCCTCTAGTTCCTAGGTCTGGAGTTCTGTGACCCCAAATTGCTCTTCCCTTAGTGCCAGAGACGCCACAGCAAAGATGGGCACACACGTGCACACACAGGTATACATGAATACAGACACGCACAAACATATACACGCATACACATGTGTGCACACTCAACACACGCACAAATTATCCACATTCACAAATACACACGTTCTCACGCATATTCATTTACACGCACATACTTTTTCTGCTGGTTTCTGTGATCCCATCGGGCAGGAAAGGTCTTAAAGGGAAGCCCTGGCGTCGTGACCTCTTCAACAGGAATCGGCCTCGATCGTTGTGACCGTCTGTACCCTCCCTTCTACCCTCGCCTCCTGCCCTCCCAGCCCCCAAGAACTAGTCGGGAGATAGGCCCGGCGCTGGCTTCCGCCATTTCTCCCACAGGCTTGCAGATCCAGAGGTGTCCAAAGTGAGGGCCTCTTCCCTGGAGTGTGACCTGGAGGCCCAGCCGCTGTGTTGGGCCCCCCTCTCCCAGGTCAGGGGCTCCCGCATTTGAGGGAAAAGTGAGAGCAAGGCTCAGGGCCAGGCCTTTGCTGGGCAGGACTGGTGGTCTGGGCTCCAGGCCAGTGCTCACGCACCAGCCCTGCATGTCTTCAGAGCATACTCGGAGGCCAACGTGTCTGTCCACCAGACCAGGGCCACTGCCTGTCCTGCTACTGGACGGGGGCTGTGACTTCAGCACAGGCAAACCGTGCCAGGCACACTCCCACCTTATCCAATGGGTAGGTCAGCCTGGCACAGAAAGGCCCTCTGGCCCTCATGGCCAGTTTGGCTTTAGCCAAGCAAAGGGCATTTCTGGGGGCTGGCGGTTCTGTGGACGGCCGAAGGTCAGAGGGAGAGAGATTGTGGTCCTTGAGAGAAGGGGCGTGGGGCAGAGGAGCTGTTGCTTTTCGAACCACAGACACTGGTGTCTCATCCTAAGTGAGCAGGGAGGGGGCCACCTTTTTCTAGATCCGAATCTTTTAGGTTTCCTCTCCTTCAGTGGCCGCAGTGGGCGCTCCCTGTGTTTTTCAGGCTGGCAGCGGGTGAAGCAGAGATGGAGTCTAGAACATGCCAGATTGGTCCACGTCGGGGCTAATGTTCATCAGCCCGGCAGGAGGGGAAGCCACCCAGCCTGGGCGCTGGCCCAATAACCAGCTACGTCCCAGGGCAAGGGGTCTGCTCTATTTGCTTGCATTAAACTCAACCCCCAGGGAAGCCTCCCCATCCATTAAAACGAACTTACAATCTGGGGACTAACCTCTAGTTAGAAACAAGCTCAAAGCTTTCTCAGTTCTGCTCGTAACTCCCATCATCAAAAAGCCCCTAAAGGGAATGGAAAGAAAGCTTAGTTTTGCTGGTGAGGCATTGTTCTAGGCTGGGAATCAGCCTGACAGTAAACCACGAGTGGCCACCTGAGACGTGAGGTCCCCACGGTCCCCCAGTGGTCCCTGGTAGAATTGCACCCCAGCTGCCCCAGCGGGGACCTGCCCAATGGCATTTCCTCTATTGGCTGTGCCCCATCCCTGGCCCATGGCCCGTGGTCAGCCAGGAAGCTCTGCTTCTGGGGACTGGCTGTTGGCTGGAGCAAAGGGCTACCTGCACCATGGCTCTGGTCTTCCAGCAGGCTGGCTTGGGCTCGATCACGTGGTGGCCAAAGATTCCAAGAGCAGCAAGTGGACAAGCACCACCGTGCAAGTGCTTTTTAAGCCTTGGCTTACCGTACCGTTTGTGACTTGCCAAACCAAGTCAATATCCAAGTTCAAGGTCGGTGTGGGAGGGCAGTAACAAAGGGCAGGAAAGAATTTGGGGCCAATTTTGCAATCTGCTCATCACAGGCAGGGGGCGCCACCCAGCCCAGCGAGGAGGGTCTACTGGCACAGTCATCCCCGGGCCACGGCCCTGAGCGTGCTGTGCGTTTATGCCGGCTGGAGCTGTGTCAGACTTACATCCCCAGCCCAAGATCAGAGCACCGGGCCAGAGTGTAGAAGAGGCTTGTCGAGTGCGTGGTCGGATATTGAATGCACATCGCTTCTGGTGGCCAGGGGGCCAGCGAGAACACTTCAGCCTCATCCCAACTCTCCAAAGCCCTCTGCGGCCTGGGGTCCTCATTGGGTGTCCTTGTTCCAGACCGGGGACAGCTAGGGCTTGTGTCGACAGATGATTACTTTCACCTCTCTCTTTTGAAAAATGGCCCATGTTTAAGGATTCATAAAACTTAGAGAATGCATCACTGAGCCTATAATGCCGTGAGAGCTCCATGTAGGGAACGACTTAAAAAGAAGATTCATCAAACTAATTACCTCTCCCCCCGCCCCCACCCCCACCCCGCCCCTGTTTCCGCTTGGCCTGCTCAGAAAGATGTACAACCTCATCGGCTGGGCTGCTTCGAAGCCAAACTCCCGGGCCTGCTTGTGTGGGAGGGACAGTGAAAAACCCTAGCCTCAATCTTTCTCCGGCTTTCTGGGCAGACAAGAGTTTTTCCTGCTGATTCATCTATTCCAGAAGCTGAGCAAGGCCAGGACGCCTAAGGAGTGAGGGGAGGGATGGAGGGGGGGGATACTGAGAGAAGAGCAGAAAGGCTGTCTGTCATCCATCGCTCTGAGGCAGATTCTACACATCCCTGTATGATGCCTCCTGCCGTGTCCCCTGGGCCACCTCTGGGTTTGCCCGCCACCATGGTGGACAGTGCCTGAGCCGCCGACCGCTTCCCACCTCAAGTACCTACCTCTCCCTCTCTGCCTCCCTGACCGGGGCTTCCTGTGGAGGCTCGGGAGCTTTCTTGGTAGAGGGCAAGTCTCAGTGCTGGGATTTGACACCACCAGAGGCAACCCCAGCCAGTGGGGAAGGAGAGTCTGTGGATAAGTACTCCAGCTTCACAGCTGTAGCGGGCTGAATGGAGGCTCCCAAAAGATATGTCCACCCGGAACCTCTGAACGTGAGCTTCTTTGGGAAAAGGGTCTTGTAGACATAATCAAGGTAAGGATCCCGAGATGAGATTATCCTGGATTATCCAAGTGGACCCTAAGTTCAATGACAAATGTCCTTAGAAGAGAAGTGACAGGGAGAGAAGACACACAGAGGAGAAGGTCACGTGAAAACAGAGGCAGAGATTGAAGTGATGCGTCCACAAGCCAAGGAAAACCAAGGAGTGTCAATAGTCACCAGAAGCTTGAAAAGAGGCCTGGGATGGATTCTCCCTCAAAGTCTCCAGGAGGAAGCGACCCTGCCGACACCTTTATTTCAGACTTCCAGGCTTCATATGTGTGAGGCAATACATTTCTGTTGTTGTAAGCCACCCAGTTTGTGGTACTTTGTTACAGCAGCCCTAGGACACTAATACAGATGCCTTCAGTGGGATGGTTCTGAGATGTGTTGAGAACAGTTCCTAAGAGGGTCCCCAATGGGATAGCACTCATCGATACACCCTTATCAGCTTTTTAATCCGTCCCTGTCTCACTTCCCCATTGCCCTATTGGGGTTTCCTGGGATCGTTTCCTGCACCCAAGTCCTTGTCTGCTTTGGGGAGAACCCAAACTCAGGGCACACAGTCCCATACCACTTGTTCCTTCCTTAATTCATCCCATCACCATTTATAAAGGAGACAGTGTGGGGAGTGGCTGTAATAGACCAAATAATGTGTCCCCAAAGAAATCCACATCCTAATTCCCAGAACTTGCAAGTGGTACCTTATATGGCAAAAGGGACTTTGCAGATGTGATGAAGTTAAGAATCTTGAGATGTAAAGATCATCCAGACTTACCCAAATAGGCCCAATATAATCATAAGAGTCCTAGGAGGGAAGCAGGAGGCCAGAATAGTAGGCGGAGAAAGTCATGTGACCATGAAAGCAGAAGTTGGAGTGATGCAGCCACTAGAAGCCAGAAGGAGCAAAGAATAGATTCTCCCTCCGAGCCTCCAGAAGGGACCAGCTCTGTCACCACCTTGATTATAGCCCTATAACACTCATTTCAGACTTTTGACCTCCAGAACTGTAAGGTGATAAATGTGTGTGTGTTTGTTTGTTTCTTTTTCCTTTTGCGGTACGCGGGCCTCTCACTGCTGTGGCCTCTCCCGTTGCGGAGCACAGGCTCCGGACGCGCAGGCTCAGCAGCCACGGCTCACGGGCCCAGCCGCTCGGCGGCATGTGGGATCCTCCCGGACCGGGGCACGAACCCGCGTCCCCTGCATCGGCAGGTGGACCCCCAACCACTGCGCCACCAGGGAAGCCCCAGTGTGTGTTGTTTTAAGCCACTAAATGTGTGGTCGTTTGTTACATCAGCAGTAGAAAACTCATACAGTGGTTAAGAATACAAGTATTGGGATCGAGCATAACCAGGTTGAAGTCTTGCCACTCATTGCTGTGGACCTTGGGCAAGTTACTCACCCTCTCCAAGCCTCAGTTTCCTTAGAGGCCAAATGAGGATAGTCATTCCTGATGCTGCTGTTGTGTGGACCACAGAGGGTGAGTGGTCAAATCACGGCAGTGCTGATAATTCACTGAACATTTACTATTAGTCTCTCACTGTACTCCACCTGTTGGAATACAAGGTCAAATAGGACACAGTCCTTGCCTTTGGTAAACAAAATGCAATTCTAGTCGTTAAAGGGATCACAGCCTAGAAGCATGGATGAGACAACGAATGTCTGTGAAAAGGGGATTTCTAAGCCATAGCCCGAAATGGAACAGAGGTGTTCCTTGGCTCATTGGGCCACAGCAGATAGGGCCTCGGAGCTGCAGCTCCTCCACATCCCCCCCCCTTGCTTCAAAGGCTCAGTGGTACTAGAAGTCATAGTCGTAAGAGCAGTGGTAATGGTAGTAATGATTGCTATTGTTACCGGAAGGGGGACCCCTTCTAGGGCCCGAGAGTGGGCTCTTGTCTAACACTCGGAAATGAATTGTCCGAGGAGACAAATGTACTGACAAAGCAAAAGGCTTTATTGGGGAAGGGGCGCTTTCGGGGAGAGCAGGAGGGTAAGGGAACCCAGGAGGACTGCTCTGCCACGTGGCTCGCAGCCTCAGGTTTTATGGTGATGTTGTTAGCTTTCTGGGTTGTCTCTGGCCAATCATCTTGCTTGTGCCCATATTTGGTCTGACTCAGGGTCCTGCCTGGTGGCGCACGCATCTCTCAGCCAAGATGGATTCTAGAGTGAGGGTTTCTGGGAGGTTGGCAGGACATATTATGGGCTGGCATTTCCTCCCTCCTTTTGGCCTCTCCCGAATTCTCCTGTTTAGTTTTTGGTGACAGCGCCATGTTCCTTATCGGGACCTCCTGTTGTGAGACAGCACATGCAAGCGGTTATTATCGTGCCTGGCCAAGGTGGGCGGTTTCGGTCGGTTCCCTAACACTATCGCCACAGCTCTGACAGCACCAATGCCAGCCCTTAGGCTCCAATGTGCTGGTGGATGCTTGGCCTCCCATTTCAGAAACCCTCCTCATCGTCCCAGAGTCGCTCAGAATGGCAGCTATTTTGGGTGCCTGAACCCAATTCCAATGTGTGTGGGGTGGGGAGGGGTTCCCCGGGGAGGGGTTCCCCCACACCAACAACAAGCAATTCTCTGTGACACCAGCTGGGTGTCCTATAATTCAACTAAATTCTGACACCATCTACCCAGAAATAGCATCAGATCCTGCAGGTTAAGGGCTCAGTCCTATAAGACTGACCTCCCCCAACTTCAGACACCTGTCACAAGCTCAGGTTATCACCTGTGCTTCTGAATAACTGGCTACAAATTAGAGGTTCCAATGTCCCCCCTCCTTGGAATTCAGGTGCCGGTCACAAGTCCATGTTGTCACCTGTATTTCTGACCAACTGGCTACAGAATGGAAGTTCCCATGACCCTCTCCTTCCTTGGGTTGGATTAATTTGCTAGTGTGGCTCACAGAACTCAGAGAAACATTTTATTTACTACATCACCAGTTTACTATGAAAGGCTACAACTCAAGAAGAGCCACATGGTAGAGATGCATAAGGCAAGGTGTGGGGAAAGGACATGGAGCTTCCATGCCCTCTCTGGGCTCATCACTCTCCCCACAACTCCACATGTTCACCAGCCTGGAAGCTCTCTGAACCCCGTCCTTTTGGGTGTTTATGGAGGCTTCATTACGTAGGCACGATTGATTAAATCATGGGCCATTGGTGATTGATCCAAACTCCAGTCCCCTCCCTTCCCCTGGGGTTGAGGGGGATGAACCTGAAAGTTCCTACCCTCTAATCACAGGGTTAGTTCCTTTGGCAACCAGTCCCAATCCTTGGGTTACCTAAGGGTTTTCCCAAAGTCACCTCAGGAACATCACAAAAGACAGCTTTATTGCCCTTATCACAGGAAATTCCAAGGGTTTTAGGAACTCTGTGCCAGGAACCCTTCAGAGACTGAATATCTATATCTTATTATAAATCACAGTATCATAGCAGCCATGCTCACTGCAAAGTCTGGGCTCCCTAGTGCCCTAGAAACTCTGCCTCAGCTGAGGCATGCCTTGTGTGTGGTGTGGGGGGAACATAGAAAGTTCCATATGGAATTTAGAACTGCTTCTTCTCTCTCCTCTTTTTTTCTCTGGTCAGACACCCACCTCTTTCCTGCCCAGTGAGTCTTCGATGTGGCCCCTTGGAGAGCTGGGGCTTGGAAACTACCTGGTACACAGTGACGCTTGCCCTTGGTAAATGAAATGAAGTTGTCAGCGCAGCCTTGAAGCAGGGATAATGAAACCGAGCAGAGCCCTGTGGGGCCTTCCTGGGTACAAAAGCCCCTCTGTGTCCCCTGTTTCTTGTTTGTAGAAAAAAGAGTTTAGTCTCCGAGGCAGACTCGAGCAGTTACTAATTAGGGAAGTGAGAGAACTCAGAAACAAAGGAAAAGCAGTTAAGCAAGAAAAGTAATGACAATAGTTCAGCAGTAAAACAGAGTCCTAGTTCCTCCCCTAGGGATATACATAACAATCTGACACATATCTTTGAGTTGTTCTGCAGAAACTAAGACCCCACCCAGGTGGAGGAGGGTGAGTGCATGCTGACCACAAGCACGTAGATCCCAGACTGGTTGGAACCAGAAGGTTGATGATTAAGATTCCTGAAACACCACCCTGTTACCTCACCACCAACCAATCAGAAGAAAGTCCACAAGCTGCAACCCTCACCCCAAATGTTACCTTTAAAAACCCTTGCCCGGAAGCCATTGGGGAGTTCCGGTCTTTTGAGCATGAGCTGCCCATTCTCCTTGCTTGGTGCCCTGCAGTAAATGCTGCACTTTCCTTCACCACAACCCAGTACCAGTAGATTGATTTTGCTGCAAGATAGGCAAGTGGACCCAAGTTTGGTTCAGTAACAACAAAACAATGGCACCAGTGTCTGTGAAAAAGGATCCCCAAGGCACGGGCCAGAGGGATCCCTTCTGTCTGGAATCAGGGACAGCGACGTGGAGGAAGTAGCATTCGCACTGAAGACACACAGGGACAGGGACAGGGGGTTCTGGGAGCTAATAGCAGGAACAGAGGAAGAGGGGGGAAGGGATTTGCAGAGCCCCAGGAAGGACCTGTCCCCGGTGACCTCCTCTGTGTCTGATCACAGAGGGAACCCCCTGAGCCCATCTCCAATCCTGGCCTTGCACACTCAAAGCCCTGGCCACGCTCCACCATGGCAGCAGGAACCCTTTGAAAGCCAGCTGCCCAGACAGGCGAGTGGCAGGGCTGGGGGCCAGGAGGAGGGGAGCACCCCAGGCAGTCATCCCCATTTTGCCTGGGGCTGGTCTTTCTTTTGGGGCAGGGGGGAGGGGGGATGCCATGAAGGTCTGCAGGAAGGAGATACTCAGTACAGTGACTATAGGACTGGAAGTGTGCTTGCTGTCCGTACTTGCTTCCTTTCCCCTCCCCTTCCCCAGTGGGAGGGAAAGTCAGCCATGAGTCAAAAGCTTTCCAATTGACCCAGCAATTGTTGCAAGTTGTCACCATGGAATACCTGACACAGGTGAGCTCATTACAGTGTAGTTTATAATAGTGAAAAATTGCAAATGACCTAAATGAACCTTAGGAGGTACATTTAATAAATGATAGTGTTTTCATACAACAGAACACTGGGTGGCCATTTAAAAACTCAATATTGATCTATTTTTATTTTGGAAAATATGATCCGTTGTTAAATGAATAAAGCAGTTTTTGAATTAATTCATATGACACATCCTAATTTTGTTTAAAGATATCTGTTTATATGTAGACATTTGCAGAGGTGAAATTTGATGAGATGTACACTACCCTGTGTTAATGATGGCAATCTCTGGGTGGGTAGAACTTTGGATGATTTTAGTTTTCATTATGTTGCTCATCTATGTTGTTGGTTTGTGGGTTTTTTTTTTAAATATAGTTAGCACATGCCACTTGCGTCATTTTATTTATCTTTTAAAGTTTTAAATACTTCTTATTGAAATATAGTTGATTTACAGTGTTGTGGATTTTTTGGGGGGTTTTTTTTGGCTGCATTGAGTCTTCGTTGCTGTGCACGGGCTTTCTCTAGTTGCAGCAAGCAGGGGCTACTCTTTGTTGCGGTGTGCGGGCTTCTCATTGTGGCGGCTTCTCTTGTTGCGGAGCACGGGCTCTAGGCATGCAGGCTTCAGTAGTTGCAGCACGTGGGCTCAGTAGTTGTGGTTCATGGGCTTCTGTAGTTGTGGCATGTGGGCTCAGTAGTTGTGGCTCACGGGCTGTAGAGTGCAGTCTCAGTAGTTGTGGCGCACGGGCTTAGTTGCTCCGTGGCATGTGGGATCTTCCCAGACCAGGGCTCAAACCCGTGTCCCCTGCATTGGCAGGTGGATTCTTAACCACTGCGCCACCAGAGGAGTCCTACAATGTTGTGTTTGATTCAGGTATACAGCTAAGTGATTCCGTTATATCTATCTATCTATCTATCTATATTCATTTTTATATTCTTTTCCATTATATGTCATTACAAGATACGGACTGTAGTTCCCTGTGCTATATAGTAGGTCCTTGTTAGTTATCTATTTTATATATACCAGTGTGTATATTTTAATCCCAACCTCCTAATTTATCCCTTCCCCCCCCTTCCCCTTTGGTAACCATAAATTTGTTTTCTATGTCTGTGAGCCTGTTTCTGTTTTGTAAATAAGTTCATTTGTATTATTTTTTTAGATTCCACATATCAGAAATATCATATATTATTTGTCTTTCTCTGTATGACTTCCTTCACTCAGTATGATAATCTCTAGGTCCATCCACGTTGCTGCAAATGGCATTATTTCATTCTTTTTTTATGGCTGAGTAGTATTCCATTGTGTATGTATACCACATCTTCTTTATCCATTCATGTGTTGATGGACATTTAGGTTACTTCCACGTCTTGGCTATTGTGAATAACGCTGCAATGAATGTTGGGGTGCATGTATCTTTTACAACTTCTGTGATTTTAAAGGGCAAGGGTGGGCTTCCCTGGTGGCGCAGTGGTTGGGAGTCCGCCTGCCGATGCAGGAGACACGGGTTCGTGCCCTGGTCCGGGAAGATCCCACATGCCGTGGAGCGGCTGAGCCCGTGAGCCATGGCCGCTGAGCCTGCGCGTCCGGAGCCTGTGCTCCGCGATGGGAGAGGCCACAACAGTGAGAGGCCCGCATACTGAAAAACAAACAAAAAACAAACAAGTAAAGGGCAAGGGTTTCTTTACCTGTACTTCCTCACTTGTAGCGGTATTTTGCCCCTCCTATCTAGGCCGCATGAGCTCCCCAGGGACAAATGTCCACAACGGGGGACACTGAGAGTCCTGGATTGATGGGGTGTGTGGTCAGCACGGCCCACAGAGCTGTGAGACGGAATCCCAGCTCTCGTGGAGGAGGGTCATGGTGCTCACCATTGTCTGAGAGGCAGGACCAGGCCATAAACTCAGAGGGAGGCCCAAGGGCAGAAGGCAGAGTCTGGAAGGAAGGGCAGGGCAGGGGGCCCAGGGCAGGAGGCTCAGGGCTGTGGCCAGTCGTGAGGGCCAGAGAACTCCATCGTGCCCAGGTCACGCTGGGGCGCTGGGGCCTTAAAGCAGCCACACAGGCCCCGAACAAAGAGCTGCTCGGTACTCTTTGAGCTTGGCACCGTCCTTCGCTCCACGGTGAGAAAGAAGGAGTTAACATCTGGAATCTTCCGATGGAAGCCGCACTCAGAGCGCACGAAGCCACATTTGTGAAAAATGGGCTCAATTTCATATTTGGAGAGCAATGAAATTGAAATCATTTCAAATTTTAAATGCCCAACATATTGAGACCCACCCTCTGATAGATCTTCCAAATGAGTTTGCATGCTCTCCATGCCCAGTTCCAGGAGGGGATTCACTTCCTTGCCAAAAATGTTCCTCTCCTTGAGTTGGAAGACAAGAGGCGCCGGGCTGGCAGGTCTCCCTGAGCCTGTGAGCCCTCGGTGAGCTGCCGAGCGAGCGCCTTCTGCACGGGGCTGGAGGAAGAGTTTTCCTTCCTCTTGGGTAATGAATTTGATCGAATGGGACTGTCTGAATGTCCAGATAGCGGGGTGATAGGCACCCCATAAACACAGAGATAAACAGGTAGAGAGAGATGGAGGCAAGCATAATTTGCTTCTAAGTGCCTTCTCACTGGTATAAATAAAGCAAGAAAATAAAGTGGCTGGAGGCACTTGCAGTACTAATGTAAGGAGGAAATTAAGCGCTAATTACAGCATTAAGGATAAATGAAAAGGATGTACGTGGAGGGGGCAGGGGTGGCAGAGGTTGCGGCTACCCAACCATGGCCCCGAGCTGCACCCCAAGGTCATCTGCAGTCAGTTCCCACATCACCTCCACTTCCTGTGACTCTACCAAAAGGCATTCTCTAGCTCAGCGGGCATGCGTGGCTTGGGCTGGGAAGTTGGAGCAGCCTGGGTGAATGGCCCCGGGGTACAGGAGTGACCCTCAACCAATGAGAAATGGGAATTGAAGAACAAATACCCCAGCTTCCTGGCCTCTCAGTGGAAGGCTGACTCTGGGCGTCTTCCGTGTAGTTCCCCGCCCCCCCGCAAGGGGCACCCCGGCAGCATTGCACCCCAGTTGCACACAGGACAGTCCACCCAATAACAGACCTCACTTGGCTTTCCCCACTTCCTTTCTCACTTTCTCACCCAATCACTGTGCTTCCTGTGATCACCTCCCAACTCCCAACTCGCACCTTGTCTCAGGGTCCATCTGCTTTGTGGACAACTCAAATCAAGACAGGAGGTTTGGCACCAGCTGACCAGTGAACTGGTCAGAAGTCCAACCTGACGCTCGCACACAGCGTCAGCAATGGCGCAGGGCCCGCTCTCAGAAAGACCCCACGCTCCGCTGACGCCGTCTTGAATTTCTTATTCATTTTATCTTTAAGCCTGTGTTTCGGGCTTCCTTGGTGGCGCAGTGGTTGAGAGTCCGCCTGCCGATTCAGGGGACACGGGTTCGTGCTCCGGTCCGGGATGATCCCACGTGCCGCGGAGCACCTAAGCCCGTGCGCCCCAACTACTGAGCCTGCGCTCTAGAGCCCGTGCTCCGCAATAAGAGAAGCCCACGCACCGCAACAAAGAGCAGCCCCCGCTCTCCGCAACTAGAGAAAGGCTGCGTGCAGCAACGAAGACCCAACGCAGCCAAAAATAAATTAATTTATTTTTAAAAAAACCCTGTGTTTCGTAAGTGACATCTGATGGGACACTGGAGCATGCACGCGAGCAGCATAGATAACACTGGCTGGCAGCTCTGGGTCTGCAGATAGCCCAACCCAAGCGATTCCCTCGTGAACCGGGGTGCTCATGCACACCTCCGGGCAGTTCCGGTCATCGCAGAGCCCCAGGGTCCAGATTGATGGTGCTGATGGTGGCGGCTGCAGCAGAATCAGCAGCGGTGGCTGAGCAGAGAGGAGGGGCTCCGTGTGGGGTTAGCCCTGGGACCTGCGGTGGGAAGGCTGCTTGCCTGTCAATGCCCGGACCCCATCCCTGCGGCATCTGTACAAAACACTAACTCTCCAGCCTGAGCCCCTGGACAGGAGCTGCCCAAGCTCAGACGGTACACTTTGTCAGTAAATTTTTTAAAATAAATTTTTTAAAATAAATTTTTTAAAATAAATTTATTTATTTTTGACGGTTAGGTCTTTGTTGCTGCGTGTGGGCTTCTCTAGTTGCTGTGAGCGGGGGTTACTCTTCGCTGCGGTGCGCAGGCTTCTCATTGCAGTGGCTTCTCTTGTTGTGGAGCACGGGCTCTAGGCGCGCGGGCTTCAGTAGTTGCGGCTCACGGGCTCTAGGCGCGCGGGCTTCAGTAGTTGCGGCTCACGGGCTCTAGAGCGCAGGCTCAGTCGTTGTGGCGCATGGGCTCAGTTGCTCCGCGGCATGTGGGATCTTCCCGGACCAGGGATCAAACCCATGACCCCTGCATTGGCAGACAGACTCTTAACCACTGCACCACCAGGGAAGTCCTGTCAGTAAATTATTAAAAAATAAAAGTATACACACGGATGTTGCAATAAAGCATATCAGGGAGCTATTAGAGTTTTTCAAAGAGTTTAGAATCCCAAGGTTTGAAAACTACTGCAACATTGCATGACAAATACCCACAGGCTCAGAAATAGAAATTAAATTTAAAGATCGTCAACTTCAACACAAAAGAACACGATTTTCATAGGAAACTTTGGATGAACCAATTATTAACAAAAAGGACAACTTTTAAATTGTTTTCCTTGTAATTGAAGATACAGTAATAGAATATATAAACAGGCATTTTGAATTATATATAAATCATGAAGCCACTTTCAATTTCTTCTATGACCCGTACAAGTTAGAGGAAATGTCAAACAAAATATTAAAGTGCCTTGTATAAATTTACATTTAAAATTAAATTCAGACTTACATGAAACTGATTTGTATAGAAATTTTTTTAGAAACTTTTTTAGTAAAAAAAGTTCCATCAGAATCATCGGCTCCAAATATACTGAAATTTTTGAATTTCAAAATATATTTTGAAATAATTGATTAGATAGGTATCCCAATATTGTCACAGCCTATGAAAATACTCTTAACAGTTCTTGTAACAGTTGCATCAGCAGAAAGATCCTTTTCAAACTTAAAAATTACCAAAGTTACCTGCAATTTCGCATTTGCCAAGAGTGACTGATGTTGCTTTCGATTTGTATTGACTGAAAATGAAGTCGCTAAAAGTATAAATTTTGATGACCTAATAAATGAATTTTCAGAAAAGTGAGCCAGAAAAATATGACCAGTCAAGATATCACATTAGTAAAGTATTATTTATTGTACCACATAATGTTATGACACCGAAAATGTTACTGTTTGCAGTTTGTACGTCTATATTGTTATTCATGTATCACTCTTACTCCTATTGTGTTTTATAAATCATAAAACATTTTTAAACGAAAAAGCTTTATATTTTTGTAACTTTAACAGTACTTTTTCCCTGCCTTTGGAACAAGGGCCCTGCATTTTCGTTTTGCGTGGAGCCTCACGGGTTATGTAGCCAGCCCTGCCTGCTTAGCTTGTTTAGGCCTCCAGGCCTGACACTGACTTTTTTGTTTTTCTGGTTGCACCGGGTCTTAGTTGCGGCTCGCGGGCTCCTTAGTTGCGGCTCGCGGGCTCCTTAGTTGCAGTACACAGGCTCCTTAGTTGTGTAATGCGAACTCTTAGTTGTGGCATGCATGTGGGATCTAGTTCCCTGACCAGGGATCGAACCTGGGCCCCCTGCATTGGGAGTGCGGAGTCTTAACCACTGTGCCACCAGGGAAATCCCTGACACTGTCCTTCTCTCTTTTTTTCTTTCCTGTTCTGAAATTTTAAAAAAAATTCTTTTAAATTGAAGTATAGTTTATGTACAATATTATATAAGCTACAGATGTACAATATAGTGATTTGCAATTTTTAAAGGTTCTATTCCATTTATAGCTATTATAAAATATTGGCTCTATTCCCTATCTTGTACAATATATCCTTATAGCTTATTTTATACATAATAGTTTGTTCCTCTTAATCCCCTACCCCCTATCTTGCCCCTCCCCACTTCTCTCTCCCCATTGGTAACCAGTAGTTTGTTCTCTATATCTGTGACTCTGCTTCTTTTTTGTTATTTTCACTAGTTTGTCGTATTTTTTAGATTCCACATATAAGTGATATCGCACAGTATTTGTCTTTCTCCGTCTGACTTATTTCACTTTGTATAATGCCCTCCAAGTCCACCCATGTTGCCACAAATGGCAGTCTTTCATTCTTTTTTACAGATGAGTAGTATTCCATTGTATATATGTACCATTCATCTGTCGATGGACGTTTAGGTTGCTTCCGTGTCTTGGCTATTGTAAATAGTGCTACAGTGAACATTGGGGTGCATGTATCTTTCTGAATTATGGTTTTCTCCAGATATATGCCCAGGAGTGGGATTGCTGGATCATATGGTAACTCTATTTTTAGGTTTTTGAGGATCCTCCGTACTGTTTTCTACAGTGGCTGCACCGATTTACATTCCCACCAACAGTGTACGAGGGCTCCCTTTTCTCCACATCCTGACTTTCTCTCCTCGTAATCCAGCTGCATCATGAGGTTGGCATTAGTCATAACAAGAGGTAAACCGTAAGGACTGCAGAGAAAGGAGTTCTTGGACCTGAGAGCTTCCTGAACCTCTGTTTCACAAACTAGGTCTTTGTCATTCAGTCTTTGGCTGCAGGCTTCCCTTGGAAAGGACCATAACCTTGGGCAGGGAAGGTCACTGTACCTGAGGACAATGCCCACTAAAGGACACGGCTGTGAGCCATCAGTCATGGGGGCTGGGTAGGTTGGTCCTAAAGGGGGATCTGGGTAGAACCGGACAGTGTTCCCCTCAGTCCGCCCCTTGCACTTCATTCACTTGCTTCTTATAATGAGTTGACTCCCCTTGAGAAGAGCTTGTCCAGCAGTCTGGGGTCTTATTTTCTGGGAAACTTAAAAGAAAAGGGTTAGTAGGAGAACTATAGCCCCTGCTGCTGCTGCAGTTGATTTTGAAGCCATAGTTAATGATACTCCTCCACCACCACCGGCTTTTAGAGATTCCCCTCAGCTAACACCCGTGTTGTCTAGTTGCCTTTCCTGGTCAGGTGATAAAGAGCCTCATCACTAAAAGCCTTTGTCTGAACCCTGGGTTACCATGGCCTTCTTAGGCTGTGACTGCTGTACTTGTCCGTTTACCATTAACCCTGGACATTAAGGGCACCAAGAAGATTCCTCAGTGGATGATTTGGGAGCCAGATTCCTCAGTGTCCTGGTTGTATAGCAGCAGCTCTATCTCCTCCTAATGATCAGGGGTCCACCACTGCCAGGATGGTGATGCCTTTCTTTGCCTACTAGTCACTTGGCATAAGGAGCCCAGAGATTGGGAGACCATTGAATCTTAACGTATAATGAAAACCATACTGTGCCCCTGAGGTAAGCATTTCTCTTCTGAGAACCAGGACCTGTAGATCCATATTATGGGGACTGCAAGCACAAATACCCCACGTGGATCAATGGGATTGATATGAATCGGAACACTGCTACTTCTATCTCTTGGTTTCTGGATCTATATATCCTAACTATTGGGGCTACAGCAGCAAAACAATAGTCATCGTTGATTTAGAGTATGGACAGGGCTTCCCTGGTGGCACAGTGGTTGAGAATCCACCTGCCGATGCAGGGGACACAGGTTCGTGCCCCGGTCCGGGAAGATCCCACATGCCGCGGAGCGGCTGGGCCCGTGAGCCATGGCCGCTGAGCCTGCGCGTCCGGAGCCTGTGCTCTGCAACGGGAGAGGCCACAGCAGTGAGAGGCCCGCATACCGTGGAAAAAAAAAAAAAGAAAAATAGTGTATGGACAATGTCCTGAAGGATGGCATCCCACCCTTACAGAATATTTTCTCCAAACTGGGGCATCAGCTGCACCATTCACAGGCCATTCCTCTGCTTTATTGTGCCAACAGCTTCTGGGTGGTGCAGTATATGATAGAACCAGAGCATCCTGTGGTTACGTGGGTTATGTGCCCACTGTCATGCCTCATTTGCTGTAAAGAGGGTCCCTCTGTCTGAGGTGATGGCGTGTGAGATCGCATGTTAGTGAATCCAGTGCTCTGTAAGCCCACAGGTGGGGTGCTTGCTGAGCCCCTGTAGTTAGGAAAGGTAAACTCATACCACAGATACCTGTTGATCCCAGTCAAGGTGAATCATTGCCCTTTCCAGGGCGGAAATCAACTTGCTACCAAGTGGTCAACAGGCCTCTTTGAGGAATGGCGCCATATTGGGAGTTTAGCTTTGCTCTCTGTTAATGACAGGTTGGACATTCAACAGTGCCAGTAGCTAAATCAGCCTTAATGAGAGAGAGCGATTGGGTCCATAAATAACCTCCATCCCTGCTGCCATAACTACTTCATTCACACACCTATTATGCCATCGTGCCGGCATTGGGGTGGCCAATGACAGAGGATGGCGGATGTCAACTGGTAGAATCATTCTTTACCTACCTGGTTGTTTAGTGCCTCTTCTGTGGTTGCTGCTCTCTGGTGCATATTTATGTGTGATACAAATATCTTCATATTTTGTGCATACCCCCCATAGTTCCCTCCCTCCACATGCCTCTTCCCCAGATTTGTTTGTCCCTGATCTTCTAATCTTTCTCCTTTCTGGACCCTGACCAACCAGCCCAGCCATTTGCCACTGCCTATGAGTCTATATATTTTCTTACTTCAGGCTACGTCTCTTTCTGCCCAAGGTAAATTATCAGGTGCCTCAGCTAGATCTCTGCCCATTGAGAGGATTTCTCCCCACTTCTGTCTTCAGGGCCACCCCTGACTGAGGCTATAACGTAGCAGCCCCCCATTTGGGGCTTACAACAACCTACCAAGTTGATCCATCTGTGACCCAAACTCAGCCTTGTCCATTATCCATCAGCTGATCATAAGGGACCCCTACATGTCACCCTGTGAGGTCAGCTGAAGGGAAGATGCTGGTGCAACAGTGGTGGATGACATGGCATCTAGATCACCTGTTTGTGCACCTTACTTGTGCTCTCTGCTCCTATTTGTATCCAACCCAGGAGTACCATTCTTATCACACAATGGATTATGCTGGGCCTGCCCAAACTTGTGATTTGGTAGATCTTACAGCCTCGGCTCATAATGGGTGGTTATGATCACATGTTCACTTGATATCCCTTATTTAGATGCTCCAGCTCCATCAGAGCCCAGTAGCATGCAGGGAGCTGCTTTCTGAATGGCATGGCATGGCCTTGCTCCGGAAGCTGGCTCTAGGCATCTGCATTGTGATCTTCTGTCGGGGCTGGCCATAAACTCTATCCAGCATCCTTTCCTACTATACTTATCTCAAGTATCAGGCCTTATAGTCTAAGAAAGAGGGCTGCTGGCACCTCAGCCTGAACTTACTGCAGAGTTCCTTCCTGCTCTGGGTCCCACACAAAGCTGGCAGCCTTCTCTATCACTCAGTTGATGGATACCCCCCTGAGGAGGCTTAACAAACATGACACTCCTTTCTTAGTGGTGGGACATGTGGAATGCAATAAGTTGTCTTTCTTTGCAGGGGATGTCCCAGCATGCCCCAGCTCACAGGGTCCCTCAAACCTTCACTGGTGTGGTAGGGCCCTAATTTTCATAGAGTTTATCTTTCACTTTCTGGAGCTCATGTAGTCTTATCAAGACCTCCAACATACCACTTCTTGCCCATCTGGTAAGATTAACATGACGCCAGCAACATGATGCACCCATGCGATGTTTTGCAGAATGTCCAGATGGTCCAGAGCTCTTCAAGTTATGAGAGATGTTGGGAAAGTTAACATAGCCCTGAAGCAAGACCATGCATGTCTACTGTTGTCCATCCCACACAAATGCAAGCTAATAGAGATGGAAAAGAATACATTTGCCAGATCCATGGCCACATACATGTGTCAGAAGTAAAGACTGAGCAAAGCAGCTGCAATTGGGGCTGCAGCTTGATTGCGTGATCTACTCTCATTCACCACGATGCATCCAGTTCTTTTAGGGGCCAGACTGGTGAATTAAATGGGGGAGAGTTGGGGACTACCCACCCTGCATTCTTTAAGTCATTGACGGTGGCCCTAATCTCTGCCATCCCCCTAGGATGTGCTATTGCTTGTGATTTACTATTTGGCTTGCTGTGTGAGGGGGCGTTTCAGAGTCTCCCATCTTTTCTTCTTACTGTGGTAGCCCTTACTCCATAGGCCAAGAAACCAATATGGATGGGGGTCCTGCTAACCACTGAGTATATCCATTCCAATTAGACACTCAGCGACCAGAGAAATGACCACTGGGGAGGTTCATGGACCCAGTGGAACCACCATCAGGCAGACCTGGGCCAGAGCTCCATTTATTACCTGGCCCCCATATTCTTCCCATTCTAACAGGGGGCCCATGGTGGTGTCTTAGGTCCCTGGTATCAAAGTTTATACCCCAAATCCTTAAAAAGTCTGTGCGGTCTCATTTTTCTAAGGCTCTGTTACCCAAGTAAATGGCCACAGGACTCTTCAGGAAAGGAATGCGCCTCAGCCAGTGAGAGGTGGAAACTGCTGGATAAGTCCCCCAGCTTCTTTGCTCGTGGGGGACAACAGTTCTGCTTCACCTCATCTCACAAAGAGTCCCCAGTGCCATTGCACCCAGTTGCTCACAGAGGTCACCCGCTGTTGAGCTCACCCTTGACTGGCCTTCCTTCCTGCCCTGTCTCACTTCTCCAGGCCATCACTGTGCTTCTTGGGACCTCTTCCCAAGTGAACTGCTTGCACCTGCATCCTTGTCTCAGGGTCTGCTTGTCAGGGACCCACACTAAGACAACAGTGCAGAAATAGAGCAACCTGAGAGGTCAGCCGTCTCCTCTTGACCTTTAGGTACTTCCGGTCTGTTTGCCCAGTTCTGCAGAAAAGGTTCCATCAGCTTCCACAGTAACCCAGTTTAATTTTCAGTTCTCATTGTCAGACCTTGCTTTTTATTCTCAACCCTCAGTCCCTCCCGCTGGAATTTAAAACCACTTCATCATCTTACGATTTTTTTTTTTTTTTCCTTTCTCTGAGAGATGGAGAATAGCTGACGACCGACTTTGGTGTAAAAGCCCCTCATATACTTGAGTGTGGGTATTCGTCTTTACTTCTCCAGGCTTAATAATCCAAGTTCTTTGAAAGAGTGCCCATCAGTCCCGTTTGCCAGGCTTTTAATCATCTTTGCAGCTGTAAGCTGTCACCCCCAGCTGCTCACCATAGACCAGCCTGCAGGCTTCTGGAGACCACCAGATGCGTGTTTCAACCTGGAGAAGTTCACAGGAGGGGAGGTACCCCAGCTGCTGTAAATCACCTTCTCCCTCACCTCCTCCCCAAAGCCAGAGAACAAGCCTCAGCTTGCTGTTGAAGGCCATAAAACTTTTCTTTAAAGGGCCGCTTTGTTGGGCATGTTCATTGTAGCTGGCGTGCAAGTCCACTGAGGGCCCATAAAACTTCCCCAGGCTTTGTGCAGGTGACCCCACGTGCCTGCGCCTTAGCAATCCCACCCTTAAGCCCACAATGAAACTGCTGCTGGGTTCACCCAGAGACACACGGGACTCAATTTACCTTGTGATTTGTTTGTTAGCTTTACAAATGGCTTTTGAGGCCAGACAACCCCTCCTAACCCTGATGACTTGAGAGATGGAAGCCCAGGGACGTCCCAGGGAACTGTCGGGGCTCTCGAGTCTCCATGGAGATTTCAAAACAATTACCCTCAGGGAGAAACTGTGGCTGCCCTTGAAGGGTGAGGCAGCCTTCGGATGCAGCTGGGCTCTCCTGTCTCCGGTGGGCAAAGGTATTTCACCTCTTACCCTCACCAGCATGGTCCAAGGCCTGCTTCCTGAGAAGCCCCAAGGCTGTCACCTGCTCCCTGACAATGAATCCACTCCAGCAATCCCACCAGCCTTGGTAAGTGAAGTCCAGGAAAAGCCAATCAGCTGGCGGATGACATTGACCTCATGCATAGCTTAGCGGTTAAGAGCACAGGGTTTCTAACAACCCAAATGTCCATTCGCAGTAGAATGGATATTCGTACAGTGGGATATAAAAGAATAAAGCATGAGAGTAATTCTTACAAGTTCTCATCATGAGAAAACAAATTTTTGTAACTGTGTAGTGACAGATGTTGTCTAGATTTTATTGAGGTGATCATTTTGCAATATATACAAATATCAAATCATTATGCTGTACCCCTGAAACTAACATAATGTTATATATCAATTATACCTCAATTTAAAAAATCAAAATACATTTTTTAAAAAAGAACAAAGCACAAATATACACAACTACATGAATGAATCACAGACATCCTGCGGAGTGAAAAAAGCCAGACATATGAGTAAATACTACACGTTTCCATTTACCTGAAGCTTAAAAAGAGGCAAAGCTTAATCTGCGGTAGTAAAAGTCACAATAGCAGTTACCTCTGGGAGGCAGAGGGGGGTGGAATTAACAGGAAAGGGACATAGAAGAGCTCTTTGGGGGGTGATAAAAGTGTTCCGGATCTTGATCTGAGTGCTGCTCACATAGGTATATACACATATAAAAAAGAAATTGAGCACTTAAGATCAGTGCTCTTTCCTGCATGTAAATTATACATTAGGATACTACTGGGGGAAAAGCCCCAATTTCTAACCTACATAACTATGAGCTAATAAATGGCTGTTGTTTTAGGCTGCTAAATTTGCGGTGATCTGTCATAGAGCCATAGAAAACTAATACACCTCGGTTCTAACATTGGCCCTGCTTCCAGTTTACTGTGTAACTAGGGGGTATGTCACTTACCCTCCCCGAGCTTCAGCTTCCATAGTTACTGACAACAGTAACTCATGTCCTGCCTGCAGGATTCATGTGAAAAGCAAATTACTTAATGTACGTGAAAAACATTTGCAAAGTTATTAAGTGGCTTCTAAATGGAAAGTTTATTATTGTCATGTTCAAAATAAACCCCCAACTTTGACCACAGGAAGTGGTTTAGAATCAACCAACCCAGGGCTGATAAGCCCCTATTTTGTTACAGGCCCTCAGCCATCATGTCAGCTGGATATGGACCTGTTTAGTGTTGGATCTGGTGAGCTTGGAGAATAAATGATGTCAAATTCACTCCTGAACACTGCCACCCGTATGTCATTTTGTCTCTGCTCGGATTTGATTTAGGCAGATGCCTTCATGTTTATTTACTATTTTCTTTACCTTCCCAAAGTAAAATACATAGGGATTTAATTTTCACTTGCTAGAAACTTCTATAACTTCTGGAACCCTGCAGCTCTCCCTCTGACAGGAAAATATTGCCCTGTCATATGACTGTGAGCCAGCCCCCAATCCTGTGGTTGTGGCCTTCTTAAAATATTACTATCACTATATCTTTGTTTTACAAATTAAAATCTTTAATGGACTAAAATATCTTTCACTTACAATTTTCGAATTAGAGCATAATACTTCATCCTTGAATCCATTCTTTTTTCTTGAAATTTTTTTCATTTCTCCTCCTGCCTTTTCCACACGTGTGCCTCACCCTCCCCGCATGCTCCCAATAGAGTTATAGTGTACTTTTGATTGGATCACTATTCAGTGTTTATCTTATTAAATGTCTCAGTGTTTGGTAAATATTTTATACAGCTGATCCATGTAGTGAATTATGGTTATTACTTTTTTTTTTTTCTTGCACAGTCCTTCCCCTGGAGTTAATAGTCATCTGGCTTTTGGGTTTCTTAGTTTTCTACATATTTATCAGTAATGCAACTGTAAACTTTGCCGGATGTCTGAATCGGCTCTGAAGATATTCAGACACATCTAGTATTCGATCGATTTCATTGGAAAAATCTCTCTCCTGGAGCCTTCTGATCTGCCCCGATCTGGATGGGCTGCTCTCCAGGCCTGGTACATAAATGATTTTTAGTGTTATTTTTAGTGTTTTACTGAGCACTTATTCTGTGCCAGGCACTATGATATTTGAAGCACACAACAGTCTTATGAGGTTCATATTTGTACACCCAGGACACTAGGTCTTAAAGAGGTTAAATAACCCCATCAAAAGATGGGCTAATAAGTGGAAGAGCCTGGATTTTAGCCCAGTGATTCTTTAACTCCAAAGCCCTAGGTTGGTTGATTCTAAATCATTTCCTGCGGTCAAAGTTGGGGGTTTATTTTGAACATGACAATAATAAACTTTCCATTTATAAGCCACTTTATAACTTTGCAAATGCTTTCACGTAAGTTAAGTAATTTGATTTTCATATGAATCCTGCCGGCAGGAGATGAGTTGTTGTTGTCATTAACTATGGAAGCTGAAGCTCGGGGAGGGTAAGTGACATACCCTTGGTTACCCAGTAAACTGGAAGCAGGGCCAATGTTAGAACCGAGGTGTATTAGTTTTCTGTGGCTCTATGACAGATCACCGCAAATTTAGCAGCCTAAAACAACAGCCATTTATTAGCTCATAGTTATGTAGGTTAGAAGTCGGGGCCTGGCATGGCTGGATTCCAGCTCAGGTTCTCACAAGGCTAAAATCAAGGTGTAATCTTGAGCTGTAATCTTGCCTGAAGCTCAGGGTTGCCTTTCAGGTTCATTCAGGTTGCTGGCAGGACTCAGTTCCTTGTAGTTGTAGGACTGAGGTACCTGTGTTTTTGCTGGCTATTGGCCAGGGGTTACTCTCAGCTCCTAGAGACTGCTTTCAGGTCCTGGCAATGGAATGGAAAATCTCCCTGATACCAAGTGTCTCTCAGGTGTTGTATCCTTCTCAGTACCAGGAGCCCAGTTCCTTTTTAAGGACTCACCTGTTTAGGTCAGGCCTACCTGGGATAATCTCCCCCACAACACACACTTTTTTTTTTTGCAATTTAGGCAAATTTTCTTAACTTATAGTGTTTAGTATTTATTTTGTTTCCTTGCTTTGGTTTTCTTCTTCAGGACTCCCATTACCTTTATTTTGTATCTTTTTGCCAATCTGAAATATCTGTCACATTCTCTTAAATCCTTATCTTCTTCATTACTTTTTAAAAAAATATTGATTTTTGGCTGTGTTGGGTCTTTGTTGCTGCGTGTGGGCTTTCTGTAGTTGTGGCGAGTGGGGGAAACTCGTTGCTGCGGTGCGCAGGCCTCTCATTGCAGTGGCTTCTCTTGTTGCAGAACCCAGGCTCTAGGCATGTGGGCTTCAGTAGTTGTGGCACGTGGGCTCAGTAGTTGTGGTGCACGAGCTTAGTTGCTCCGCAGCATGTGGGATCTTCCCGGACCAGGGCTCGAACCCGTGTCCCCTGCATTGGCGGGAGGAATCTTAACCACTGTGCCACCAGGGAAGCCCTTATTATTTTTTAGATTCCACATATAAGTGATACCATATGGTATTTGTCTTTCTCTGTCTGACTTATTTCAATGTGCATAATATTCTCTAGGTCCATCCACATTGCTACAAATGGCAATATTTCATTCGTTTTTATGGCTGAGTAATATTCCATTTTACATTTGTACCACATCTTCTTAAGCCAGTCGTCTGTTGATGGGCACTTGGGTTGTTTCCACATCTTGGCTATTGTAAATAGTGCTGCTATGAACAATGGATTGAATGTATCTTTCTGAATTAGAGTTTTCATCTTTTCTGGATATATACCCAAGTATGGGATTGCTGGATCACATGGTAGCTTTATTTTCAGATTTTCAAGGAACCTCCATACTGTTCTCCACAGTGACTGTGCCAATTTACATTCCCATCAACAGTGTAGGAGGGTTCCCTTTTCTCCACACCCTCTCCAGCATTTATCAATATTATTTGTAGAGTTTTTGATGATGGCCATCCTGATAGGTGTGAGGTGATACCCCATTGTGGTTTTGATTTGCATTTCTCTAATAATTAGTGATGTTGAGCATCTTTTCATGTGCTTGTTGGCCATCTGTATGTCATCCTTTTTTAAAATTTTTATTTATTTAATTTTTGTCTGTGTTGCGTCTTCGTTTCTGTGCAAGGGCTTTCTCTAGTTGCGGCGAGCGGGGGCCACTCTTCATCACGGTGTGCGGGCCTCTCATTGTTGCAGCCTCTCTTGTTGCGGAGCACAAGCTCCAGATGCACAGACTCAGTAGTTGTGGCTCACGGGCTTAGTTGCTCAGCAGCATGTGGGATCTTCCCAGACCAGGGCCCAAACCCGTGTCCCTGCATTGGCAGGCAGATTCTCAACCACTGTGCCACCAGGGAAACCCTGTATGTCATCTTTGGAGAAACATGTATTTAGGTTTTCTGCCCATTTATTAATTGGGTTGTTTGTTTTTTTTGATATTGAGTTGTATGAGCTGTTTGTATATATTTGTCAGTTGCATCGTTTGCAAATATTTTCTCCCATTCCATAGATTGTCTTTTCATTTTGTTGATGGTTCCCTTTGCTGTGCAAAAGATTTTAAGTTTAATTAGGTCCCATTTGTTTATTTTTGCTTTTATTTCTTTTGCCATGGGAAACTGATCTAAGAAAATATTGCTATGATTTATGTCAGAGAATGTTTTGCCTATGTTCTAGTCTAGGAGTTTTATGGGGTCATGTCTTATATTTAGGTCTTTAAACCATTTAGAGTTTATTTTTGTATATGGTTTGAGGGAGTGTTCTCATCTCATTGGTTTACATGTAGCTGTCCAGCTTTCCCAGCACCACTTGCTGAAGAGACTGTCTTTTCTCCATTGTATATTCTTGCCTCCTTTGTCATAGATTAAGTGACTGTAGGTGTATGGGTTTATTTCTGGGCTCTCTATTCTGTACCATTGATCTATATGTCTGTTTTTGTGCCAACACCATACTGTTTTGATTACTGTAGCTTTGTGTAGTATTGTCTGAAGTCTGGAACGGTTATGCCTCCAGCTTTGTTCTTTTTTCTCAGGATTGTTTCAGCAATTCTGGGTCTTTTGTAATTCCATATAAATTTTAGGATTGTTTGTTCTAGTTCTGTGAAAAATGTCCTGGGTATTTTGATAGGGATTGCATTAAATCTGTAGATTGCTTTGGGTATGGCCATTTTGACAATATTCTTCCACTCTAAGAGCACAGGTTCTCTTTCCATTTCTTTGAATCATTTTCAATTTCCTTTATCAATGTTTTATAGTTTTCAGCATATATGTCTTTCACCTCCTTGGTTAAGTTTATTCCTAGGTACTTTATCTACATGATTTTCAACAGGATTTTTTTTTTTTTTTTACTTTCTGATATTCATTATTAGTGTAAAGAAATGCAACAGATTTGTGTATATTGATCTTGTATCCTGCTACCTTGCTGAATTAATTTATTTTAATAGTTTTTGTGTGGAGACTTTAGGGTTCTCTATATAGAGTATCATGTCATTTGCAAATAATGACGGTTTTACTTATTCCCTTCCAATTTGGATACCTTTTATTTCTTTTTCTTGTCTGATTGCTGCGGCTAAGGCTTCCAATACTATGTTGAATAGGAGTGATGAGAGTGGGCATCCTTGTCTTGTTCCAGAATTTAGCAGGAAAGCTTTCAGCTTTTCATCATTGAGTATCATGTTGGCTGTGGGTTTGTCATAAATGGCCTTTATTATGTTGAGATATGTTCCCTCTGTACCCACTTTGGTGAGAGTTTTTATCATGAATGGATGAATTTTGTCAAATGCTTTTTATGTGTCTGTTGAGATGATCATGTGGTTTTTGTTTTTCCTTTTGCTAATGTGGCATATCACACTGATTGATTTGCATATGTTGAACCATTCTTGTGACCCTGGAATGAATCCAACTTGATCATCGTGTATGTTCTTTTTATGTACTGTTGGGTTCAATTTGCTAATATTTTGTTGAGGATTTTTGCATCTATATTCATCAAAGATCTTGGCCTATAATTTTCTCTTTTTTTGTAGTGTCTTTGTCTGGTTTTGGTGTCAGGGTGATTGTGGCCTCATAGAAAGAATTTGGGAGTCTTCCTTCCTCTTCAATTTTTGGAATAGTTTGAGAACGATAGTATAAATTATTCTTGGTATGTTTGGTAGAATTCCCCAGTGAAGCCATCTGGTCCTGGACTTTCGTTTACAGAGAGTTTTTGTTGTTGTTGTTGTTGTTGTTTATTTGTTTAGTTTTTTTTAAAGATTCTATTTCGCTTCTGTTGATCAGTCTGTTCAAATTATCTATTTCTTCTTGAGTCAATTTTGGCAAGCCGTATGTTTCTATGAACTTGTCCATTTCTTCTAGATTGTCCAATTTGTTGGCATATACCTAACTGTTCATAGTATTCCCTTATAATTTTTAAAATTTCTGTGGTATCAGTTGTTATTTCTCCTCTTTCATTTCTTATTTTGTTTATTTGGGTCCTTTCTCTTTTCTTCTTGGTGAGCTTGGCTAGAGGTTTGTCAATTTTGCTTATCTTTTCAAAAAAAACCAGTTCTTGGTTTTATTAATTTTTTTTTTTTTTTTTTTTTTTTTGGTGGTACGCGGGCCTCTCACTGTTGTGGCCTCTCCCTCTGCAGAGCACAGGCTCCGGACGCACAGGCTCAGCAGCCATGGCTCACGGGCCCAGCCGCTCCACGGCATGTGGGATCTTCCCGAACTGGGGCACGAACTCGTGTCCCCTGCATTGGCAGGTGGACTCTCAACCACTGCGCCACCAGGGAAGCCCCTATTTTGTTGATTTTTAAAAATCTCTATTTTATTTAGTTTCTCTCTGATCTTTCTTATTTCCTTCCTTCTTCTGACTTTGGGTTTTGTTTGTTTTTCTTTTTCTAATTCTTTTAGGTGGTAGGTTAGGTTGTTTATTTGAGATTTTTCTTGTTTCTTAAAGAAAGTCTGTGGCACTATGAACTTCCCACTTAGAAATGCTTTTAAAAAATGCTTTTGCTACAGCCTATAGCTTTTGTAAAGTTATGTTTTCATTTTTGTTTGTCTTGAAGTATTTTCTGATTTCTTCTTTGATTTCATCATTGTCCCATTGGTTTTTCAGTAGCATGTTGTTTAGTCTCCATGTGTTTGTTCTTTTCCCGTTTTTCTTCCTGTGTTTGATTTCTAGTTTCATACCGTTGTGGTCAGAAAAGATGCTTGAAATTTTCTGTTCTCTTCAATTTGTTGAGATTTGTTTTGTGACCTAGCACGTGATCCATCCTAGAGAATGTTCCATGTGTGCTTGAAAAGAATGTGTATTCTGGGTTTTTTTTTCTTTGGTTGTAGTGTCCTGTAGATATCAATTAAGTCCAACCAGTCTTTTAGGACCTCAGTTGCCTTATTGATTTTCTGTCTGGATTATCTGTCCATTGATGTCAGTGCAGTGTTAAAATCTCCTACGATTATTGTGTTATTGTCAGTTTCTCCCTTTATGTCTCTTAGTGTTTGCTGTGTATATTTAGGTGCTCCTATATGGGGTACATATATGTTGACGTGTGTAATATCATCTTCTTGTATTGATTCCTTTATCATTACATAATCCCCTTCTTTTTCTTTATGGTGTTTGTTTTAAGTCTACTTTGTCTGATATGAGTATCATTACCCTCGCTTTTTTGTCATTTCTATTTCCATGAAATGTGTTTTTCCATCCCCTCACTTTCAGTCTCTCTCTGTCTTTCACCCTGAATTGAGTCTCTTGTAGGCAGCATATTGCAGATTCTTGTTTTTTTCATCCAGTCTGCCACTCTGTGTCTTTTGATCTGAGCATTTAGTCCATTGACATTTAAAATACTTATTGATAGGTATATACTTATTGCCATTTTAATCTTTGTTTTCCAGTTGTTTTTGTAGTTCTTCTTTGTTCATTTCTTCTTTTTGTTTTTCCTTTTGTGGTTTGATGATATTCTTTTGTAGTATGCTTGAGTTCCTTTCTTTTTGGTTTTTGTGAATCTCTTATGTGTTTCTGATCTGTGGTTACCATGGAGTTCAAGTATATTGACCGATAACTGTATCTACTTTCTTTAAACTGATAGTCATTCAAATTCAAACACATTCTAAAAGATCTACATTTTTATACTCTTCTCCCCCACATTTTGTGATTTTGACATCCTATTTTACAACTTCATGCTTATCCTTTTACTGTTTATTGTAGTTATAAACACTTTTACAAATTTTTAATTGTTTTTAAATCTATGTACTGTCTTATTTAAGTAATCTTCAATTCTTACTATATATTTGCCTTTCTTATTATGATTTTCCCTTTCCTATAGATTCTTGCTTCTTTTCTATTTAGAGAAGACCCTTCAATGTTTCTTTTAGGGTAGCTTTAGTATTGTTGAGTTCTTTTAGTTTTTGCTTGTCTGAGAAATTCATTTTCTCTCCTTCTATTCTAAATGATAATCTTGCTGGGTAGAGTATCCTAAATTGCAGGTTTTTCCCTTTCAGGACTTTGAATATATCATGTTACTCCCTTCTGGCCTACAAAGTTTCTGCAGAGAAATCGACTGATAGCCTTATAGGGGTTCCCTTGTAACTGTCTCTTTGTTTTCCTCTTGCTGCTTTTATTTATTTATTTGCCATGCTGCACGGCTTGTGGGATCTTAGTTCCCAGACCAGGGATTGAACCCAGGCCACAGCAGTGAAAGTGCCAAGTCCTAACCACTGGACCACCAGGGAATTCCCTCTCTTGCTGCTTTTAGAATTCTCTCTTTAACTTTTGTCATTTTAATTATGCTGTGGTTTAGTGTGGGTCTATTTGGGTTCATTTTGTTTGGGACCCTCTGTGCTTCCTGTTCCTGGATATCTGTTTCCTTCTTTAGGTTTGGGAAGTTTTCAGCCATAATTTCTTCAAATACATTTTCAATCCCCTTTTCTCTCTCTTCTCATTCTGGAACCCTTATTATGTGTATGTTGGGACGTTTTATATTATCCCATAGATCTTGTATGTTGCTCTCATTGTTTTTTCATTTGTCTTTCTGTCTGCTGTTCTGATTGGGTGATTTCCATTTTTCTATCTTCCAGATCACTTATTTGTTGTTCTATGTCATTTAGTCTGCTATTCATTGCTTCTAGATTGCTTTTTATCTTGGCAATTGAATTACCTATTTTTTATTGGTTCATCTTTGTAGTTTCTAGTTCCTTGTTACAGTGATCTGTGTTTCTATTGATAATCTTTTTTTTTTTTTTTTTTTTTTTGTGGTATGCGGGCCTCTCACTGTTGTGGCCTCTCCCGTTGCGGAGCACAGGCTCCGGACGCGCAGGCCCAGCGGCCATGGCTCACGGGCTTAGTTGCTCCGCGGCATGTGGGATCTTCCCGGACCAGGGCACGAACCCGTGTCTCCTGCATCGGCAGGCAGATTCTCAACCACTGCGCCACCAGGGAAGCCCTCTATTGATAATCTTTAAAAATTCTGTTAGCATTTTTATTACCACCTTTTTTAACTTGGGTCTGATAGACTGGTGAGCTCTGTTTCATTATTTGTCCTTTCAGGGGATTTCTCTTGCTCTTTTAATTGGGAGTAGTTCCTTTGCCTTTTCATTTTCCTTAGTGTTCTCTGTCTCTAAGAATTTAGGAGGAACAGTTACCTACTGTGGTCTTGAATGGGTGTTTTTATGTGGGAGCATTCCTGCATAGACTGTGTGTGTCTAATGTCTTTGGGGCAAGGGCTGGTTTTGATATGGACGCCAACCAAGTCTTTCTTCAGGGTGTGCTGGCTGTTATCCCCTTGATAGGGGGTGTGGTTGGTGTGGGGGGGATTAAAGCCTGTGCAGGGTGTGCAGCAGGACTTCTCTGCTCTGTAGCTGTTGCTGCCCTGTCAGGGGCAGGGTCTACTCCCCAGTTGTTGCAGTAGAAAACCTAAGGGTCAGGTTCAATCAGGCTCTGTTGTCCTTGAGTGCATGCCCTGGCCCAAACAAGGTAATTGCTGAAGCAAGTGAGGCCCATGTGCTCACAGTAGACCTATGTGCCACCTGTGTAGGCATCTGCAGCTCTGCTCAGAAGCAGCCCAAGGTCACATCCCGTCCCCTGTTTTGTTCGTCCCAGATCTAGTGCCAGGCTGTGGTGTTGAGTAGGTTGGGGTTGCAGGGTCGGGGCATTGTGGCTGCAGGAACTGAGGTGGCTGTGCTTCCGCCTGAGATCTGGGCTGCCTCTGTGGCAGTCTTCTCCCAGGACCTGTCTGTTCCAGATCCAGTGCTAAACTGCAGTGTGGAGTGGGTGGAGCCAGGGTGCTCTGGCTGGGACACTAACTCTGCTTGCTCCTGAGCTTGCTGACAGTAGCTGTCGCCTGGCCACCTGGACCGCACCCTAGGCCCTCCAGGCTGTCTATGCGTAGCTAGATCCAGTCATTTCCCAGGGCCTGGTTGGCCTAGATCATCAAGCTGTGGTGTAGAGTGAGCAGGGCTGGGGTGTTTGCCCCATCAGATTGGGGAGTGTGGCCAGGCGGCAGCCACCAACGCAAGGCTCTTTCTGCCCTGATTGTTGGAAAGCCAGCATGTGCACACTCCTCTCAAGTAGAGTCTAGGCTTCTCCAGCCCTTCTGTCTGTCCCAGTGGTCCTCTCAGCAGCCAAGGGGGTGTGTCTCCTCCATGCAGGACCCCAGGTGTGGGATGCCCAGATTGTGGCTCGACCTGCTTGCTCTCCAGGGTGAGGGTCCACCCATGTAGACCTTCTCTTCCTTTCTGATCCCTCCCAGGAGTGCAGGTCCCAAACCAGTACCTTTTTTCCATCCTACCCAGTTACGTGGAGATTTTTCTTACAGCTTTGGTTGTATAGGAGTTCTTCTGCCAGTTTCCAGTTAATTTTCTGTGAGAGCTATTCCACATGTAGATGTATTTTTGATGTTTTTGTGTGGGGAGGTGAGCTCCATGTCCTCCTACTCCATCTTGAGCCTCCTCCTAATCTCCCTTTGTTAAAGTCAACCATGCAATGTGGTACAACCTAATCATTACAGTGATATGTCATCATATTCATAAGTCCCTCCCACACTCAAGGAGAGGGGATTCTACAGACTGAAGAACCCTGGGGGCCATCCGAGAATTCTGCCTATTGCAGAAAGTATACTGGAAATAGCATTCTCCCCACAGTAGTGAGGTTTTTCTTGACCACTCATTTTGAGAGTTCTATGCCTATCCAGGGTGTTGGCGAAAAAGACATATATCACTATAAAATCTGCCTAAAGGGACGCTTTTGGGCTGAGGCATTATAGCTCTCCTATTGAGATTGTAGAATGTGTTTGCTCATTATAGCAAAGATTTGTAATATAATTGGGGGTCCTATTTGTTCATTGCAGATTTTGATAGCCTGAGTTTCTTAAAAGAATCATTCACCAGAAATAAACCAGTCACAAAATGACAAATACTGTATGATTTTACTTTTTTGAGGTATGTAGAGTAGTCAAATTCATAGAAGCAGAAAGTAGAATGGTGGTTGTCAGGGGCTGGGGGGAGGGGGAATGAGGAGTTATTGTTTGATGAGTATGTAGTTTCAGTTTTACAAGATGAAAACATTCTGGAGCTCTGTTGCATAACAATGTGAATATACTTGACACTACTGAACTGTACACTTATAAATGGTTATGATAGTAAACTTTACATTATGTGGAGGGTTTTTTTTAACCGTGGTTACAAATAAAAATAAATTTAAAAAAATCATTCACCAAAGCTTTTTGTGATCTGAAGTATGAAAGAGCTCTTAAAAGCAGCCTTGGGATCAGGAAAAGTTACTAGAATGTCATAGTGGATATGGAGGATTTGTGTTCTTGACATCCATCCTACCCTCCTTTTCTGTGCCTTCCTGTACTGCAGGGTGTGGAAAGCTAGTGTTCTGAGTGTGAATTGGATTCTACCAGTTTGATGCTCTTGTGGATTACTTGGAGGGTGGGAGTGAGGCTGAGGCTACGTTCCATTGACAAGCATGGTCGTAGGGCAAGTAAGTTCCTGCAGTAGTTTTCCAGTGCCCAACACTAGTCCCATGAGTGTCAGTTGGCAGTTGTGGCAACCGCATACAAGTCTTCCTGACCCCTGGATCACAGCTAAAGCACCACGCTCTTGAAATCACCAGTCCCTATACAGCCTTCAACCTTTCTGGCTGAGATCAAGGTAGAGTAGCTCCCCTGGCAGGCCAGTAGTTCTGTGGTATCATTCTGAGAGTCAGTCCTGGAGGGCCAGCCCAAAGCGTGATCTCCCCTTTTTTTTTTTTTTTTTTTTTTTTGCTGGGCCAGGTCTTAGTTGCGGCACGTGAGATCTTCGTTGTGGCATGTGGGATCTTTAGTTGTGGCACGTGGGCTCTTAGTTGCAGCATGCGGGATCTAGTTCCCTGACCAGGGATCGAACCCGGACCGCCTGCATTGGGAGTGCAGAGTCTTAACCACTGGACTACCAGGGAAGTCCCGATCCTCCCATTCTTAGAACAATTTTGCAAATACCCAATACCCTGAATTAAATCCCTTTCTGCTTAAAATGGCTGGAGTGATTTCTTTTCCTGCAACTGAACCATAAGTGTTCGTGATACGTGATGATCAGGCCAGTGGATGTTTTGGAATTTGATCATACCATCATGTGAAGTTTTGGTGGCACCTGATGGAGGCCTTCTATGTAAATGGGACTTTGGCGGTTATTCCCATCTGCCCCGCTTTCACCCTGCTCCCTTACACTGGGCCTCAAACCCAGCTGGACCTCTGCTGCTGCTGGGCAATGCTTTATTTCTATCCTTTCCCTTTTGTAGCTACTGGAAAACTTTTTTCCTCTTCTCCATCCACCTGCCTGATTGTAGCAGACTCTAAGGCTCTCCACCCAAGGCATTTTTCCCACCTGTTCCCTGCTAACAGAGTCCAATTTTGTTTGGGCATTAGGCAAAGGTCTCTTGATTTTAGGTAATATGTTTTATGATGGGTTTGTGACACAGTCTTGGCTAATAGGGGAAGTCTCCTGGGAAGCTTCTGAAGAGAATGTTTCTTCCTGACAAGAGGCAAGAGTAAAGGAGTTTTCTCATTGCCTGACTGTCTGTGACTTCCTCTCCTAAAATAAACACTTGATGCCTGGAGCTACAGCAGCCATCTTGACACTACAAGGTAGCAAGCATGGGGAGAAAAAGTCAATAACTAAGGATGGCAGGGCAGAGTGGCTGATAGAACCGGTGCCTCCATACAATCAGTGAACCATGGACAAACCTTGAAACTGCCTACCTCCAGACTTCTTGCTTGCTAAGCAGTAAAGGCCTTTGGGATATAAGCCACTATTAGTTGGATTTGGGGGTACTTGAAGCCAAAAGCCTTCCTGATACCTCCAGCCCATTCCTGATAACTCTCAGCAGATGCCCTTGCCTTTGAGTTTATAGAGAAAATGAAGTGTACTTCCTGCCCCCCCACCCCTAACATACAAGATTTCTTCCTCTGCTCTTGTCTCATAGCCAAGGGCCTCTTATCTGATCTGAGGCTAATCTCTCCCTTGTGTTCTGGACAACAGCTCCTCTGCAGGGGCCTGGGCAGTCATCTTTCTCTCCTGCATCTTCCATCTCCTGCTCTCCCGTGACCCCTTTCCAACTGTGGTCTTGAGTAAGCACCCAAGGCTGTGTGTACTGGACTGGGTGGACATGTCTCATCCTAATCACCAGGTAACTGCTTCTCAAGGGCCCCTTCCTGGTCCCCTGGGTGAGGCCCCGGAGGTGAAAGAAGCAAGAGGCTAAGGGCTTGGAACTGTTCTCTGACCCCAGAGTGAGCAGCTGCCCAGGTCTGGGGATTGACTATGGGGTACTCAGGCCAATGCCTGCTTTCCACTGCAAGGCTTTTTTTTCCTTCTGCCTTTTCTCCTTATGTTTATTGAGAGCATATTTTCTTTATCTTTAAGGCTTTTACAGCTTTGTATCTCTGCCTCATTTTAGTATATTCTGTTGTTATGATTTATGCTGCTTTTACTGGCTCTTTACCCTCAGCACATAAACATGTTTAAGTTTTCCACAGCTTAAAAAAATAAAATAAAAAACCCTTCCTTGACCCTGCATTCTCATCGAGTTTCAGCATCCTCTCTCTCTCTCTCCCCCCGCCCCCTTCCCTTCGTCGTGAGCTCTTTGGGAATCCTCTGCACGCACGGTGTTTCTTCACATCCCACTCAATCCTTAACTCTCATCTCCAAGACAGGAAACTCAGCCCAGCTTTGCTTAGCACAATGGGGGTTTTATTGGCAGGATGCTAGGAATCTCGCACGACTGTGGGAAGAAAAGAAGGAAAGGGATGCAGCTGGGCCACCAGATCCCCTGGGACGTTTTTCTTGTGGCCCTCACACTCTCTCTACTCACAGCTTCTTTTGGAATGATGTCATTCTTTCCTCCACGTTATGCCCAACTGCTCCAGACCCTTCTACCCCATGGCTCCCTTTAACTCCAGTTTGAAAATCTCAGGGAAGGATTCTGATTGGTCCAGCCTGAGTCAGGTATCTTCCCATGGATCAATCAGCCATGGCCCCAGGAGGCAAAGTCCCACAGCTGAGACAAAACCTCAGAGGAGGGGGATTGTGAGCCAGCTTCTCAGCTGGCTTCTCCCTTGCCAGCAGCACTTGCTTGAAACTCCTCTCATGTACCTCTTGGTGCCCCACCCACGTGGTACAGGCCTTACCTCTTCATCCCACTGCTGACACCTGCCTGAAGCCATGAGCTCTGCTCTGCCCGTATATGAAACAGGTCAGCAATGCTGAAAGATTATGGCACCTCTGGCTGGCTCAACCAGGACCCTCGGGTGTAGAACCAGCCCAGCTTCCTCGAGAGGGCAAATGTGGGGGCCATAGAGATGTGCCCACAGGTCCCCTTCAGGGAGGGACTTGTGGCTCCATTGTCAGCAGAAAACCACCTCTCCCCAAAGGCACTTCCTGGGGTAGCCGGCATCCAACGATTGGTTATTTCATCCACCGTGCGACAACTCTGACGGGCTCTACACACTTCAGCGTCTCCCATAGGGTCTGTCCAGGTTTGCCAGGCCAGCTTTGCAGTTCAAGCCCTCTCCCGTCCCAGTCCCACTTTCTCCCCCTCCTTTCACTGATGGCGGTCCTAGTAACTATCTCACATGCCAAACTCCATTTCGGTTTCTGCCTCCAGAGAACCTAACCTGTGATAGATACCCCTGAGCTATGTGTCTCACACCATCTCCCAGGGGTCCCTGTGGGATTGAGCACCAGTTGCCCACAGTGGGAACCAGCTTGGTGATGCACCCTTTATTGGCCACCTTCCCTTTCCCATCCCACTTCCCCACTGCCCATAGTCTCTAAATCTCCTAAAATCTCCTTCCTCTCAAGTCCTTGTCTCAGGGACAACCCACACTCAGACACCAGGATTATTGTGAATTTTTCGCTAAATACAAGAATCCCAGCCTTTATCTGCAACGTGTATCACTGTGACCACGGGCTCTTCTTGAAGTGCTTTCCTCCCTCAGCTTTGCTGGGTTTCTTGCCCCCTTGCTGCCCACTGCTTTGCCCACTCTTCTTCCTCTGGCCACCCCGGAATCACAGCTTGGCTTCCTCCTAACACCCAACACATCCCAAGGGAATTCAGATAATCCCTTGAAGTCAATCATCACTACACAGGGATGACCTACCCTGTCTGTCTCCTGCCCAGATCTCTCTCTTGAGCTCTGGACTCAGATATCTAACTGCCTCCAGGTCATCTCTACGTGGCTGTCCCACAAGTGCTTCAAATCAATATGGCAGAAGTAAATTCATCACCTTTTTTTTTTTTTTTTTTTTTTTTTTGTGGTACACGGGCCTCTCGCTGCTGTGGCCTCTCCCATTGGGGAGCACAGGCTCCGGACGCGCAGGCTCAGTGGCCATGGCTCACGGGCCCAGCCGCTCCGCGGCACGTGGGATCCTCCCGGACCGGGGCACGAACCCGTGTGCCCTGCATCGGCAGGCGGACTCTCAACCACTGCGCCACCAGGGAAGCCCCCCATCACCTTTTTTAAAGCCAGCTTCCCCTCCTTACTTTCCCCTTTTCATCAAATAACATCACTGGTTTTTGTCCCCAAAGCCAGCTATCTGGGAGTCACCCAGCCTCCTACCCATCTTCCCACCGCCCCATTAGCACTTGTCCTGGTGCCAACCAACCTCTCACCTTCATCAGTCTCCCCATTCCCAGGCTCTGCCCTCCATTAGCATGTGACCTCAAATAACTCATCAAATCTCTCTTTGCCTCAGTTTCTACATCTGTAAAATGGGCTATTCATACTAGTACCTATTCTTTTAGAGTTGCCGCGAGCTTTAAAAGATATTGCACGTATAAAATGCTTAGAAAAGTATATGGCACTTAGTAAGTACTCAATGAGTGTTAGCTTTTTATTATTTTTGTTGTTTATCCTTCTAAAGGCCTCATCAATTTTCATCTTGTACTGTAGCCACTTACATGCCATCTTTTTTTTTTTTTTTTTTTTTTTTTTTTTTTTGCGGTACGCGGGCCTCTCACTGTTGTGGCTTCTCCCGTTGCGGAGCACAGGCTCCGGACGCGCAGGCTCAGCGGCCATGGCTCACGGGCCCAGCCGCTCCGCGGCACGTGGGATCCTCCCGGACCGGGGCACAAACCTGTGTCCCCTGCATCGGCAGGTGGACTCTCAACCACTGCGCCACCAGGGAAGCCCCATGCCATCTTTAAGTACTCTATCGGTTTTCAAGATTCTTGGGGGCAGTGCTATATCTTATTCATCTATCTATCTGTCTATGACCAGTTTCCCTCTCCTCCAACTTCCTGTCAGCCAAACTTCCCCTCATATCTGGTAGCATTGGAGCAGCTAGGGGAATTTTTTCTTATATCCAGCTAAGAGGAAGTTGAGTGGGGGGGTGTATTTAATTTGGGTTCAGTGGGATATTTTGTGTGTACAGTCTATCTTTGAATAACATGAGTTTGAACTGCAAGGATCCACTTATACACAAATTCTTTTTCATGCTCCTACATTTGCTATCCGAGGTTGGTTGAATCTGCACATGCGGAATCCACAGATAGGGAGGGCCGACTCTGGGACTAGAGCATACATGGATTTTAATATCCTCTGCTGGCCCTGGAACCAATCCTCAGAGAATGCCTTGGGCCGGCTGTATTTTTAAGATATCACTAGCCATCCCAGTGTAAGAATAGCTTCCAGAGACAGTCTCACCACTCGCTGGATTGACTCCCCAGGTGATGTAACATGAAGACTCAGGCCCAGAGGTTGTATCTCAATGTAAACGCGTCCTATGGTACGCAGAACCAGAAGCATACAGGTAGTGGCGGAGAAACAAGGTTCAAAAGGCATGGAATCGGAAGCTACTCTGTGGAAAACTTTTCCAGTCATCAGACAAAAAAATTCTAAGCAGGGGCAAGTTCTTACTTATCCCTAGATAAAAGAAATTCTCTCCTGTCGGGAATATATTCAGCAAGGCAATGGATACAATTACGAATGTACCATATTTTCCTTTTTCCTTTCTCATGGAATGTATGTGGAAGAGAATTTATCAGAATTCTTGCAGGGGACAAACCTATAGCAGTACAACAAGCAGTGAGTAGGTCTTTGTGTGAAGTCGCATGTTTTGTCCACCCCAGTGATTTGGCCCACATCTTAGAGTATCTAATGCCTCTTGTTTTGATGACGCATGGCAATTCCAGATGAAACATCAGGCAAAATTGCCACTGACACAGCAAAATACCCTAAAGAAACATATTTATCAATGAGTCAATTTTTATCCCATAAGAGTAATTTGAGTACATAATTATGTAGCCCAATACAATGTAGTGGCAATTTAAGAAGGCATTTGAATTGTTCTTGTATGCCCTAAATTTCAGACTAACTTTATGTATTTTTTCAGAATTATTGATCAAACCCAAAATCGATCAACAAGTATGCAGCCCCAAATTGTCAGATAAAAAGTACTACAGAGGTGTGTTAGGCAGTTAATAAAAATATTGTTACACTGTCTGGGTTTTGTGAGGTTTAGGTGGTAGTCTACTCTTTAAAATGCAGAATTTCTTGTGCTTTCTTGCCATACCTAATTTTGTACCTGTAATCTTGTATACTTTTACTTAAAGAGGGATCCCAGGATTGTGAGTTTCAGGCCTCACAAAGCCTGGGTCCTCTTCTGGTTTCACCCCACGACCTTACACATGTGTGTGCCATCACCCCTGTTCTGGTACCCACCACACACCACGGACATTTCCACAGCCAGGCATGCTGGGAGGTATCTTTGGACAGAGGGAAGAAAGAGCCAAGTAAAAAGGGTTTTGGTTCTATCATGTAATAGAGCTGGGACTTGAAAACCACAGAGGTGAAACGGTGGGGCAAATTCAATCAGCCAACTCCCACTTTGGGGACTGAGGCACAGGAATGTTTGGCAAATAGAAAAAGGGGCGGGGTGGGGGTGGGGGGGGAGACCCAGAAGAGGCTGCAGTTCTGGGCTTGACCAGAAGATGGAGGTAAAAGAGTGGTCCCTCCATTCAGTCAAAAACTCATTAAGAGCTAATCAAGGTAAAGTGGGTTTTTCATGTTCCCTACCTGTGCCTTCTCACCTTTGCCAAGCCTCACTGCACTTACTATTTTTCCATTCTTTTTGGTTAAAGTCGTCACAAATCTGCATTTTTGTTTGTTAACTCAACTGTAGCCTGCACATCGTCTTCTAGACATCTTCCCCTGCTTCTTATGGTTAAGGATTATGTTCTTATTAACTGTTATTAGAAGAATTTTCTGACTCAGAAGTTTCAGGACTTAAAGCTATAGTCTTAGTTCAATAATTGCCTGATTATTTGCTGCTATGCTTGAAACTTTCATTACCTGGCTTCTATTTTGCATGCATTTCTCCACACCCCCGAGTCGGGGCTCTGAACAGAGTGCTATCTGCAACACCAGCCCTCATTCCCGTCTGTCTGAGAGAGATATGGTTCCATCTATTTTTTACTGGGGCCCTGTGAAGGCTGAATGACTCCTGTGTTAACCATAAAAAAAACGGAGCAACTTGCCTAAGAAAGACAATGATAGAAATAGTCAGGCTTCCTGGATCCAGTTCTGCATTTGCCAAGCTGGCAGTGGCCACTATCGGCCCCTTCCCCTGCAAGATTTCGGCAGTCCTCTAGCCCTTTAGGCCAACACCATTAGCTCAGAACACATCACACAGAAAGCATGGGGCAGTGACCAAAATTCACCACCTTCTTGATTTCTTTTGAGAGCTTTGCCGTTGCTGAGGGCTCTTGACCCAAACGTGTACTTGGCGTATTGGTGAGGGCTCTTGCTGGAAAACGATGCTAACGATGAGAGGGTGAAGAGTACAACTCAAGAGCCGCCATGCTGTCATCCTGAGTGCCCAGATGCGTGCGCTTCTCCAGTAGTTGAGGCTACAGTGTTTGTCTCTGATGAGTCGTAAGCTTCCTTATAGTGATGCCGCTGCAGGCTGAGGTTGGAGATTACGTCTGTGTGAGAGGACACAGCAGATCTGACTGGCCCAGAGTCACAGCAGCTCTTGGCTGCACCTTTAGTAAATCCCCTCGTTCCTTGACTGCCCCAGGATTGACAAATCCCGTGGGACAACAGGCGCTTTTTCAAAGCAGGTGGAGGGAGCGAATCAGAAACATCCTGGCCGGGTTCCCCTGCAAAGTGCCTTTCTGGCTTTAGATCGTGGTGGTTCTGTTTTGCCTCGTAGAAGTAGCCCGCTCTGGACAGCAGCTTGGTCCTCTGGTTGGGCAGAACAGGTGGACCAGCTCTAGACAAGGAATTACGGGATCTGTGTTCCGATGCCAGCTGTGTAACTGCGGCATCCCCCTTCAGGAATGAAGGACTTCTTCCTCCCAGCTGAGAGAGCCCCTCCAGCCAAGGCCACACTTTTCCCAGGTAGCCTACCTCCAATGACTGATTGCCAAGGGGGCATGAAGGCTCAGCCCTCTTGCCCCACCTTCAGAAGGCACCAAGTCTCATTCTGTCTTTCAAACTCCCTGTAGAGTCGGCTAAGTCTTCCCTGAAGTCTGCATCGCAGCTCCATTTCTCCGTCTGGCTATTCTTGCCTTCTCCCCTCCCTTCCTCAGGGCTAGATCCCAAGGGCTCTCTCTAGTAAACCTCCTGCACATTAAACTCCATCTCTGAGTCCTCCTCCTGGGGAACCCAGCATGAGGCAGTGACCTTGGGGAAGGCAAACACCCTTTCTGTACTGTGTTAGGAGGCTATCCGAAAGCCCCGGAGCTATGTTCAATGCCACTCCCAGGGTTCCCTTGGTGGTCATTTTCGCAGCTGCCCGCTACAGCTCCCACCAGCTCTTGGCAACTAGACCCACCAAAGAACCCAAAATTTCAGAAGCCTGAGAACCCGAGCACATATGGAAGCGGCTGCTCATCGAGGCAGGTTAGCGGGCGATGCTGGGATCGTGTAGCTCTCAGCCCCAATTCAAAAAGCGCTGCTGGGACTTCCCCGGTGGTGCAGTGGTTGAGAGTCCGCCTGCCGATGCAGGGGACGCGGGTTCGTGCCCCGGTCCGGGAGGATCCCGCGTGCCGCGGAGTGCCTGGGCCCGTGAGCCATGGCCTCTGAGCCTGCGCGTCCGGAGCCTGTGCTCCGCAACGGGAGAGGCCACAACAGTGAGAGGCCCGCGTACCGCAAAAAAAAAAAAAAAAAAAAAAAAAAGCGCTGCTGTATGATAAAACTAAGAGATAATCCCCCCCCCCCCCATTCAGTCCCTCCAACCTGGAGACAGGCCTGGGAGGTTCTCCAGTCCCATTGGAGGTTGTCCATGTTGACCTTTGCTCTCTTTCTTCCTCTAGGGTGCCCTGCCCAATAGAAATCAAATTCAAGTCACATCGGGAATCTCCCATTTTCTAGGAGCCACACACACAAAAGTAAAAAGAAACAGACAAAACTGATTGCAGTAATATACTTTACTTAAGCCAATATATCCAAAAGATCATTTCAACATATAATCAATCCAAAAATAATTATTGAGGTATTTTCAGTCCTCCTTGTTCATACTGAAGCCTTTAAACTTTGGTGCCTATGTGACATAGCACCTCTCAGTTTGTACCGGTCACATTGTAAGCATCCGGTAGCCACGGTGGTGACGGTATTGGTCACAGATTATAAGTGACGGGGGTTGCAGAAGGCGGCGGATGAGGATCTGGGATTTCAAAACTGAGCGCTTCTGCTTCTAGGGTTGATGAGTTTTAAGCCTGAACTCGAAGGTTCTTACTCGCCTTCACTTCTCATTGCTCCATAAATTAGGGATCATGCTCTATCTGCCTCCTAATGCAGGGGTGAGACTTTATTTAACAAGCTAGCATCCCTAAAGCACCTGGCATGCCTGTACATTATTCAGAAACAATGGGCTTCTTATGGTCCCCTCAACCTCCACCTGCAATTAGCAATAGCAGCCAGGACGGACACTCGTGTTTGAAAGCAATGATTCGTAAGACATCTTTATTTTGAGTTTCATTTGTGCACCTCATACAAAGTCTTGACCAATTTTCTAATCCCAATCAGGAAAGGAAGCATTTGGAGAGAGGTATAATGCTATGTGTTCCTTTAAAATGTAAAACGTTTAATTAGATGCCAAGGATTGAAAATCTTGATTCAGAGCCCGAAATGGCTAATAAGGTTTTATTGTTGCTATTACTTAGAGGTTTTATAGAACTATAGGCTTGCAGAGAGCTTTTCAATCACTTGAGAGAATCTAAGTTTGTTAACAGTGAGATGAAAAAACGCTCTATTCATCAGGAGAGACAACATACATAATATCTTAAGTATTTAAGAATTACGACCCTGCTATGAGAACTCCTGAAATTACTTCTACGTGGATGCAAGAGATTCTCGTTAGAGGTACAGGACATTCATGCAGATAACCAATGTTATTACCCTGCTGAGTCTGCAAGGGTGAACTTTTGCAAGTCAGGAAATAGAGATGTTTCTAAAACAAACATTAGCTGGCTCTAGTTACACATATGGAGCTTTTTGCCCACGCGTGATTTTTGAACATTTTTCTAAAGGAGCTCTTAAGGTTTTATGGGTGATTATATTATAAAATCGTACATAGTTCCAATATGGCCTAATTTATGACTGCTCTGGGTCACCAAAATCTCCCAGGATTCCACTGTTGAGGCTGCTGCAATTGGAGACAAATTTGCACCAACTCCTCTGTAAATATTATCAGTGGGGCAGCCTGGGCTGGAAAGTATGTGAAAAATGGATTACCCCTTCCTGTGTGTACCAAAGGCAAATTCAGGCCCTCTAGACTTTTGACTATATCAGTGAGCTTCTACTACAGCAATGCCACCTAACAACTCAAAGCTCAGTACTTATGCAACCAGATGGCTGGCTAGGTAGCTCTGCTGATCTCAGCCGGACTCACTCATGGCTAGCTGGTGGCTGATCGCGGCTGGCCTCAGCTCCTCTGCACTCCACATGTTTCTCATGGTCCAGCAGGCTAGCTTGGGCATATTGTCATGGAGATGGCACACACCCAAGAGAGAGCAAGCTCCGATGGATGGGCCGTTTTTAGCCTCTGTGACATGCCTGCTAACAGCCCATTGGCCTAAGCCAGTAACATGGCTGAGCCCAGCATCCAGAGATGGGGTAGATCAAGCCACCCACTGTGGGAAGGCATGGCAAAGTCACATGGCCAAGGGCATGGAAGAAAGGAGGGGTGAGAATTGTGGCCGTGTGAGCTACCACAGGTGAGAATGGATTCGAATCATTTTCTTGGAAAGAGAAGGCCAAAACAGTAAATGTCATCAACGTATACACCCATTTTGAGAGAAAAGGTTTTCAACTGGCAACACCAAGCTATGCCAACCTACTCCCCATCCCTACCTCTTGGAACAGTCCTAGGCCAGAGGTCATGGGAAATTTTTGACTAAGCTCTAACAGGCAACTTGCTTTTCAAGTGTACTTCTTCCTAGAGGACACATAGGTGAGTAGCCCTCAGCACCCCCTGCCTGTCTCCTTATGGTCACTTCCACTTCCGGCCCCAAGCACTGTGCAGAAATCCACGTCAGAATGCAAGAGAACAGGAGTTACAGGCCCCTGTAGCCCCGCGTTGACCAGGTTTGGGTGGTCGCCACACATGCTGAGGAGAGACCCTGCTCTCTGCCATTAGGCCGAGCGTCAGCTGGCCCCGTGCCAGGCTAGCGTTCGTGCCCATCTGTCAGGGTGGCACCTGGCCCTCTTCTAGAAACAGATGGTTTCAATTGATCTTTCCTTGCCAGTCTTTCCTGCATGAACACTCCAAACGTGCCCTGCTTCATCCTGGAACTTAATGGGATCCTCACATGCTCTAGTTTCCTGTATCGTTTCCCTGGGAGCCAAATTGTTTTTCTTCTTTTCGATCTTTTTTTTTTTCTTTAGTTTTTACTTTTCTGCAATAGTAGGATTATAAATGGATTTGTATATACAGAGGGGAAAATCAATAAGCTGTATTTTCTGGGACAAAATGTAACCTCGCAGCAAAGCACCGACAATTATTTTTAAAAAATCATTTGTTTTTCCATTTCACTGATCTTGACATACACAGCTCACCTCATATTCCTAGGCCAAACTGACTTTGGCCTCCCTGGATGTCAGAGGCTTGGCCTGACAAAACCTTTTGACATGACACAGAAAATATGAAGGCGCATACCTGCCACACCCTCAGCCTCAGGCTGACAATTTAGTGGCCCAAGGACAACAAGGGATTTAAATTTTATTTTGTTTTTAAAGGAAAGGCGTGAGTTAGGGCAGCTAAATCTTACAGATATTCCAAAGGCAAGATTGCACCTTGGCCCTGAGGCTCTAGCCTGGGAGGGGACAGTTGCCCCTGGTGACCTGGCCCTAGGACAGCAGGGAACTTCCCCCAGTGCTTTGACCTTCTGACCTCGCCTGCAACCCAGCCCTCTAGAGGTTTAGCTTTAGCCAGTGGAGCTGCCCAGCCGCACCCAGCAATGTACAAATCACAGCCACGGTCCGGTGCTTCTCCTACCACATGCCTGAGATGCCACCATTTGGGTTAAATAAAAGGGGGAGGAAGGCCTTATAAGCAAACACTTCAATATGCATGGAACAGCTCTAGTCAATAGAAGTAGAGTGCAAGCCACAGAGATAACTCAAAATCTTCTAGTACAGTGATCCCCCAACCTTTTTGGTACCAGGGGCCAGTTTTATGGAAGACAATTTTTCCACGGAAGGGACGGGGTGGTGGGGTGTTTCAGGCGGTAATGTGAGCCATGGGGATCAATGGGGAGCGATGGGGAGCGGCTGTAGATACAGATGAAGCTTCGCTCGCTCACCTGCTGCCCACCTCCTGCTGTGTGGCCTGGCTCCTAACAGGCCGCTACCTGTCTGCGGCCCAGGGGTTGGGGAGCCCTGTTCTAGTAGACACATTGAAAAAAAAAAAAAAGAAAAAGAAACAGGTAAAATGAATTTTAATAAGATATTTACTTAGCCCAATATATCAAAATATCATTTCAACATCTAATCCGTAGGAACAGTTGTTCATGAGACATTTTACATTCTGTGTTGTGTTTTAAGTCTTCAAAATCTAGGGTGTATGTTACACTGATAGCACATCTCAATTCGAAATAGCTATATTTCACATGCTCAGTAGCCACAGTTAATTCTCAGGAAGAGAATTAAGGGACTGGGGGATAAAGTCGGCCACCTTACTTTCACCCGTAAACCCTTTTGCACTGCTTGAATGACGTACCAAGTATGTGGACCACATATTTTTTAAAATGACAGCATACCCTGATATTTTTTTCAGTGATAACTCAATGTCGGCAAGCAAAAGGGAAAAAAGACACATTCCTACACAGTTGGTGGGACTGTAAGCCCATACCACTGTTCTTGGGGGGGATGGTTAGGGTCAGTGTTAGGGTTTCCAGAGAAACAGAACCAATAGTCATTGAAATTACATTTAAATGTGTTTTTACTATATCAGCACTGTGCCAATTGCTTTTAATCTTCACAGAAACCTCAAGGTAGAAGGTGTTGGGGATTCCGCTTTACAACATGGAAACTAAGGCTCTGAGAGGTTCAGAAACTGGGGGCTAGTAAGAGGTGGGACTTGAGTTGGAACTGATTCTCTCTGACTTCAAAGGTAGTGGACAAAGATAGGGAGAATGAACACAGAGGGGCCAATAAAAGAGATTTATTATAAGGAACTGGCTCACATGATTCTGAGGCCAAGAAGTCCCATGGTGTAAGCCCCAAGCCCACGGCAGAAAACCGATGTTTCAGCTCACATCAGGCAGAGAGCCAAGCTCTCCCTTCCTCTCTCTTTTTTTTTTTTTTTTTTGGTTCTACTCAGGCTCTCAGTGGATTGGATGAGGCCCACCCACATTGCAGGGAGAGATGGGTCCTGCTTTACTCAGTCTACCAATTCAAATGCCAATCTTATTTGGAAACACCCTCACAGAAACACCCAGAAACATTGTTTAACCAAATATCCAGGCCCTTCCAGGGCCCAGTCAAGTTGACACATGAAATGAACCATCACGTCTACTTCTAGAAATTTATCCTAAAGAAATGACTGGCCAAGAGGGCCCCTGTATTATGGACCAGGATGTACATCTCAGCACCTGAGTTCTTACTGGAACACTGAAAACATCCTGAATACTGTAAACAGATGTGCAGTGAAATTGCACCCTCTGGAGGAGGTGGCTTCTAAAGACAGGCAATGAGAGAAAATCACCAATAGACAAAATCGCCCTTGAAAATAACTTGGGGGCTTCCCTGGTGGCACAGTGGTTGAGAGTCCGCCTGCCGATGCAGGGGACACGGGTTCGTGCCCCGGTCTGGGAAGATCCCACATGCTGCGGAGAGGCTGGGCCCGTGAGCCATGGCCGCTGAGCCTGCGCGTCTGGAGCCTGTGCTCTGCAACGAGAGAAGCCACAACAGTGAGAGGCCTGCATACCACAAAAAAAAAATAAAATAAGAAAATAACTTGGACGGCAACATACTGGAATCTCAACATTAAATCCTCCACAGAGAGGTCCCTGTTTCTCGTGGTGAGTTCCTGCTGTAGTAGTTCGCTAGCGTGTCGGGGCCATACAGTGTGAAAAAGAGGTACCCTCGACACCAGTATCACTTAACAAGATTGGAGAGACACATTTGAATTGAAAGCAACTGAGGAAATAGATTTGTGGCTTCCATCTTAAGTTTATTCTTTGAATGAACTTGTGGACCAAATCGTCTCTATTTTTTTAATACTATATGATTCTATTTATGTAAACTTTAAAAATAGGCCAAACTATATCAATGGCATTAGAAATCAGGAGATTGGTTACTCCCAGAAGCATTCGGGGAGGAGAGTTCTAGGGTGCTGGTAATTTTCTGTTAATCTTCGCCTCTGTTATTAGAACTGTTTTCTCTTGCTCTGGGAAGGTACAGCGTTCAGTTGACATACTTTAAAGGGGTTATAGGTGACTCTGTTGCATATTGACGTGAAAATATAAAGAATGAAGTATGTAAGGGGATGCCCCCAAATGTCATGTTTTTATCTCTAGGTGTCAGGATAGCAAATTACTTTTTTTCTTTTTTCTTTTTCTTTTTGTGTGTGTGTGTGCACCCATGTGCGTAATACACATCTGTATTTTTACCTTTTTCTCCGATGGCCAGACTGAAGGTGAATTTTGTATGAGTTCGTAATAGAAAAAGAATAATTTTGTAAGCCAGTGCTAGCCTACCACGGGGTGATCACCTAGGCCAGAAGAGTCGCAGGCCCCTCTGGAGTCCCCTGCCCTCCAGGACCTCCTAAGAGGAGGCCGTGATGTGCTTTGCTTGAAGCACAAGGTGCCATTCTCGTGGCTGCCACATTCAAAGGGATTGGGGGTGCTTACAGATGCCCCCGATCCTGCTGGGCCCCCTGAGGAACAGAGCTCCCCTGCCCTAACTCCAGACCACTACCGCCTGGGGCTCAAAAGAAATTAGAAATGTCTCTTGCAGAGATGGCACCCCACCCTGGGGACCCAGCTTCCCCACCCCCTCTCTTCAGGGCTGTGGTGGTGGCGCTTCAGCGGGCCACCTTGTAGCTTGTCACGCCACTGTGGATTGTCACACCCCCAAGTGAGCTCACACAGCTGAACCAGCAGCCTTAGCACAGCAGGAGGGACTCGGGCAACCACAGGGCATGTTACCAGAGGAACACTCGTAGCCTGGCAGCCCTCACTTAGGTACAGGTTTAAAGCATGAGACGATCCCCTTGCAGCAGCTGGCTGTCATTTCCCGCCAGCGTCACTCCCAGGTCCTGGCGGCTCCTCGCCCCACCCCGAACAGGACCAGAACGGCGAGGCGGTGTCTCATCTAATCTGCGTAATCAACCTCTAAGAAGGCAGTGCCACAACTACATCGAAGATGAAGGAAGCCAGGCAAGGGGGGGTGTTAAATTAACTCACCTAAGTGTTGGGTGTTGGGTTCCCAGGAAGGAGACGCTGAGACAGAGGTGAGCACGTGGGGTGTTTGTTAAGTCTCCTGGAAAAGGAGGAGAAGGAAGCCGGGGGGAGGGAGGCCAGAGGCCGAAGTCAGCTGTGATGCAGGCCCCGTGGCAGCCTCAGCCACCCCCATGGGAAGCTCTGGAGCGAGAATGGCCCTTCAGAGTTGCCCCAAGTTGCCCCAAGGTGGCCGGCCTTTTCTACTCTGGCAGCCGTCAGTCAGTGGATGGGGACCGCCCCAGCAGGCCGTGACCTTGGCGAGGTCTCTAGAGCCAAGGAAACCTTGAAAGGCTGAGGGCTGTCTGCCAATAGCGCTGCAGATAGCAGCCGGGGTGACGCATCCTTCCTTGAAGGGGGACCTGGACCCCTTCACATCACCGTGCCCACCACACCAAGGCCACCCAGCTAATGGGTGACAGAGCTGCCATTGAAAGCAAGCAATCCGATATCTGCCGTTTCTGCCCGGCTACTGAGCTAAATGACCTCCTCTGGGCTCACACAGCCCTGGTCCTCTGCCTGGACTGGGTCTTCTCTTAGACCTTCTAGAAAAGCGTGAGCCCCTTCCGGAATTTAGGTAACGAGGCTGTTCCAGCAGCTCCCTGCATCCCCCACCTCCACCCCTTCCAACAACTCCGTTACTGAGGCCGTGGGATCTTTCCATTTGTTCCCCAGCTAAGTCAGACAGTGCAAGGTCCTATCCGTTCTGGGCCATTCTGCCCTCTGGCTCCCCAATCACCACCTGCAGCCCCACTACATTCTTTAGCAGTTTTCAGATGGGCTGTAATTATCCAAAGGAATTTTATCAAAACCCAAGGAGATTCTCAAGGGAAATGAAGAGCATTCGAAGTGCATAGTGACACTAGAAAGTGTGGTTTCCTCATCCTGTGATAGCTTACCAGGCATCAGGAAGCCGAATCAAAATCCTGCTTCGCAGTCTCCCCTTTTGCCATCTCAGATTTTTACTCACCCACCCTTCCTACCCTTCCCCCTCAACCCTCAGCCACACTAGGGCAGGGGCTACTAAGCCACTCAGTCCTGTAGCCCATCTGGAGGTGAGTGACACAGAGGACAGCCCACATGGGTAAGGCCCAGACAACCACACTCTCTCCCACCCCTCCTTAGGGAAGGACTGCTCTTTGCTTTGGAGAGAGCAGGATTCTGGGATCCAAACACACACACAGCAGTGTTTTGGGAACAGTGGTCTTGCTGGCTAGAGGCTGGACAGAGAGGAGTGGCTGGGGAAGAACACTGATGTAGGAGCTGATGGGCAAAGGGCACAGGAGAAGAGGCAGAAATGGATCAGAGGTGGAGAGTGACGATAACAGCCATTGTCAGAATCCCACTCTGTCCAGCTTGGTGTTTTCGTTTGCTAGGGCTGCTGTAACAAAGGACTACACACTGAGTGACTTGAACAACAGAAATGTATTGGCTCACCATTCTGGAGGCCAGAAGTCCAAGATCAAGGTGTTGGCAGGGCTGGTTCCTTCTGAGGGTGAGAGGGAGAATCTGTTCCAGGCCTCTCCCCTAGCTTCTGGTGGTTTGCTGACGGTCTTTGACGTTCCTTGGTTTGTAGAAGCATCACCTCCATCTCTGCCTTCATCTTCACATAGCCAGCTCCCTATATGCACGTTTCCATGTCCAAATTTCCCCTTTCTTTAAGGACACCAGTCATATTCTTTTTTTTATATATGTTTCTTTTCTTTTTAAATCTATTTTGGCTGTTTTGGGTCTTTGTTGTTACGCCTGGGCTTTCTCTAGTTGAGGCGAGCGGGGGCTACTCTTCGTTGCGGTACATGGGCTTCTCATTGCGGTGGCTTCTCTTGTTGTGGAACACGGGCTCTAGGTGCGCGGGCTTCAGTAGTTGCAGCACATGGGCTCAGTTGTTGTGGCACGCTGGGCCCTAGAGTACACAAGCTTCAGTAGTTGTGGCACTAGGGCTCTAGAGCACAGGCTCAGTAGTTGTGGCACACGGGCTTAGTTGCTCCACAGCACGTCGGGTCTTCCCGGACCAGGGATCGAACCTGTGTCCCCTGAATTGACAGGCAGATTCTTAACCACTGCGCCACCAGGGAAGTCCCCACCAGTCATATTCGATTAAGGCCCACCCTAATGACCTCATTTTAACTTGATTACTTCTGTAAAGATTCTATCTCCAAATAGGGTCACATTCTGAGGTTCTGGATGTTAGGACACCAATATATCTTTTGGGGTAAGGGGGACACAATTCAAACCATAACACTTTCACTTATTTGTTTGTTTGTTTGTTTATATATATATATTTGGCTGTGCCACGTCTTAGTTGCGGCACGTGGGATCTTTGTTATGGCATGTGGGATCTTTACTTGCGGCATGCAGGAACTAGTTCCCTGACTAGGGTTTGAACCTGTGCCCCCCGTATTGGGAGCGTGGAGTCTTAACCACTGGACCACCAGGGAAGTCCCCACAACACTTTCTAATTCCAAACTTAGGGAATTCCCTGGTGGTCCAGTGGTAAGGAATCTGCCTTACAATGCAGGGGACGCAGGTTTGATCCCTGGTCAGGGAAGTAAGATCCCACATGCTGCAGGGCAACTAAAGCCCACGTGCCACAGCTACTGAGCTCACGTGCCTCAGCTAGAGCCCGTGTGCCACAACTAGAGCCCACGTGCTGCAATTTACAGAGCCCTCACGCTCTAGAACACGCGCCACAACTACAGAGCCCACGCACCCTGGAGCCGGTGCGCCACAACTAAAGAAGAGAAAACCCGCACGTCACAACTAACAAGAAGCCCACACACCACAATGAAGAGCCCACGCACTGCAACGAAAGATCCCACGTGCTGCAACTAAGACCCAACACAGCCAAAAATAAATTAAATAAATAAGTAAATAATAAGTAAATCTTAAAAAAATAATTCCAAACTTAGACTGGGCATCTCTGGGTTTTGTCTGCACAGCATGCCTGGCCATCTTTTTCTGGTAACAATATTCCTCTTCCTTATGAGTGAACCCTTCCTTTCTGTGCGGCTGCCAATGATGTGACTTTGTCCTCTCATTACAGGGATGGACATATGACCCAAGCTGGCCAATCAGCAGATTCTGTCTCTCCTTCTCTGTCTTTCTATGTTTTGTAATTTTTTTTTTTTTTTTGCCACACCATGTGGCATGCGGGATCTGAGTTCCCCAACCAGGGATCGAACCCATGCCCCCTGCAGTGGAAGCATGGAGTCCTAACCACTGGACCTCCAGGGAATTCCCTGTTTTGTAATTATTTAAGTGAATTAGGAGAGAGAGAGAGAGGGAGAGGGAAAGAGAAAGAGAAAGAAAGAGAAATTGGGGATGTTCCTGAAAATTTACCCAGGCCCAGTCTGTTCACTGTATTTGCTCTTTCAGAGAAGTCCTGATAACATGCCTGAACTGTGACAAATCTAAGGCTGCTGTGGCTAAGGAAACAGTCTGGCTTTGAAGCTTGAACCCCAACCTCCTCATTAACTAGCTGGGGGACTGAGGAGTTTTCCATGTCTCAGTTTCCTCATCTATAAAATATGGTGACAACAATGCTATCTATCTCAGAGTATTCTGGCAAGGATCACATATGTGAGAATATTTTGCGTGAAGCAAATTTCTATACAAATGTTTGTCATTGTTAGAAAGGTAGAAATCTAGGACTAGGAGAGCCAAAGAATAAGAATTTGTTAGTGTTTAATCAGTCCTGACTTAGAGCTCTGGCATCACACTTGCCTGCCACCCCTTTCCCCTCCGTCTTGCAGTTGGGCAGGGCCATGTGATCACTTCTGCCCACTGAGTTGTGAGCTGAAATTGACAGGTGTCACTTCCCAGCCCAGAGTCAATGTGTGAGAGACTACACAAGGGCATGAATACAGTGGGGTGAGGTTCATTAGGCATCACCAAATGGCAGTCTACCATAATGGTCAAACATTCATTCATTTATTCATGCATTCATTCATTCATTCATCAAATCCTTTTTGAGCACCTTGCTTGAGCCCAGCACTGTGCTAGGCTCTGGGGATGAAAAGACAAATAAGCAGGGTCATTATCCTCAAGGTGCTTGCTCCAGATGTCAAAGGGGAGGTAGGTGCAAGCAAATAATTGCAATATAGTGTGTTCATTCCTTTAAGAGAGGGGAGCATTATCTGGAGGAGGCCAGAGAGGGCTTCCTGGAAGAAGTGACATATGAGCTAGCTCTTAAAAGGCAAGTAAGTGATTACCAAGCCGACAGGGGGCTGAAGAGTTTTTCAGGCAGAGGAAGCCACATTTCCAAGGACACCAAATGTTATAGAGGTTGTGGAAAGAGGTTCAGAGTGGCTGGAGCATAGGGTGTGTGCAATGTGAGTGCCAGGCTGAGGCGTTTTGATTTGATGCCAAAGCCTGGGGAACCAAAGGAGGTTTTCCAACAGAGAAGCATCATGAGACAGAGTCTTTCTAGGAGAATGACTCTGGTGGGAGGGTGGAAGATGAAGCAGCAGGGGAAAGATTGGAGGCAGGCCAAGGAGAAGGCCACTGCATGAGTCCTAGAAAGGGATGATGAGGCTCAAACCAAGGTATGGGTGTGAGGATTGAGGGAAGAGACCAGATTCAAGCAGAATTCTTGGATATAAGAAATTAGATATTGAGATGGGAGGCTGAAGATGACTAATTCTGGATGATTGGTCCGAGTTCTTCAGACAGAGGTCTGGTGTGAAGAATACCAGTCTATCAGGCCTCTGTAGCTTGATGGGAATTTGTTTATTCTAATTCTCTGCTTCCCAAACAGTTCTCTGGTCTGTAGTTTAGTCTACTAAGGAGATAGACCCCTCCCGCAACCCCAGAAGAATGTCCTATGCAGATCAAAAGTTTGTGTTCAGGACTCAGAGAGGAATATCTAGTCAAAAACATAGCTTTCTCTTACCTCCAGTTCTGCTGCTAAGAAATTAGGTCTCAATTTCACTTTTTGGCTGATGCTCTTCCTTCTGAAACAGATGGGTGCATTTTCTCCTCTACATATAAGATTGTATATGGGGTGTGAGGGAAAGAGCAAAGGGGAAGGTAACACCAGGCTTTGGGTTTGAGCAACTAGAAAAATGGAATTGCCATTTATTGAGATGGGGAAGCCTGAGGGAGGAGCAGGTTGGGGAAGGTAGGAATTTAGTTTTGGATGTGCTATAGTTGAGATGCTATTAGGCATGCAAGTGAGAAAGCAGTTGAAGTTATTAATACAAAGTTGTAAGACATTACCCAGAATGCAGCAAAGAAAGAGAAGAAAAATATGAAAGAGGGGTTACTAGATATGGAGGACAGAATGAGGCAGTCTCATAAATGTTTGATTGGAGTCTCAGAAGGAAAAAAAATAGAAGAAAGGCAATATTTGAGGGGATAACAGTTGACAATTTTCCAAAATTAATGGAAGATATGAATCTTCAGATCCAGAGAGCCCAACAAATTCGAATAGGATAAAAAGAAATCCACATTGAGACATATTACAGTGAAACTGTAGAACCAAAAAAAAAAAAAAAAAAACCAAAAAGATTCTAAAAGTGGCCTTGGTGGAGGGGAGGACAATTACCTATAAAAAAACGACAATTGGAAATATCAACATAGTTTCCAATAACAATAGTAGAAACCAGAAGACTGTAAAATGCTCCTTTAAAAAAAAATATATAGGGGCTTCCCTGATGGCCCAGTGGTTAGGAATCCACCTGCCAATGCAGGAGACACGGGTTTGAGCCCTGGTCCGGGAAGATCCCACATGCCACAGAACAACTAAGCCCGTGCACCACAACTACTGGGCCTGCACTCTAGAGCCTGCGAGCCACAACTACTGAGCCCGTGTGCCACAACTACTGAAGCCCACATGCCTAGAACCCATGCTCTGCAACAAGAGAAGCCACCGCAGTGAGAAGCCTGTGCACTGCAATGAAGAGTAGCCCCTGCTTGCCTCAACTAGAGAAAGCCCACATGCAGCAACAAAGACCCAACGCAGCCCCCCAAAAATGAATAAAGTAAATAAAATTTTAAAAATATTTTAAAAAATAATTTAAAAAATATATATATACCACATACCATGTAGTTCATTCTTTCAAAGTGTGCAATTAAATGGGCTTTGTATATTCATAAAATTGTGCAACCATCACCACTAATTCCGGAACATTTTCATCACCTTAAAAAGAAACCCACTGGGACTTCCTTGGCGGTCCAGTGGTTAAGACTCCATGCTTCCAGTGCAAGGGGTGTGGGTTCAATCCCTGGTCGGGGAATGAAGATCCCACATGCTGCACGGTCCAGCCAAAAAATTAAAAAAAAAAAAAGCTCACTGCCCATTGGTAGTCACTCCCTATTCCTCTCTCCCCACAGCTCCTGGCAAGCACTAACGTACTTTCTATCTCTATGTATTTGCCTATTGTGAACGTTTCATATGTATGGAATCATACAATATGTGGTCCTTGGTGACTGGCTTCTTTAACTTAGCATAATATTTTAAAGGTTCATCCACGTTGTAACATGTATCAGTGCTTCATTCCTTTTTATGGCCAAATAATATTCCATTGCATGGATATAGTACATTTTATTTATCCACTTGTCAGTTGGTGGACATTTGAATTGTTTCTACCTTTTGGCTGTTACGAATAATGCTGCTATAAACATTCATGTGCAAGTTTTTGTGTGGACATATGTTTTCATTTCTCTTGGGAATATACCCAGGAGTGGAATGGCTGGATCATAGAGTAACTCTTGTTTAACATTTTGAGGAACTGCCAAACTGTTTTCCAAAGCAGCTACACCATTTTTCATTTCCACTAGCAATGTATAAGAGTTCTAATTTGTGCTCACTTCAGCAGCACACATACTAAAATTGGAATGATTCAGAGATTAGCATGACCCCTGTGCAAGGATGACATGAAAATTCATGAAATATTCCATATATATATATATATATTTTTTTTTTTTTTTTTTTTTGGCCACACGGCTTGTGGAATCTTAGTTCCCCAACCAGGGACTGAGCCCAGGCCCTTGGCAGGAAAGTGCAGAGTCCTAACCACTGGACCACCAGGGAATTCCCTATTCTATATTTTTAAAAAAGAGTTCCAATTTCTCCATATCTTTGTCAACACTATTTTTTTAAAATATTTATTTATTCACTTATTTATCTTGGCTGCACTGGGTCATTTGCGGCACGCGGGATCTTTGTTGCAGCATGCAGAATCTTTAGTTGTGGCATGCGGACTTTTAGCTGTGGCATGCATGCAGGAGCTAGTTCCCCAACCAAGAATCGAATCCGGGCCCCCTGCATTGGGAGCATGGAGTCTTACCCACTGGACCCACAGGGAAATCCAACACTTATTATTATCTGTCTTTTTAAGTTATAGCCATGCTTGTGGGTGTGAAGTAATATTTCATTGTGGCTTTGACTTGTATTTCCCTCATGGCTAATGATGTTGAGCACCTTTTCACGTGCTTATTGATCATTTGTATATATTCTTTGGAGTTGTGTCTTTCTAAATACTTTGCTTGTTTTTAATCGGGTTGTCTTTATTGAGTTGTAAGAGTTCTTTATATATTCTTGATACTAGACCCATATGAGGTATATGTTTTTCAAGTATTTTATCCCATTCTACGGGTTTTTTTACTTCATTGATGGTGTTCTTTGAAGCACAAAATTTTCTAACTTTAGTGAAGTCCAATTTACCTATTTTTTCTTTTGCTACTCATGCTTTTGCTGTCATATCAAAGAATCCATCGCCAAATCCAAGGTCATGCAGGATTACTATATTTTTTTTCTCAGAGCTTTATAGCTTTAATTCTTCCAATTAGTCTTTTGATTCATTTTGAGTGAATTTTTGTATATGGTGTGAGGTAGGGGTCCAACTTCATTCTTTTGCATGTGGATATACAGTTGTTCCAGCACCATTTGTTGAAAAGATGCTTCTTTCCCCATTGAATTTTCTTTGTACCGAATGCTATCTTTAAAGTGCTGAGAGAAAATAACCATCAACTTGGAATTTTATACCAAGATAAATTATAATTCCAGAAGAAAGGTGAAAAAATGATATTTTTAGAAAACAAAAATGGAGAAGTTTTACCAGCAACTGACCCTCACTTAAGGAACTCCTTAAGTGATGTACTTCTGCAGGAAGGAAGGAAGGAAGGTCTGAGATGCAAGAAGGAATATTTTAGCAGCAGCATCTGTCATGCTAAAAGAGCAACCCACATCCGCAGCCACAGCATCCTGAAGCCCACCAGACAGTCACCCCCAGAGCCAGGTTCTCTGTGGCAAGATTCAGGCTCTCTTTTTGTGCTGCACATATTCCTGGGTAATAACAGAAAACTCGAATGACCCCTGGCTAGCACACTAAGGTATCACAAGGAGGATGGCTTGCAGAGGAAGCCTGCCAAAGACCAGCTAGCAAATTGCTTATCTCCAGGGAGGCGAGAGAAACAGATCAATCAGAACCCACAATCAGAGATGAGTGGTGGGTGGCCTGTCCTGTCCATCTGTGCAAGCACACCCTGTGAGCCCTGTGAGTTGTAAGGAGATGGCATCTCTCCCTTCTCCAAGCTGCCCTGGGATGCTTAGAATCAAGCCCCGTTTCCACTTCTAGGTGGTAAAACCCTAATCAGGCACAAACCTTGTGTCTGTCACTCCCTCTCCTCCCATCCCTTCCTCCCACCTTACTGTTTTCTTCCTCGTTTATAATACAACACTAGATCTACTCTGATCACAAACTTAGTCACCTTTCTAAAATATTTTCTACACAATCCAAATGGTATTTAATACCAGTAGAATGGACCTTATGTGCTGTGATCACAAATCAGACAAGCCATGTGAGATTTCCAGAATTCAGTTGAATATCATTTTAATATCTGGAAGTATTGAGTGGTCCTGACACCATGAAAGAATGCAGAATTCCTGTAAAGTTCAAAGGTCTTTACACCTAGGCAGGAAAATATGAACATACCTTTTAAGAGTTCAAGAAACAAAGACTCTAGTGGGGTACTCAGCCTAGGGAGGTGCTTGCTGAATTAGGTGAGAAAACTGAAGAATTAGGTAATGTCAGGAACCCATGACCACCCCACCCCTTGGAGTTATAGAATCATTGACATAGCAGCTCTAAATGTCAATGCAGATTCTTTTTGCAACCTCAAACATGCTGAGAAGATGATATAATGGTTTCCTTAGTGGGTGTGAGAGGAATTGCCCTGCTCTCTGCCTTTCCAGAGCTCACGTGTGGCCAAAATTTCTGGTCAAAAGTAACTTAATTTCACTGGGATGATAACCTTGTTCCTTAGTGGGTAACATCTTTTGATCCAGTAAAGATTTCTAATTAACTTTAGAAATGTTTAAAAGTAGCCCATATTTTCTTATAAAGAATCTTGGCAAATCAGGCATTTTATGTACTTGTAATGTTTAAGAAGATTTAGCCTATTCAAATAAAAGCCATGTGCTTCTAACTTAAAATATGTAACTGATGTAGACTTAGAATTTTAAGTTGAAATTGTACAGTCTCTGTATGGTACCAGAATATCCAGGAAATTTTTAAGTTCATTGGCTTTGAAAGTTTAATTTGTTTGATTTATGTTATTTAATAAATCTAAAAGAGACATGTACCACAATGTTCACTGAAGCACTATTTACAATAGCCAGGACATGGAAGCAACCTAAGTGTCCATCATCAGATGAATGGATAAAGAAGATGTGGCACATATATACAATGGAATATTACTAAGCCATAAAAAGAAACGAAATTAAGTTATTTGTAGTGAGGTGGATGGACCTAGAGTCTGTCATACAGAGTGAAGTAAGTCAGAAAGAGAAAAACAAAGACCATATGCTAACACATATATGGAATCTAAAAAAAGTATATGGTTCTGAAGAACCTAGGGGCAGGACAGGAATAAAGATGCAGATGTTGAGAATGGACTTGAGGACATGGGGAGGGGGAAGGGTAAGCTGGGACGAAGTGAGGGAGTAGCATTGACATATATACACTACCAAATGTAAAATAGCTAGTGGGAAGCAGCTGCATAGCACAGGGAGATCAGCTCGATGCTTTGTGACCACCTAGAGGGGTGGGATAGGGAGGGTGGGTGGGAGATGAAAGAGGAAGGGTATATGGGGATATATGTATACATATAGCTGATTCACTTTGTTATACAGCAGAAACTAACACAATATTGTAAAGCAATTATACTCCAATAAAAATGTTTAAAAAATCTATTAATATTTGAGAATGTTTTGTTCATTCATACAGGTGAAGTACTTTAAAAGGAAAAAGAATATATTAAGTTTTGATGCAAGTGGCAGTCTCAAGGGGCAGGTTATGACTATCATTACTGGTCTCTTACCCCACAGCCATTCTCTTACAAAATCCAGATTTTTTTCATTTATGGAAGGCTTTGCGACTCAGGATAAGCTGGGCCCCTCCCCATCCCAGGAGTGGAGCTGGGGGTGAATCCTGACAAATCAAAGCTAATCGCAGTAATTCCATTCCTCTTGCCTGGGATTGGTTCAGGAAAGGAAGTGTGATGCAATTTTGACCAAAGTTAAGATGGAGAAGTCTGCTGGGAGGCTTTCCTGTCAAAGAGGAGCACAAGGAAAGAGATAAGACTCCTCCCTTCTGGCCTTGGAATGTTGTGTGAGGATGTGATGCCTGGAGCTGATACAACCATTTTGTGAGCATGAGGGGAGGCACTGACAACTGAGGATGACAGATCAGAAATGTAGAAAGAAGCTTGGTCACTGAGCCTCCAAATTAACCAACCATCATAGAGTATTTAAAAAAATACATTCTCCTTACTAGTTTTTTAAAGTTTTCATTCAGTCCATGTTTTAGTAACTCCTCTTCCTGTTTTAAGGATTCCCCTTCAGTTATCATTAATCTTGCATCTTCCCCCTCTTACATAAACATTTGCTTATTCTTGCTGATTTAGGTGAGGGAAAGGATATTTTCAAATCTCCAAAAGATAGAGGTATTTGGGCTGTTCTTTTTTTTAAATTTTAATTGAAGTATAGTTGATTTACAATGTTGTGTTAGGGCCTATTTGTTCTTGTTACTTTCTAATTTTATTGTATTATGGTCAGATAATATGGCTTATATGATATCTTTTGGGAAATATATTCAGATTTTCTTTGAAAGCTAAGTCTTGGTTAATTTTTATAAATTTTCCACAGTTGTTTCAATAAAATATGTATTCTCTGTTGGGCACGATGCTTTATCTATGTCTATTAATTGTTGAGGCTGGGGACATCTTGAAGGCTTCTTTGCTTATATGTCCAATACCTGAACTGGGAAGACTTAGCACACCTGGCAGCTGGTATGGCTGTGATCCTCGGGTATCCCTCTATCCCTATATGGTCTCTCTGCATGGTGGTTTCAGGGTAACCGACTTCTTATATGGGGGCTCAGGACTCTAAAGACATGTGTTCCAAAAGGGATAGAATTAGGCAGAAGTCTTACAGACTTTCGTGATCTAGCCTCAAAAGTCATGCAGCATCACTTCTGCCAAATTCTATTCATTAGAATTGAATCTCTAAGGCCAGCCCACGTTAAAAGAGAGGGGAATTAGATTCCATCTCTTAATGTGTCCAAGGATTTGCAAACCTGTTTTAAAACCACATCACACCATCCTAACGTGTCTAAAGAGCAGAAAGGACGTGGGCGTGTGTTTCTGGTCCCATCTCCAGCCCCTCGGCTTTTGTTTGTAATCTCTACTTGCCAGCATCTCCCAGGCTTCCGTGTCACTTCTTCTTTTTAAAAAAAAAAAAAAATTTTATTTATATTTGGCTGTGTTGGGTCTTCGTTGCTGCGCACAGGCTTTCTCTAGTTGCGGTGAGTGGGGGCTACTCTTCGTTGCAGCGTGCGGGCTTCTCACTGCAGTGGCTTCTCTTGTTGCGGAGTATGGGCTCTGGGAGCACGAGCTTCAGTAGTTGTGGCCTGATGGCTCAGTAGTTGTGGCTCGTGGGCTCTAGAGCGCAGGCTTAGTAGTTGTGGCGCATGGGCTTAGTTGCTCTGTGGCATGTGCCATCTTCCTGGACCAGGGCTCAAACCCGTGTCCCCTACGTTGGCAGGTGGATTCTTAACCACTGCACCACCAGGGAAGTCCCCATGTCACTTCTGTAGCCAACTCTGCCCTCATTCCAAAATGTTGCCCCTCTATTGTCATGCTTGTACTGTGTAACCTTCCTACTTACCCCCCTTTTGCTGAGCCCTGTTAACCCCCAGAACCATGAGGAATAATATTAAAATGATGGTTGTTATTTTTTTTAAAAACTGAGGCTCAGAGAGCTGAGCATTCTTTTCTTTCTTTTTTTAAAAATTTACTTATTTAGTTACACCAAGTCTTAGTTGTAGCAGGCGGGCTCCTTAGTTGCGGCTTGCCAACTCCTTAGTTGTGGCATGCATGTGGGACCTAGTTCCCTGACCAGGGATTGAACCCAGGCCCCCTGCATTGGGAGCACGGAGCCTTAACCACTGCGCCACAGGGAAGTCCCAACTGTTATTTTAAGTCACTAAGTTTTGAGATGATTTGATAGGCAGCAGTAGGTCACAGAAAACCACTGTCTTATTTTGAAGGCTGGTTTCCTAGCACAAAGGTTAGAGGACGGACACTATCCTGGTCATTCGGAAGGTATGAAGTCCCAAGTGACTCCACCCCCTGTGAAGCTGTACATTTCTTCAGCTGCAACATTTTGGCCAAGACTAAAAAAGCTTATGTTTGTGAAAGTATTTTCATGAGCCCAACACCTTTCTTGATGCTTACTGCTTACTGCAAAACTTAAGAATGAACAGACTTCTGCCTGGAAGCTTTGAAGTTGAGTCTCTTTTTAAAAATTGTGGTAGGAACACTTAACATGAGATATACCCTCTTAAATTTTTAAGTGCACAATACAGTATTGTTAGCTACAGGCACAATGCTGTACAGCAGAGTTCTAGAACTTCATCTTTTTTCTTTTTTTTTTTAAGCTGTGCTGCGTGGCTTGCGGGATCTTAGTTCCCCAACCAGGGATCGAAGCCAGGCCCTCGGCAGTAAAAGAGCCGAGTCCTAACCACTGGACTGCCAGTGAATTCCCTAGAACTTCTTCATCTTGTGTGACTGGAACTTTATCCATTGATGGACAACTCTCCATCTCCCCCTCCTCCCAGAATTGAGTCTTAATTGAATTAATTTTTTAAATTAATAAAGCGTAGGAAAAATATATCCCCATTTTATGTTTAACAAGTATCTAATCTCAACAGTAAAGTAGCCAAATGTATAAACTTCACATTTCTCATTAAGAAATTCTTAACTTCACCACCCGGGCTGCTCCTGTAGCGATGGCTCCCTTCGTGACCTTGGTCCTGCTTGGGCTGCTCTCGCTGTCTGGCTTGGACGCCATCCAGCGTCCTCCGAGGGTTCAGGTTTACTCCTGACACCCCACAGATAATGGAAAACCAAATTACCTGAACTGCTATGTGTCTGGGTTCCATCCACCCCAGATTGAGATTGATTTGCTGAAGAATGGGGAGAAGATGGAAGTAGAGCGATCGGACCTGTCTTTCAGCAAGGACTGGTCTTTCTACCTTCTGGTCCACACTGCGTTCACTCCCAACAGAGTGGATCGGTATAGTTGCCGCATGAAACACGTTACTCTCAGAGGGCCCAAGATAGTTAAGTGGGATCGAGATCACTAACCAGCATCATGGAGGTTTGAAGATGCCTCATTTGGATTGGACTAATTCCACATTCTGTTGTCTTGGTTTTTATTTTCTTTTAAATTTTTTTTAAAAAATTTATTTTATTGAAGTATAGTTGATTTATAATGTGTTAATTTCTGCTGTATAGCAAAGTGATTCAGTTATTGTTGTCTTGCTTTTGAATGCTGATATGTTTTTATGCTTTATGCATATAAATCAGAAGTTGTATTGATGTTACCGCAAATATCATCTTCTTTATAATTCTACCTAGGGCGCTACGTCTCCATGTTTGACCTGTCTTGGCAGGTAGCTGTAGTGGGGGCTCTGGCAGCCTAGGGGTGGGGAAGACGGAATTTCAGGTTTAACATCAACACCTTGGTCAAATCTGAACTCTTCAGTCTCTTCTGCATACAAAACTGGGTAATAAGATCGTATGCATGTTTAGAGTAAACCTCCAATTTGTAATTTTTCTCAGAATTTTGGAAAAAGTTTGAAAGATAATTTTCAGAATTATGGAAATTTATTATAGTGGATAAAACATTTTGCCATATAAAATTCATATTTACCTCTTTAAAAAAAAGAAATTCTTGAAGTTTGAGACTATAGAAGACCAAAAAGTATATGCTGAATAATACATTTTCACAATGAATTCTTCCGGATGCCCACTCTTATTGCCAATAAGACCCCAAAATAAATATAAGTTAAACCACAAAAAAAGGATGGCAAATTTTAACTAACTTCAAAGCTTTCTTTGAAAACTAAAGACATTAGAAAATATCGAATATGTTTTTTTTAATTTTTAAAATTGAAGTATAGTTGATTTACAATGTGTTAGTTTCAGGTGTACTGCAAAGCGATTCAATTATACATATATATACCTATGTATTCTTTTTCAGATTCTTATCTATTGTAAGTTATTACAAGTATTGAAGATAATTCCCTGTGCTATTCGAATACATTTTTAAAAATAAGACAAATTACAAGATGATAGATTTGGTAATAATCCTGTCTCTCACTTGCCTTTATTCACCCAGGCGTTCATATTTAATAAATACTCTTTGAGTGCCTGATATTAATAATAATCAACATTTTTGAGCCTTTTTATATATCAAGCATTATACTAAAACTCTGTATAGCATCTTGTTCTAATCCTTTTAACAGCCTGTGGGGTAGATTATTTTCTTTATTCCTGTTGCACAGATGAGGAAACTGAGGCAGAGAGAAGCTAGGTAACTTGCCCAGTCACTAAATGGCTGGGCCCAGATGGGAGCTCCGGCTGTGTGCCCAGGACTCTTCCTTTAAACCTCTATCCTCTGCTGCCTCCATGTGCCCAGCGAGAAACTCAGGCGCCAAGCTGGAGAGCTGTTTAAACAATCTCTTCAGTTCAGGGAGCTGAGGAGATCAAAAAGATCAACCTAGCCCAGGAACAAACAGTATAGATGCAAACTTGGTAGGACAGGTTTTACCAGTTTGGGGTTAAATAAGTTCACGTGGCCTTTGTTTTTTTAACATTTTTTTTTAACATTTAACATTTTCAAACTTACATGAAAGGAGAGAGATTAGCAAGCATAATGATCCTCCAAGTACCCATCACCCAGCGTGATTAGTATCCATTTACGGCCAATCTTGCTTCATCTATACCCCACCCACTTTTTCCTTCCCCCACCTCCTCCCTACTGAATTTTTTTTGGCTTTATATATAAGCAATTGCATTTATTTTTTTAAGTTTATTATTATTATCTTTGGTCATGCTGTGTGGCTTGTGGAATCTTGGTTCCCGGACCAGGGATTGAACCCTGATCCTTGGCAGTGAAAGTGCGGAATCCTAACCACTGGACTGCCAGGGAGTTCCCTAACCCATTTTACTTTTAAAAAAAATTGAAGTATAGTTGATTTACAATGTCAGGTGTACAGCAAAGTGATTCAGATATATATATATACTTTTTCAGATTCTTTTTCCTTATAGAATCCTACTGAATTTTTTGAAGCAAATCCCAGCCAATCATATTCTTTTATCCACAAATACTTCAAATCCACAAATACCTATCTTTTTTTTTTTTTTTGGTGGTACGCGGGCCTCTCACTGCTGTGGCCTCTCCCTTTGCGGAGCACAGGCTCTGGACGCACAGGCTCAGCGGCCATGGTTCACGGGCCCAGCCACTCCACGGCATGTGGGATCTTCCCGGACCCGGGCACGAACCCGTGTCCCCTGCATCCGCAGGCGGACTCTCAACCACTGCGCCACCAGGGAAGCCCAATACCTATCTTTTAAAGAGAAAGAATCCTTGTGAGCATAACCACAATACCAATATCACTCCCAAAATAACTAACAATGATACCTTAAGATCATTCAGTCTGTAGGGGAGGAAAAATCATTTTCCCTCTACCCTTCTGGGTTCTTGGCTGAGAACCCCCCTGTAATAAAAGGCAGATTAACAGGAGAAAAACAGAGAGAAGTTTAGTAATATGCATACCTCCTGTGTACATAGGCGAGCCCCAGGAAAACTGAGTAACTTCTTGAAATGGCCCAAGACACCACCTTAAATCCCATCTCCAGCTAAAGACAAAGGCAGATGCTGGGGGGAGTCAGTTATGGGAGATTATCAGGAAAAGCACAGTAAACAAGGGGAAGGGGACTCCCTGGTGGTCCAGTGGTTAAGAATCCGCCTTCCAATGCAGGGAAGCAGGTTCCATCCCTGGTTGGGGGAACTAAGATCCCACATGCAGTGGGGCAACTAAACCCATGTGAGAAAACTTTCTAAAACTAGAGAGAAGCCCGCAAAGAAGAGCCCCGTGCGCCGCAACGAAGACCTAGCACAGCCCAAAAAAAAAAAGAAAAGAAAACAAGGGGAAGGTTGTTACCCAGATTTAGGTCCGTACCTTCTCCTTTGATAAGAGTTTGTAAAGATTTAGGCCATCCTTCTCTTGCTGGTACAGAGAGGGAGACACCATTATACATGGGCATTTCCCTTATAAATATCTCTTACAAAAAGGTAACTTCTACTCTGTTTTTAGAGTTTTTCCTATGACTGCTCTTTCTTTAAAATAATCGGTCTAAAATAATTTTTATGCCAAAGAGACATATTTTGGGGTGACAAATTCTGCTCCCCTTCAAGTCACTGATATATTCAAATTAACTGCTTAACTCCCAGATTAATAAAAAGCCCAGTTTCTCTCTTGGGGCCCCTCTCCTGATAAATTATCCAAGGTGCCAGTCTGGTGCCATCCTAGCCATGCTTCCAAACACCTGGAGGAGAAAGAACTAGAGAAATCTGAGCAGTCCCCCAGCAGGCACCATCTTTGTTTACTGCCATGGCTGCCTCTGAGTTTTGCTGATGAAAACCAGTGGTCTGGTTCAGTCCAACCACCCTAATTCACTGTGAGTCCAGCTCTTGTCCAGGCCCCAGTGGCTCTCCAAGGAAGGCCAACCCCCTCCCTTGGGGGGACCCTGAGATAAGATGCCAAGAGCTGGATCCCAGTATATGGCTCTTCACTTGCCCCTGACACACTCGGCCCTTGTTTCCACAACAGACCTGGGGGCCTGCAGGCCCAGCCCCACCCCTGAGCAGAAACTACCTTCCCCAGCAATGGTCAATGCCAAGGTGTTGAACCTAGTCAAGCTTCTTCCTTCTTGGTGTGCTTCCCCAAGAGTTCTTCCCATGTCCCCTCCCCAGCCAGCAGCCCCCTGCCCATCTCTCAACCCATCAGAGAAGGGAGATTCCTCAAAAGTGAAGGACTCAAGCCAGTTCCCTATAATCTCAGGAATCTCTTGAGTGCCACACAGATTTGCCCTGGGAGAGTCTCTGCGTACCAAGGCCTCCTGGGAGAGGCCATATCCAGCCGCAAAGAAAGGTCTTATTATACCCCTCCCCTGAGCTATCTGTCACCACGCATCTACATAGCTAGGTGAGGTGGCTTGAGGACCCCTTGGAACCAAAGTCAACACCAAAGTGACCTGCTGCCTCCCCCTACACAGTCCGTGTTGTTTCACCTTCCTTTTGTTTGCTTTTTACTTTTCGTCTTGTTCATTTAGTTTTCAAACAGCTCATACATTTGCATGGTTCAAAATTCAAAAGCTATCAAAGGATATATAAGAGAAAGTCTTCCTTCCAGCCCTGTTCTCAGCCACCCAGATCCTCTCCCCAAAAGCAACCAATTTTATCAGTTTCTTGTGTTTCCTTCAGAAATATTTGTATGTCCATACAAGCCAATATCTCTGTGTGTGTGTGTGTGTGTGTGTGTGTGTGTGTGTGTGTGTATTCCCCTCCTTTTTACATAAATGGTAGCATACAATACAGTGTTCTGCTCCTTGATTTTTTTTTCACTTAACAGGATAACTTTTCCTTTTTTTCCCCCACCTAACAGGATATCTTTACAATCAATCCATAGGGCTTTCTGCTCTTATTACAGCTGCAGAGTATTCCAAAGCATGAATGTACTGTAAGTTATTTAACTGAAAGTCTTCTAATTGGTAGACTCTCAGGCTATTTGCAATCTTTTAAAATTACAAATAAAGCTGTACTGGATAAACTTATAAACAGGACCCAGGCAGCTTTTAACAAGCAACTTCTCTTACCTAGAAACAAATTAAAATCCCAACTAAGGAAGCACCTTGCTGTATAAGGTAAAGAATGATAAACTACTTTGGAGGATCAGAAAAGATAGAACGTACTTTTGGCTGCCTTGGGCCAGGGGAGAAAAGGTATATGGATTGGGAGGACGAAATCTGCAGGAGGGGAAATTACAGATGAATTCATTTTGAAAAAACTAAGTTACATTGAACTGTGTATAGAATGTATGGTATGGAGGGGGGAGAGTTGTTATTTCAATTAAAAAAAAAAAACCTCCTCTAACTTAAAAACTCCTGTATTAGCATGGCATGATAGGAATGTAAATATCAGGCCCTCCAAAATAAATTACAGACATAATGCAAAATCTGACCCAGTTCTTAGGAACACAGACTATAAAACACTATAACAAAGGCAAAAATCCATATCAAATCTCCATTGTCTCAGAAAATAGAATTTAAAGAAGTCCTTCACTATTCAGTAGTATTATCACAGGTAAATGAGAATAATGATCCTCCTGCCCTTTGTTATTAATATATGCTTGCCACTTCTTGGCCAATGTCTCTGGTTTGCTTTTTGGTTGGTGGGTGAAAGGTGAATGGAATGCAGTTAAGGTAGCAGATTTTCCCACAAACAGGCAGTGCAGACATAATATCTTTCCACACTGCACTTGATGCTCTGAATTATTAATTAGGACGTTAAATATATAGCTCAGTGCATGAGGTTATATTTAACTCCATATACTGACGATCTGAGCTTTGCACACCTTCCTGGGTTTGAAAATTAGATTCTGTAACAACAGGATTTCTTACGTTTGTTCAGAAAATCATACCTGTAACAAGGGTGGGGAATCACTTTAAGCAGACCCAGAGAGGTGAAAAGTCAATTGAGGTCCTGGATGGAATCCCCAAACAGGAACTGGGAAAAGAACAACATCCATTATTAGCTCCTTGGCACTTTACTCCCAGGTTCCATCTTCCAGAAAATTCTGTTTAAAAGCATTAGAAAAGCCTTGGGCTTCCATCAGCCAGACCCAGGTTCTGATTTGGATTCTGCCAAAACCAAAGATACAAAAATAGGGGGTTAGATCAATAAATGTGGGTGCATCCCCTCAATGAAATAGTATGCAATTATTATGTTAAAAAATTTTATGCAAACATTTTGTGAAATGGATGGCACTGCAGTGTTTAATGTAAAGGCAAAACATTAGAAGCATTTTAAATGTCTGTTGAAATGGGTTTGGAAAAATAAATTATGATCCATAATGTTGTGAACTGACCAAGGTCAATTTGGTCAGGTAGTCTTACGAGGCTCTCTTGTAACTGCCATTAGTCCAAGGTAGGTGAGGCCTACCTATTCCCCACCTAGCCACCAGGTTGTAACAGGAGCGGGTCTCAGGCCCAGATCAGCCAGGTAGAAATTAACAAGCAGGCCTAAGCAACAGTGGTACAACCTCTTCTGTGTACCCAAAGGAGTCCCAGCTCGGTCCTTGCATGTAAAATTCATTTAAGGCAGAGGCTACAGTACTCTAGAAGCAGGATTCTATTAGCCTTGAAGGCAGCATCAGGCAAGCAGAATGTCTAAATTCATGGTTGGACAAAGGCCCCCTTAGAGATCTAGCCAGACGTGCCCCTGAGCACAGGCTACATGCCTGCCTAGATTCAACTGCCCTGTCTGTGCAAGTTTGGAGAGTGTCTCTAAAATAGTTCAGCCAAGCCATATACCTTGAATACTTCTCAGTTCAACAATAAGAGCCCATTGGGAATATCCGTTGTGCAGATTCACTTGAACAATCACTCTGCTAATTAGCAAAATCTAGTGTTGATGGTAGATAAAAATAGATGAAGCTCATGGAGGGTGACTTTTCTGATTAAAGTTGGCCGCTGCTCCTGGAGTGGGAATTCCTGTAAAGAGCAGCTCACTGGCCCTGAAAGCATAGCTTAAACTAAATAACACACACTTTATAACACACTGCCCGTCTTTAAAGTAAGTTAGAGACATCATAACACAGACAACAGAATACTATGCACTTCCTGCTTCAGCAAGATAGCCAAACCATTTTAAAGTAAAATAAGCAAGAATATATAACATGATTTTTATTTTTATAAAAAAATAAAATCATATAAATGATTAAATAGGTATAAAGGAAAGTCTAAACAGATATAAAATTTATTGTTACCCCTAGAGAATAATTAGCAGGAAGAGAAGGGGGGAACTTCTCTGTTTCTTTACGCATTTCTGCGTTTTGAATTTTTTGAATTTTTTATGCGTATGTATTACTTTGATAACATGAATTTTAAAAATTAAAGCTTGTTAGAAAAGGATGTTGGGGAAGAATAATTATGTGGAGAAATATTTATAATATATTCTTGGCTAAAATACATTAGATAGTATTATATTAGATATGGCGGCCATTGTCTCCTCATCTGTGTGCAACCCCCCTGTTGGGGATTATATTTTCCAAAGATGGTCACGCCAATAAATATGCTAACGCACAAGCTCTTCTTCGGTGTGACTTTGACAGGCCTCCGTTGACAGGTGGCGGTGGGGGTGGGGGTGCTGTGCTCCTTCCCCTTGAACCTGGGCAGACCTTTCTTGCTTTTTTTAATTAAAGGGTTAACAATTTCTTACTGTTTTATTTATTTATTTATTTATAAATTTATTTATTTATTTATTTTTGGCTGCACTGGGTCTTCGTTGCTGTGCACGGGCTTTCTCTAGTTGTGGCGAGCAGGGGCTACTCTTTGTTGTGGTGTGTGGGCTTCTCATTGCAGTGCCTTCTCTTGTTGCGGAGCACGGGCTCTAGGTACATGGGCTTCAGTAGTTGTGGCTCGTGGGCTCTAGAGCGCTGGCTCAGTAGTTGTGGCACACGGGCTTAGTTGGGTGCCTGTATGGGATCCTCCCGGACCAGGGCTCGAACCCACGTCTCCTGCATTGGCAGGCGAACTCGTAATCACTGCGCCACCAGGGAAGTCCCTCTTTTTTTTTTTTTTAATTTAAATTTTATTTTATATTATAGTTGATTTACAATGTTGTGTTAGTTTTAGGTGTACAGCAAAGTGATTCAGTTACACATATACATGTGTCTGTTCTTTTTCAGATTCTTTTCCCATATAGGTTACTACAGAATATTCAGTAGAGTTCCCTGTGCTATACAGTAGGTCCTTGTTGATTAACTATTTTACATATAGTCATGTGTATATATTAATCCCAAATTCCTAATTTATCCCTCCCCCCACCTTTCCCCTTTGGTAACCATAAATTTGTTTTCAGAGTCTGTGAGTCTGTTTCTGTTTTGTAAATAATTTCATTTGTACCATTTTTTTAGATTCCACATATAAGTCATATCGTATGATATTTGTCTTTCTCTATCTGACTTACTTCACTTAGTATGATAATCTATAGGTCCACACATGTTGCTGCAAGTGGCATTGTTTCATTCTTTTTCATGGCTGAGTAATATTCCATTGTATATATGTACCACATCTTCTTTATGCATTCCTCTGTTAATGGACATTTAGGTTGCTTCCATGTCCTGGCTATTGTAAATAGTGCTGCAGTGAACATTGAGGTGCGTGTATCTTTTCTAAATATATATATGCCCGGGAGAGGGATTGCTGGATCATATGGTCGTTCTATTTATAGTTTTTTAAGGAACCTCCATAGTGGCTGTACCAATTTACATTTCCACCAACAGTGTAGGGGGGTCCCCTTTTCTCCACACCCTCTCCAGCATTTATTGTTTGTAGACATTTTGATGATGGCCATTCTGACCAGTGTGAGGTGATATCTCATTGTAGTTTTGCTTTACATTTCTCTAATAATTAGTGATATTGAGCATAATTTCTCTAATAATTAGTGATGTCGAGCATCTTTTCATGTGCTTTTTGGCAGATCTTTCTGTCTGCCTTGACCAAGCAAGTGATGTGATGAGCAAGTGAGCAAGGAAGTGATTGATGTTCAGTGAGCTTCCAAGGCCTGGTCATAAAATGCAAGATGGCTGCCACCTGGCTTTCTCTCCTTCTTGGGACACACACTTGAGCCTTTGGTGTTCTGAGCCATCATGTAAGACATCTGGTTACCCTGAAGCCACAATGCTGGAATGATCATGTAGACATCTTTTCATGTGGAAAGATCACGTATCAATAGAAATAGAGAGAGAGAGGAAGATACCCAGTATGCCCAGCTGTGCCAACTGCCAGCCGTTTCAGTCTTCCCAGTTCAGGTGTCAGACACGTGAGTGCAGAAGCCTTCAAGATGACCACACCTCCAGCCACCATCTGACGGCAGTGGCATGAGAGATCCCCAAGCCAGGACACCACCTAGCTGAGCTGCTCCCAAATTCCAGATGCAGAGAAACCCTAAGAGATGATGAAAGCTAATGATTTGAAGCCACTAAATTTGGGGGCTATTTGTGGTGCAGCAGTAGATAACTATGACACCCCCTGAGAGAACTTGCCACTTCCTCAGTCTGGGAGGGGAAGCCGTAGGAATCCATTGGCTCCATACGCCCCTTACACATACCACCAGTGACAGGACCCCTGGAGGCTGCCTTACCCGGCGGGGCTTCTCTGTTTTTCTCTTCCGGAAATTTGCAACGTAAACACCAACATTGAGCCTCCTAGCTTGAAGGCACTAGGAACTTCAGCTTCTGTTTGCAGCCTGTGTCCCAATCTGTGGAGGACAGAAGAAGGAATCAAACAGAGAAGAGCAGGAAAGAGAGAGACCTCGTAGCCTTAAAAAAGGAACCTCCTTTCCTGTTTCTCTGTCTTACTTCTGATGCTCTTCCTTGGTTCTTCCTTGAGACACCTTTATGACCACCATCATCGTCACCTTTATTATTATGGCTAAGGATGACTGAACGCTCACACGCCAAGTTCTAACTGCTATATGCATATTAACTTGTTTTTTTAATTTTTAAAAATTGTATATTTATTATTTATTTATTTTTGGTTGTATTGGGTCTTTGTTGCTGTGCACGGGTTTTCTGTGGTTTCAGTGAGCTGGGGCTACTCTTCGTTGTGGTGCGCGGGGTTCTCATTGCGGTGGCTTCTCTTGTTGCAGAGCACAGGCTGTAGGCGCGCAGGCTTCAGTAGTTGTGGTGCACAGGCTTAGTTGCTCCACGGCATGTGGGATCTTCCCGGACCAGGGATTGAACCCATGTCCCCTGCATTGGCAGGCAGATTCTTAACCACTGCGCCACCAGGGAAGCCCTATGCGTATTAACTTCAATCCTCGCATGACCTATGGGGTTGACACCACAATTATCCACATTTACAGATGAGGAAACTGAGCCCTGAAAGGTCAAGTCACTCGTCCAAGATCACAGTCAGTTGGATAACAGGAACTCTTTATCCAACACTGTTGTTATATACCCTTACGTCCTGCCAATAAAGACTCCCTGTTTTTGTTAAGGTCACTTGCAATCAAATCGCTTCTGATCAAGCCAAATATGTATGGAAGTGTTCCAGTTTGGTAAAACTTGATACAAATAGACTTAACAGGAGTCCAGAGGGAAGGATGCAGTGGTTGCAGGAGACAATGTGATAGCTCTAGATACAGGTGCAGGTCAGAACTGCAAGTCACTGTGGCTTCCAGGCTTGACGCTCAGCTGCTCGTTGAGATGGAGAGCACTGCGGCTGCGCAGGAGTGGAGTCGGGGTGGGGCTGCAGACCGAGACCATCCATGCTCAGGCCAAGGCAAATTTAGAAGACGATGGAAGGAAATGAATCAAAACTCCAGTTGGATTAGGTTAAAACTGAGGGAATCTGAATAAAGTATGGGCTTTAGTTCATCATAATGTGTTAATATTGGTTCATTAGTTGTGACAAATATACACCAAACTAACATAAGAGGTTAACAATAGGGGAAACTGGGTGCGGGGTATGTGGGAACTCTCTGTGCTATCTTTGCAACTTTTCTGTACACCTCAAACTATTCTCAAATTTAAAACGTACTCAACCAAGCAAACCATCTGTAACTAGAAGGCCGAACCGGGCACCAAGAGACAGTCTGACAGTGAACAAAAGAGGAAGCAAAGGCCAGAGCAGGAGTCTGAACACCGGGCGGGTTAGGAACATGAGGCTGAGTCTGACCTGCCCTTCTCTCCTCAGCCCTGGGCACCCCATCCAGTGTGCGCTGGAACTCAGGATGCTCTAAATGTGTGTGTGGGGGGAATGGGGGGTGCATGCCTGAGGGCAGTGATGGTGCAAAGCCAGGCTCCCACGGTCCCCTCTTGGCTCTCTCTAATTTCACTAACAACCGGGAGTGGGTCAGTGCGGGACATCCCCGCAGGCTGCTGTGTTCAGGGTTCCTGGTGTTGCCGTCTGAGGTTGAGGGGAGGGTATCTGGAGACTGGAGATTTTTCATTCATAACTCACCACATTCATAAGGAAGGGGAAGTAGCTGCCGGAGGTGATGGGAGAAGAGGAAGCACAGTTGGTTTCCTGATGCTGGTAATGGATCGGTAATGACCGATGCACACTCCTGAGTCTAGACTCTTTCCCATTATGGGCAGCAGGATGGATGCCCAGCAGCGGACTGGAGCTAGGGAGGGCAGGGATGGGGGGAGATAGGGGCTTGAAGACTTTTGCTGGAAGCTTTAAATAGTTATTGGAGTGAGGGAGGGAGAGAGGAGGCAGTGACTGGGTCAGGAGAAAGGATGATTGGGCAGGCTTTGGGGGCCCAGCTGAGAGCCAATCCCCAGAGGTAGGGAAAATTCCACAGCAACAATCAGCAGCCCATTATAGGAAGAGAAGGCGAGCAGCCACATGATTCCGGGGTCTGGGTTTTGTCCAGTAGTTCCAAGAGAAGTCCTGAGAGGCAAGGAAATCAGGGCGTAGTGAAGAGAAAGAGTGAGGGGTAGTCCATGGGTCCAAAGTGGAATGAGCATGGCAGAAAAGATAGAAGGGGAGGGACTTCCGTGCTTCCACTGCAGGGGGTATGGGTTTGATCCCTGGTCAAGGAACTAAGATACTGCATGCTGTGCAGTATGGCCAAAAAAAAAAAAAAGAGACAGACAGAAGGGGAGTCAATGGGGGAAATAAGAGGACCAAGGACCTGATCAGGTGACCAAGCATCCCAGCCAGCTCCTGTCAGCTTCAGAAGCTGTCTTGAAAACAGTTGTCGCCAAAGTATGGTCTTACCTTGTTCTTGCCTTTTGTAATTATCTGGAAAATGAACTTACTGTGATCACTTCACTAGCAGAAGATTCCCTTATACACTTTGTGTATGACTAGAAACCATCATTTGTTAGTTTGTTCATTCATTCATTCATCCATTCATATATCCAATGTTGAATGTTTACAATGCGCTCTGTCAACACTGGGCCCTGCTATCTTGGAGCTGAACCATATGAAAAGAAGCTTTTTCCCCTTTCCCCCTTCATGTGGGATGTAAATTCTCAGGTTATTTATGCAGCGTTCATCTCCAAGTTAGCAGGACCCAGTGTTCACAGAGCACACTGCAAACGCCCAACACTGGATATATGAATGAATGAGTGAATGAAAAAATTAAACAACTTCTATTCATGTTAGTTTAAATATACTTATCCGCTAGGTGCAATCTGAGAATACTCTTAAAATATTTTAGGTGTAATTTGCCTACTGTAAAATGCACGGATCTTAAGTGAACAGCTTGTTGTGTTTTCATCTATGTATATATCCCCCATGTAACCACAGTCGAGATCAAGATACAGAACATTTCTATCACCCCAGAAAGTTCCCTTGTGCCCCTTCTCAGTCTATCTCCCTCACCCTCAGATTACGAACATTCTGACTTCTGTCATCATAAGTTCAGAGGACATGGTGCTTTTGGTTAGGTTTTTCAGGGGGGTTTGGAGAGAAACTAACCCAAAGTCACTGAAGTCAGTATCCAGTGGCTCAATGAGATGAAATGCCCACTAAAACGTGGAAATAAGATTGCGCTCTGTCTCAGTCAGAGTTTTAATCAGGAAAACAAATATGGTGAAGACCATGGAAGGGGGTTGGAAGCTCTCACGAATGGAGAGGTATGATCTGTGCAGTCAAACCGAAAGGGGGCTTATTACAGTGCCCTGTCAGTCTGACACAATTATCTAGTCTGCCCAGTGGGTGTGTTCCAGCCATGGAGATGGGTACAACAGAGCCTGATTCGTTAAATATTTGCTGTGGCTTCATACTCACCAAGTTGATGTTGAGTAACTAGGATTCCTGTGTCACTTGCATTTTTGGAGAGAAAACACTGACCAGGTTGTCATGAATATGCAGACTACCACATACTTATATATGTCAAAATGCTATTTGCAACATTAAGAACTTACGACTTTATTGTTTTGGGTCAATGTCACAGTGTCAGATTCCCTCTGGGACACTGACAAAACTGGTGTTCTCAGGCTGGGAGGCTGAAGCCTGGATTTTGCCCTGTGGTGAATTCCCATAGTAGATACCACCTCTAAGATCTCTTGTAAGACAGCCATTAACATGCCAACTGCAACTCTGGCCTTTCTTTGGAAACTTCCACCCTTATTGAACACATGTTTTGTAAACACAAGAATCTCCAAACATAAGTTGAAATCGCATACAAATAATTCCTACCAAGTCAAAGGGAGATACAGCTCCTCAAGATTCAAACAAGCAAACTAGATTTTAAAAACCTTTTTTATTGTAAAATATAACACACAAGCATACAACATCAATGTTCAAAATATAGATAATAATGAAATGAACGCTAGTGTAACCACAGCCACCTAAGTCATTAAGAAATGACCAGCATCCCCAAATCTTTCTACATGTCCCTTTTAGATGTATCCCCCTCTCTGCCACCCCATAGATAACTTCTATGGCATTTTTATGGTAATCATTTCCTGGCTTTTCTTTATACTTTGACCACCTATGCTGCATCTCTAAACAGCATACTTTCTTTTTGTGTGGTTTTGAACTTTATATAAATGGAATCATACTGTTCATTTCTTATTTCTATATAATATAATACAATATAAATGTGATATATAATACATAATCTGTTATTTATATTTATTCATTTCCACTATGGTATAGTATGCCATTGTATGAAACATACAATACCACAATTTATTATCTAGCCTACTGTTAATGGATATTTAAATTGCTTCCAGTTTTGGGCTATTATGAACAGTGCTGTTATGATCATTCTGGTACATGCATTCCGGCACATGTTAAGTGCATATTCCTGTAGTATTTCTTCCAAGGAATGGAACTGTTGGATCATAGGGTATGTATATCTTCAGCTTTAATAGACAAGGCAATGTTTTCAAAAATCGTTGTACCAATTTATACTCCCACCAGCATGTTATGAGAGTTTCAGTTGATTCACATCCTTGCCTACACTTGGCATGGTCAGACTTTTAAGCTTTTGCCAATCTAGTGGTGTGTCGTGGTATCTCGTGGTTTCAAATTTGCGTTTCCCTAACTACTAATGAAGTTGAGCATCTTTTTATATAGTTGCTGGTCTTTCCTATTTCCTCTTCTGTAAAGTATCTATTCAAGTCAGTTGTCCATTTTTCTATCAGGTGGTGTCTTATTGATTTGTAGGAGTGATTTCCACTTTCTGGACATAATTGATCTTTTCCATTTTGTGACTTGTATTTTCACTTACCTTATGGTTTTTTTTTTAATCGACTTTATTTTTTAGAACGTTTTAGATTTAAAGAAAAATTGAGAAGATACTACAGAGAGTTCCCATATACCTCACACTCAGTTTTCCCTATTATTAACAACTTACATTAGTATGGCACATTTGTCACAATTAATGAACCAATATTGATAACATTATTCTTGACTAGAATCCATACTTTATTCAGATTTCCTTTTTCTGTTGCAGGATCCCATCCAAGATCCCACATTACATTTAGTTGTCATGTCTACTTAGGCTCCTCTTGGCTGTGACAGTTTCTCAGACTTTCCTTGTTTTTGATGACCCTGATAGTTTTGAGGCACACCGGTCAGATATCTTGTAGGATGTCCCTCAATTGGGAGTTGTCTGATGTTTTTCTCATGATTAGACTGGGATTATGGATTTGGGGAGTTAGGTCCCAGAGATTGAGTGCCATTCTCATCCCATCATATCAAGAGTATGTAGTCTCAACATGGTTTGTCACTGTGGATGTTGACCTTGATCACCAAGCTGCAGTAGTGTTTGTCAGGTTCTCCTCTAAAGTTATTCTCTCCTTCTCTCTCACTTTTCCATTCTGTATATTCTGTCTTTTGAAAAGAAATCCTTAATTTTAATTGAGTGGGGCTCTACAGGGCTCCCTGATGGCTGATTTGCAGGGACCAGACCATCTCACAGTGGTCTCTCTGAGATCACTCAGAACTTACTGCTGGAATTAATAAGGGGTGGAGGGGGCAGAGTTAGGGAAGCAAACTATATTACATATTCTTTCAAATCTTCTATCTGGACCTCTCCTTTGGGAACTCAAGAACTAGGAATTTGACATTTTTGTTTTCTGGTTCTTCTCCAAGAGTCCTCTCCTCAGGGCAATGGATGGCTGGAGTCTCGGCCATTTGGCCTGGGAGGAGAGGTGTGGCAAGAGTCGGGGAGGAGGTTCTTTTAGGCTAACACATGGGTCATTACTTCAAATATTATCCTGCCACACACATATCCACCTCGAAATGCTTCAATGGAAAAGTTAACTGCACATCACCGGTTGTTTACTGAGCGCTAAAGATCGAATCAGAAGGGCTGTGTTCATAAAGCAGAACTGCTGATGATTCAGAATGTGACCTTGAGTACACATGCCCTCCCCCAGGTTTCAATCTCTCAGTCTATGAAACAAGGAGAAAGCTTCCTACAGCGTTTATCCTGCTGCATTTCAAGGCTATAAGGAGCAGCAATGCCCCTTTGAGACCTCAGATGAAAAGGGGTCTTAGGTTTAAAGGATAAGCTGTTCACCCTTAGCTCAAAAAAGGATGTTATTTCTCAAGACATAGAGTATGAAAGATTGTGAGATTTTTAGGTTTTCTTGGGGGGGGGGGAAGAGGCAGGATTTATTTTATGTTCCAGTCTATTTATAATATTTTTAGTCTACTTCAAATTAATAGAAATAAGAATGTCCTAGAACTCTTTCAAGAACAGAAAAATTCACTCCTTTCCCTGTTTGTTTCTTAGGCTGGATGAAATTGCAGGAGTTGTGCTCCACTTTTAGCTGATTATTTAGACAAACGTTTTCAGGGCCTTTGTCTAGAACCTGTTCTACAATACATAGCAAGATGCACAAAGAATGAAATTTTAGTTGATGTGAAGAGAAATGATTCCATCATGCTTGAAAATGAATTTTTAAAAAAATGATTAAATTCTTATATTGATATTTATTTTTTTCAAGCCAGTCATTTTAGAGTTGATGTTTTGAACTTAGCTGCTTTAGATAGTTTTGGTAATCTAATAATTTCACATTCCTAATGAAAAAATATCCCTTCCCCCTTCAGATTTCTTTAAAATCACACTTGTGCAAATTCTCCTCTGAAAGAACTCAAATTTGAGAGTCCAAGGGTTTTCTGAAATTGAGTGAGGAAATCCAGATTCCATTCCCTAAACTGAGAGTGGCTTTGGTAACCTAGGGGTTCTAGACAGTTCAAACCTGAGTATTTTCCTAGGATACCTGAGAAACTGCTGGGGTCACTGCTTTCAACCCACTCTCCGTTTTTTCTCCCTCTATTAATCCCAAGAAGAAAATGGAGATTGGAAACTGAGGAAACAGTAGGGCATTTACCGCCCCCCCAACAGTTTTGTCTTGCATTTGTGCACTGAACAATGCTCAGACACCTTTCAGTGGCTCCCCATTTCCTACCAACTGAAGTGTGGTTCTTTTATGTAACATTCAACATCCTCAATAAACATGTCCCTAATTGAAATTTTTAGCACTTTGTGCCCCTCTTCTTTGGTTAAACTAAACATTTAATGCTTAACCTGATGTGTTTTCTCCCTGTCATAGCTTAGTTTTTGCTACCTGAAAGAACCTCCCCATCTCCTATCCTTGTGTACTGAAATCACATCCGTCTTTCAAGGTCATTGGCTGGGGCATCGTTTTCTGACCACAGATGATACACTGTCATTTCTTGCTTCATATCATAGGTTTAACAATAACCCATAAGACGTGAGAAGGGAGGATCCTGGTCAAATTATTATGTCTAGCCTTCGCGTAACACTGAGTGAATGGATGAAGGAAGTAATTAATGTAATTAACTTCTGGTAGATCAGAAAGTCTTAGATAGGGTTGCCAGATTTAGCAAATCAAAATGCAGGACGCCCAGTTATATTTGAATTTCAGATAAACAACGAATACTTATTTTTAGTATAAGTATGTCCCATGGAATATTCACGTTTATGCTCAAAAGTATTCGTTGTTTATCTGAAATTCAAACGTAACTGGGCGTCCAGTAGCTTATCTAGCACCCCTACTTGGAGTGCAGGGGTTTCGCCGAAGCGCCTGCCTTCCTCCCAGCAGGTGCTCAGCATCTGTGTAATTGTTATAGCGAAACCCAAACCAGCCCTGCAGCTTCCACAGCTGCACCCGTAGCGGGGCGAGGCCACGCGCCGGGACAGACAGACACCCTGGTTGGAGACCGTCGCTCGAGACTGGCGAGAGGGTCCGCACCGGGAGGCAGCCCCACCCTGTGGGCTCTCTGGACCCCTCGACAGGTTCCGTCATTCCCCCCAGCCCGGGACCACCCGCCCCACCCTCCATCCCGTGACCGGTCGTCACGGGCCGGGGGAGGAACTGCCCGGCTCTTCGATCGCTGCCTGCCATTGGCAGGGCCTTCCATCCATCACGTTAGGCTCCGCCCATGATGCTGACGTTTCCCTGGCTTCGTCTCTTCCGCAGGCCGCGGCGTAGCTGGCGATTGGTGGAGAAGGCTGCAGCCGTCCCATAGGAGGCGAGGACGGGGCGGGCTCAGGGAGTCGGGGCGAGTCCGAGCTCGTCACCCCCTCGTGCTGCGGTGGTCGCTCGCGTCCCGCCGGCCTGCTCCGTGTTGCCGTGCACTGCGGCGGCCGCCGCGGAACCATGGCTGTGCTCGTCGTGCTCTTGTCCTTCTCGGTGGCGGGTGAGGTCCCGGGTCGCGGGGCTTGGGGGCGGCCGCGGGTGGGCGGCAGTGGGGCGGATGCCGCAGTGCGGGCAGCTGGCGATGGCCTCTCCCCAGCCGCCTCCTTCACCGCGCCGGCCTGTGGCGGCGCGGCCTGGCGGGCTTGCTGGGGCCGGGCGGGGCTGGGCTGCATGGGGGCACCTGAGCCGGCCTCCACCCTCCTCCTCTTCAAGAAAGGCGCGTCCGCCTGTCTTGCTCCGGACTCTTCCGGCTCGGGAGGCGCTTCGGAGGACGGGGATGCATTTCTCAGTCAACTGTTGAACCGCAGCCCTCTGCGAAGAAGCGAAGGCAGACTTCTCAGCTGCCATCAGCTGCTGCTTTTCTTTGCATTTTTCTGGTGTCTTCATTTCTAGCGGTTGTTATCAGTAATTGGTGAAATCTCCCCACTCCCCCCAGTTGTTTCAGGATACAGAAGTTGGAGGTGGAGTAATTGTTTTTGTATGATTATTTCTCAAGGAGGATTTAAAGTTCCTCTCAGTAGTTTGCAATAGTTCCCAATTTTAAGGATTTGGAAACTAGGATGTGAGTCACGTTCTTAGGGTCACACGTCAAATAAATGGTAGTTTTCTCCGTGGAACCTAGGTTCCCTAGCATTCAACAAGGAGAATGCAAGTCAGCTCATAATTGGCCTCTTACCGTGCATATCATGTAATTCGGTTAATTTTACACCAATCCTTAGAAGAGGATATCACCCTCGTTTTACGGAGTGGTCAAGCCTAGATAAATTACCCAAACAGCACACAAGTAGTAAGCCGCAAAGCTGGAATTGAACCCAGATCAGCTGCTTCCAAAGCGTGGGCCCTTCCCATTATACGTGTCGTGGCACAGGTGTGAGAATGTGGGAATGATGGGGGCTGGGACTAGGGGGCACAGTGGTGAACAAGAGGCTGAGTTGAGAACAGTTTGGAGGAATGGGTCCCTGTTCCCCAGTGTGTCGATTTAAAACCTAGACGTTAAAAATCTGTAGGACGCCTGTGCCGCTGCTCTGTGAGGTGCTGAGATGCCCCACTTTGGGAATGGTGGTTTAATTCTACGTGAAGGTATAGACCTTTGATGTTTTTGAAATCTGCAGGTTTTCTCCATCCCTGGAGGTGCCCGGTGTTGTGTGTTGGTGATAGTTACACTTACTTTAATGACCCCCAAATTTTAAGGTTGTATTGTACCTTTCGTCTCTGGCTCTGTCAAGGTCGTTCTGATCTATCTACTCAATTTCTTTGGGGGGAATTTTTTATTTTAAGTTTTAAAATTCAGTTTTTGAAATTTAAAGATCTTCCCTTTGATACTGTGATTTCACTGAACATCTCGCTGAAATTCCATGTTTTAATGTTATGATTGATATTATTTTGATTCAGTGAGGTTTAGGGGTTTTTGTTAGGTTTTTGTCTGAGGCAAAATAATTTCTTCTGTATATGGTTTGAACCTGCTTTCCTAACTATAATAGTCTAGTTCATACAGGTCAAGAATCTGATCCTGTCAGCTTCTGCACTGCATGGTCTTGTCAGATGAGGTTAAATTACTATTTTCCACAATGACTAAATGTGATTTAATGGAAAACATCTTTAAGAGATCTGACTTCTCTATTTGAGAAAAAAATATATAAGTCCTTTAAAATGGTGTTACCAAACCGGAGACCAGGGGAAGGGATCTAGGGTTATGAATACCAGGTCATGAGGAGTATTTGAAAAAAAAATTCAGATGTTTAGCTTGGAGAGAAAAGGCCAAGGGTGAACACATGGAATTTGAAGGGATGTCATGTTGAAGAGGGATTCAATTTGGTCACTGATGCCCCAGAGGTCACAAGTAGGACCTGTATATTTTTTCACTTGTTGATTCCATCCCCACTCATAGATCACAGCATAGTATGGTGGGAGTTCCCAAAGAGGGGAAGGATTCTTAACCTCTCTCCCAGGCTGGGGGAAATTTCCCTAGGCAGGGTGCCTCACAGGCAAATGTGAAAGGTTGGGGTGGGAAGGAAAGGCATTTTTGACAGAACAGTATGTGTAAAAGCACAGAGGTGTGAGAGCAAAAGAGCGAATAGTTTGGTGGAGCTGAAACGTATAGGGGTTAAGTTGGGGAGATCCCAGAAGGAAGGGTGGTGAAGTGCTTTGGGTGTTACATTTTGGATTTTGTTTCAAAGGCTCCGGGCATCGAGTGAAGGTGGTTGAGCTGAAGGGTGAATGTTCAGATCTGTAGTTTGAAAAGGTGCTGGGAAAGCTGGATCCGAGAGTGGCATGATGGGTCATAAGGCGGCCAGTTCTAGCAAGCCTCGGGAGGGCCTGAAGTGGGGAGGGCCTGATGAGGACCCTGAACATGGAGGGGAAAGGGTTGTGAGATAAGAAGAACAAAAGATGGACAGAATTCATTGGTTGATTAGCTGTGGTGCTGAGGAAGGAGTTAAAGATGACTAATTCGAGCAGCTGGGTGGAAGGTGGTATCATCCTTTGATGCAGAGAATGTAGGAGGCATGTATGGAAAAATGGTGAATTCAGTTCTGAACCTGTTGAGTTTGAAGGACCCATGGGACTTAGAAGGAAATGCTCAGCTGACTGTGGGGTATGTAGGCCTAAGGCTCAAGGGAAATCTAGGCTGAATATAAAAATCTGGGAGCCATTGGTGTGTTTTTGCTGTTTGCAGTCTTAGGGAGTAGATGGGCTCAGCCAGGGGGAGACTCCATTGTAGAACAGTGTAGAATAGAAAGCAGTGAGGGTCAGGAATGGAGCTGCAGATCTCCAAAGTGGAGTGTGCCCAGTGATATTGGGATGCCAGAAGAATGTACTGGAGATTCTATTTGTCTCTTATTTTCTCTCTCTTTTTTTTATAGTAATGGTCAGATATTTTTGTAGAATGTCTCTCAATTTGGGCTTGTCTGCTATTTTCTCATGATTAAATTGGGAAGAATACTAAGGTGTCTCATCCTTTAAAAAAATTTCTATTTTGTATGTTCTGTAATATATTATGAATATATATTTTATACTACAAATGTATACTTTATAAGTAAATATATATATTGGGAATACTTTCAAACTTTATACTGAAAGGGTTGAAATCTCTAAAGTTTGGACGTCACTGCTTTAAAGGATGGGAAGGGGAAGAAACTGAGGAGAAAAGCAGCCAGAGGGGTTGGAAGGAAAACCAGGGGCCCGGGCTTATGGAGGCCAAGGCGGGAGAGTTTCAAGGAAGGAGTTGTCAGTATCAGTTGCTTTGGGAAGTTACATAAATTGAGGGCTGAAAATTGTCTTCTCCGGGATTTGGTGAGTCATTTCAGTGGCATGGTGGGGTCAGAAGCTGTGGGTTAGGTAGCAAACAGGAGATGAAGAAGTAGCAGAGCCAGTGATGGCTGACAGCTCTTCCAGGATTCTTTGTCTGAAGGGAAGCAGAGGTAGGTGGAGGCTGGTAGGACCAAAGGAAGGGTTTTGTGGTTTGGATTTTAGGATGGGAGCACCCTATGCGTATTTTATGCTGAAGCAAAAGAGCCAGTTGAGAGGGGAAACGGCTAGTGCAACATGTGGCTTCATTTATTCACTCAACAAGTATCTATTGAGCACCGGTGTGCCAGGCACCGTTTTCAGCCCTGGGGATATTGTGTGAACAAGACAGACTGAAACCCATGCCCTCGTGGAGCTCATATTGTACAGGGCCAGCTTCGTATGCCCCAAACCACATAGCCACCTAACTCCTGATACATCGTCTGTTCCAGAATAGAGACTTAATAAACCCTGAATGAATAATTCAGTAGGTGAATGAATGGCGGTCCCTTGAAGGCTGAACCATGGGCTATTTTCAACCAGAGGAGGGACATCCCTGCCAGCACCTGGAGGGAGAGGAGATAAGGATAGGGGCTTGTGCAGATAAACTTGTGATGGAGAGAGGAAGGAGGAAGCTGGAGGAATTCCTGTGCTTTCTCTTGAAGCTGGAGATGAGGTTATCTGGTGAGACTCAGTTGGGAGTGATAAAACTGGAATTTGAGAGAAGTTGGGAAGCCAACTTCTTAAACTTTTTAAAGGATTAGAATGTTGGGACAATGGAGATGATTGCTGGCAAACGTAGTGCTGAGGTGGCATCCCCCTTCACTGGTCATATTCAGGTAGAGGATGGGTGACCTTCTTTCAGGTATCCCGGAGATGCCTGCGTGAAGCAGCAGTTTCTCAGTATAGGAGTCTCTCTGTAAGGTTTTCTGAAGCTCTGGGCTCCTGAAGGGACTGTTGTACAGGTGTGGAAGTGGATTCTAACTATAAAGTTGAGGCAAAGTAATTTAGTAGAGCTCTGCTGGGGTCGAGTGAGTAGGGCTGCATCTCAAACAAGGCAATCTCCAGATCCAGATATTATTCTTTAAATGTGTATGGTATTCAGAAAGTATGCCTTCCTTGCTGCCCCATTTTCCTTAGAGTTTGCAGTTAACTACTACTTCAGCGAACCAAGATGTCTATCATTTACAAACTGCCATTCCATTCTGCTAATTGTTTTTTGTCTGCCTTTGGTTAGAGCAGTTTGGAAATTCCTGCTCTACTGGCTGTGCTGAATGAAACTCGTAACTCTTCATGTTGTATCAGCACCATCCTGAGGCCTTTTATTTACTGTCAATACTGCAACACCAGAACATTTACTGTTGCTTCCATTGTTATTCCCATAGCCTGTAAGCAGTACTTTCCTTAGGTCAAGAGAGTAATAGTGATGCTTTATTAAAGTCTCATTTTCCTGTACTAGGCATGACCAAGATTTGTTTTGGACTTGGAACTAATCTTTTCATAGGAACTCGAAAGTTTCCAGTAGTTACTTGTCCTTGTGTAATCTAGACATCATTGGGTTAACTCACGATGGGTGAAGAAGCAAGATACCTCATCCTTAGCCTTGGAGGGCCTATAGCATAGTCCCTTTATTCTCATTCTCACCTCTTAATCTCAGGCCCCATACCCCTAGATTAGTTGACTCTATTATTACAGAATACCTTTTCTCAGCCTCTTGATATGTGCATTGGAAATACTATGTCCTGGACTTTGTTTCTAGAGTCTGAAGTATTTTACATTCTGACTGGTAACGTGGACCCCCGTTTGACAGTACTCATTTCACTAGCTTTGCCTGTGGGACATAAGGGAAGCTATGATCTATCCTAAGATATACTAACCTGTTGAAGTTTTGGCATGATATACTAGGAATTTTATGAATTTGCATTTTCAAGAGAGGATCGACAATAGAGATATTTATTTATTTATGGCTGTGTTGGGTCTTCGAGGCTGTGCGCAGGCTTTCTCTAGTTGCAGTGAGCGGGGGCTACTCTTTGTTGTGTTGTGTGGGCTTCTCGTTGCAGTGGCTTCTCTTGTTGCAGAGCACGGGCTCTAGGCACACGGGCTCCAGTAGTTGCGGCACGTGGGCTCAGTAGTTGCGGCTCGTGGGCTCTAGAGCACAGGCTCAGTCACTCCGTGGCATGTGGGATCTTCCTGGACCAGGGCTTGAACCCGTGTCCCCTGCATTGGCAGGCAGATTCCTAACCACTGAGCCATCAGGGAAGCCCTCGATGGTAGAAATAATTTAGAGATTTCAAGTTTCTTTTCTTCCTTTCTGGTCTGGGCCAAGGTTTTGGTTTTTGTTCTTTAAAAATCTGGAGAGATGCTGCTGATTTCTAATTCTTGCCAAATTGCCACATGCCCCTGTTTAAGGGCCATCTGTAGGATAGCACCTAGATCATTAGGAGAATCTTGTTTCATAGTTGTAACTTTGTTACAGCAGAATGTATGGACTTAAATTCTTACAGTGATACTTTGAAAAAGAATTTGTTGATGTTTAGGTTTCCACATTTTGTCCAATCAAAATTTAGTATACTAAAGTCGATGGAGAATGGGAAAGTATGTATTATATTTAATAATTTTCAATGTGGGTGCAAAAGATTTATGATGGTGATCATTTATTAATCTGTTTTCCTTTCAGGTGTCTTAGGGAACGAGTTTAGTATATTAAGATCACCAGGGTCTGTTGTTTTCCGGGATGGAAATTGGCCCATACCAGGAGAGCGAATCCCAGACGTGGCTGCATTGTCCATGGGCTTCTCTGTGAAAGAAGTATGTGTATTTTAAAAAAATATTTGGAGCTGCTTCTGAAGGCATTTTTGTTGATTTCTGCTAATAGGCCGGGAAAGCAACTGGTAAACATAGGTACAGATTACAAAAGTAAAAAGCTTATTTGTAGTCAGGGAGATTTTGGATAAGTGTTCCAAGCTCGATTATGAAAACAAATCATTATAAAACATTAACCATGTAATTGTTTATTCATAGTAGTGACGTTCTTTGTTACATAAGAGAATGCATCTGTCCTACTATTAATAGGATGTATAATTTTATTGTGTTTTTCCAGTACACATGATGGATTTGTGTCTTGGTTCAGGCTGCTATTACAAAGTACCATAGACTGTGTGCTTTATAAATATTTATGTCTCACAGTTCTAGGGGCTGGAAGTCTGTGATCAGGGTGCCAGCATGGTAGGGTTCTGGTGAAGGCCCTCTCTGGGTTGCAGACTGCCAACTTCTTGATGTAGCCTCACATGGTGGAGAGAGCCGGAGAGAGCCCTCTGGGGTCCCCTCTATAAGGGTGCTCTAATCTCATTCATGAGGATTCCACCCTCATAATGTAGTTACCTCCCTAAGGCCCCTCCTCCTAATACCGTCACACTGGAGGGATTAGGATTTTGCAATATGAATTTTGAGGAGACACATACATTCAGTCCATTGCAATTTTTTATGAATGATAAAATGTATATGCATCTTACCTGAGTTTAGGAAAATAGTGTGGTCAGTAGCCATAACCTGTTGTAATAACTGTCTGCTTACATGATTGTTGCATAGGGGGCCTAGGTCCAGTCAGTGTGAGACATCTTACAAAGCTCAGGGCTGGAAGAAAGGAGATGGAGTTTACTCTATCTTCCTATCTCCTCCCACTTTAAACTTTGGTGCTTTTGAGGTGGTCTCTAGATATCATCAATCACTCAAAGGAACATTCTTCCTAGGTCCTGAGTGCCTTTGAAACCAGAAGCAATGCATGGGAACTGCCTCTCTGCTGGGCCTTTGGGTGGAGCCCCTGCATTCCTTGCGTGAACCTGATGGGTTGTTTACATTGAAGGATGAAATTTGTACCTAGTTCTTTACAAACTTAATTTTGACTACAAATGGCTGTCAAAGTAACCTTTAGAAATAATTATGAATAAACTACTATGAGTTACTTTCAGCAGGAATTTTATTTATAAAGCACTTAGTCTAAAGAGAATGTTGTAGTGGTAGCCTTGCTGTGTCACTGTGAAAGAGAAAAGTGATGCTGTAGGTAAGGGCAAAGAATGATGTGAGGGAAGAAAATGTCCATGGTTATGTGGAAAAGAGAATGTTTTGTAATCTGGAATTTGAAAAGTACCTCCATTTTGCTTATTTGCCTGCTTTTTTCCACAGAAGGTTTGAGGTGACTTATTATTAGACTTTATTGTTTCAAGTCTGTAGAAGTTTAAGAAAATGAAGAAGGTAGAAATCAGCATCCTTAATTAGGAGATTGCAACTACTGCTTTAAATAAGACATTTGCTGTCCCTGTGAGTTGTCATTGCCAGTGTCATCCCAGTACCCCTTAATTCTGCTTGTTAGATGTTATTAGGGAAATGGTTTCCTGAGTTGATAATTGGCACAGTTTCACACTTTTCAATGTATAGGACCTTTCTTGGCCGGGACTCGCAGTGGGTAACCTATTCCATCGTCCTCGGGCTACCGTTATGGTGATGGTGAAGGGAGTGGACAAGCTTGCTCTACCCCCAGGCAGTGTCATTTCGTACCCTTTGGAAAATGTGAGTATTTATTATAAAGAATTAAAGGGATGCATTTAAAATTTTGTCTTGTCAGCTGTCATTATGGATTGTGTTCTAAGCACTCGTCTTGTTTTTTTTTAATGCACTGATAAGTAAAATAGTTTTTTTTTTTTTTTTCTTTTTTCTGGTATGCGGGCCTCTCACTGTTGTGGCCTCTCCCGTTGCGGAGCACAGGCTCCGGACGCGCAGGCTCAGCGGTCATGGCTCACGGGCCCAGCCGCTCCGCGGCACGTGGGATCTTCCCGCACCGGGGCACGAACCCGCGTCCCCTGCATCGGCAGGCGGACTCTCAACCACTGCGCCACCAGGGAAGCCCTAAAATAGTTTTTTTAAAAAATTATATGATGGTTGTAAATTTATTGAGACTTGGCTGTTTGCTATGGGTGAGAATACTTTCTAAGGTAAGAGGTAGAGAAATTGGCCCACTCTCAGAATAGTCAGAGGCTCAAAAAAGAGAAACAAGTTGAGGGCGTAACCTGCTGACATTTTCTAGGGCATTATTTTGTCACCTTCCCTTCAGAATTTTATCATTTTTGTGTAAGAAGGAGACTGGAGGCAGTTTTGCCGGCTCACTTATCCCTTCACTGGCCTTTCAGGCAATATGGCTGACTGAGCTGTTGTGAGAGGCCCTCCTTCTACTGTAAGCATATAGAAGTCACCAAACATCTTTATAGGTATCACTAAACTTGAAAGTGAGGAAGGGATACACACAGGTGCCAGATATGAATAGAGAATTCAGAAGCCACAGTGGTGAGCAGGAGCTGAAGGTGAAGTTGTGTTCCCTACAGAAAGCCCGGGGCTATAACATGCTGTCTTGTTCTTGAAAGGAGGACTATTAAAACCCCAGCTGCCCCAGGGCTACCATGAAGGAGCTGGGTTGCCACCCTTAGCTGTGGGGCCCAAAGAGCCCCCCTAAGAGAAATCGGAACTATGGGCTTGTGCTGTGCAGAGTCACGTGCTCCACATTCACATAATCCACCCCACACAGACACCTCCCCAGCCCAGGGCTCCTTTGGTAAAAAAGAATTGAAGAGGAGTTGAATTTACCCAATACTTGAAGGAAAAAAATGCTATGAGAAAGTCAGCAGGTGCAACAAACAGAATTCATCCCCCTAGAACTACTACAGATAACAGACCAGCCTCAAAAAGAGATTTAAAAAATATATATATTAAAATTGTGAAAGAGTTAAAGGAAGGGATAGAAACCAGAGGCAGTTAAAAGTTTTTTGTTTGTTTGGTTGGTTGGTTTTTTTGGCGGTACGTGGGCCTCTCACTGTTGTGGCCTCTCCCGTTGTGGAGCACAGGCTCCGGACGCGCAGGCTCGGTGGCCATGGCTCACGGGCCCAGCCGCTTCGCGGCACATGGGATCTTCCCGGACCGGGGCATGAACTCGTGTCTCCTGCATCGGCAGGCGGACTCTCAGCCACTGCGCCACCGGGGAAGCCCCCTAAAAGATATTTGATATGTGGTGCTTTCATTTTCACTTAGAAATATTTTGTAATTTATACTGATTTCTTTAACCCATGAGTTATTTAGAAGTGTTGTAACATATGGGTTCTTTCAAAATAATTTTTAATTTTTCAGTGTCTAATTTCACTGCATTGTAACACTGGTCTGTATGTTGCTGATTTTGGTGTGTGTGTGGGTTCACACTTTTCCTGTGGTCTAGTATAGATTATCTCCAAGCACACATGACATGCTTACAAAAAATGACCATGTACTGGGCCACAAGGCAAATCTCAGTGGATAATTATCAGTATCATATAAACCACCCTCTCTGACCACAATGCAGTTAAATCTGAATACAATAACAAAATGATACCTTAAAAAAATGCTTGGAAGTGGTAGAAACAAACACAAGATAGACTCCTCAGGTTTAGAGCACACTGAGGTAGGCTAAAGCCAAATCAACACCTAAATACAGTGAAATTGAAGAACTGTCAAGGACGCTAATAATCTTCCCAGAGAGCAAAGATGCTGTCGTGACAAAGGAATGAGAGTAAAATGGTAGCAGATTTCTCATCATTGCCATTAGGTACCGGAAGCGCAAGAAAGGAAAAGCAGGAATTGCATAGTATGAAGCTAGGCTGAGAGTATTGTTTAAGTAGTTATGATAAAATGATACAGAAATGAAAATTATAACTATAGGGAGGGTGGAGAGATAGAAACAGAGTGCTTGTAAGGGGATAGGGCTGTGGTTGGTAATGTGGGAGAGCTAGATCCTCATTTTTTATAACGGGCGATAAATACATAATGCCTAAAATTGAAAAATCAAGATGGAGTAGTATAAACACGTTATTTAGAGGTGGTGGTAAAAATAAAAAAACAAAGGATTTGAAGGTGAGTGCTGTAAATAGGTACTAAGGATGTAATGTTCAGTCAGCATGATGACTGTAGTTAACACTGCTGTGTGATACATATGAAAGCTGTCAAGAGGGTAAATTCTAAGTTATCACAAGGAAAAAAATTTTCTTTTTTGCTTTCTCTTTTTTTGTATCTATATGAGATGATGGATGTTCACTAAACTTATTGCAGTAATCATTTCACAGTATATGTAAGTCAAACCATCACGTTGTATACCTTAAAACTTAGACAGTGATGTATGTCAACGGTATCTTGATAAAACTGGAAAAATTAACTTGAAGTGAGGAAGAAAAAAGATGGGGGAGGAAAGAAATTGAGTACCTCAGAGAAGTAGGAAATGGATGGGCAAACTTATCTTCCATAGAAAGTCTTAGAGAATTGTTTGTCTCTTTAAACTGCATGTATATATAACTCTTAAAAATTAATTTTTAAAAAGCCAACAAGAAAAGATAGCTGGAATAGACACCATCCTAAATAATTCATTGGTTGAGGAGAAAATTATGGTGGAAGTGTTGAAGTTATTTGGAACTGAATATCACAAATGTGCCATATATTTTAAAAATTGTGGGGTACAGCTAAAGTGGTAAGAAGAGGGAAAATTTATTACCCTACATGCACATGTTAGATAATTTAAAAGATTGGAAATTAATGAGCTAAAGAAACCAGAAGAATTTCAGAGTAAATGGAAGGAAGGGAACAATAAAAATGAAAGACATGTGAAAAAGATACTTTTAGTCTTCGCAAAGATTATTAAGTAGCTTGTTGTGTGATTTCTGTGAAAATCACTGTAGAAGATCTCTTTTAAAAACGTATATATGGGATGTCCCTGGTGGTCCAGTGGTTAAGATGCCACACTTCCACTGCAGGGGGCACAGGTTCCATCCCTGGTCAGGGAACTAAGATCCCATATGCCACGCAGCACAGCCAAAAAATAAAAATAAAAAAGTATATTAAAAATCCAATATGCCATTAAGATTTTCATTAGCCTACAATCCCAAACTAAACATTTTAAAACAGACTAGCCTCATTTTACAGGAGTAGAAGCTGTGAAAAGAGGTCATGTTATTGCTTGACCCTGACTGACCGCTTCTAATACTTTTACTGGCAGTAGGTGGAAAGATATAAGGCTCCGAGGGAAAAATACGTGCCCCCCCCCCCCCGCCAAAAAAAGCCTTAGAATTCCACTTAAAGCTTCTGTTTGATTAGCTAGCTGTTATCATTCGATTTTCAAGTCCCGTAGATACAGAATTTCCATTTTTCCCAGGACAAACATGTGCATCCTTATAATGTAGTAGAAGAAAACAATCATGGGATCTTAAGCATGACCTTTTTTCCTTTTTGAGTATAGCAGTCTATATAATTTTTTCTTTTCCTTCACAGTTTGGCGCTCTCCTGACTCAGTAGCTTCTCCAATTTGATTGCTAGGGACACGTTACCTTTAATCTTCAACTTTCCTGCTGTGTGTGCCACTGAGGTGAAATGAGGCTGGAGAGTTTGTGTTACATGTTCTCATATTCCTTCCAAAACCCAAGGAAGTGAAGTGTGTGCTTGCAAAAGGAGGAGCGCTTGTGGCTGACTCAGGGAGCTTGTTACAGGATGCTTTTGCAACCTGGAACTCTTCCCCTTCTTCAGTTACTCATTAACTTATTTTAAGAGAATTTGGGGAAGAGTTAATATGCATCTTGTGTAAGGGTAAAAATAGATTACACTTCACATTTATTAATCACATTTATTTCTGCCTGGCCCACGTTAACGAGCTACTTATACACATGAACCTTTTAATAGTAAAGGGAATTACTGGGGAAAAAAAATCACTGTATGAAATTTCCATTAAAACAAAAACATTACTACTGTACTGCTTGTTGTAATAATATTGAGAATAAAATAAGTTTTTGAGGGGGAAAATTACCATAATTTATTTAAATAATGTGGGACAAAAACAGGTCTATGGGAATAGAAGTCAGAATTTTGGTTACCCGTGGGGGTGGAGGGAGTGGGTAGAGAGGCTTGTAGGGTGCTGTTTTGTTTTGCTCTGGTTGGGTTATATGAGCATATCCATTTGTAAATATTCCTTGAGCTGTTACTCCCAGATTTGTGCACCATATTATATGTATGTTACACTTTAATAATAAATTCACAGAAAAAAGTACATTTTATCACAATTAGCTATTTCAGTTTATTAATATCATGTGTTCCCAAGATAAATTTCACATTCAGAATTCTTGTGACATGCTTTATGCCTTGCCTAAGAGTCTTCAGTCTATCTGAAGACCAAACCCTACATCTTATTAAACATTTTTAAAATTTTGAAATGAAAAATGGTCTCTTTCAATTATATTCAAGTCTTCAAATTCCTTTGACCTTCTCTTAAATGCAAGTTAATACATTATTGTAGAATATACATTCATGGTGGCACATTTTATCAATATTGAAACCGGATGTATTGCTGCTTAAAATACCTGAATGACCACCAGAAAATGGTCATTTGTGCAAGGCAGTGTTTTGTCCTTCATTTTGCACGTTTTTTCTCATATAGGCACATTTGGAGACACAAACTCATTGGCCCACTAGGGGGATGTTTATTTAATCTTCTGTGCCCTCAAAAGGGCTCTTTGCGTTTGGATATGATTTAGGCCTTTTGAATTTCCATAGAAAATGCTGGTACTTGGCTCCTTTTTTTAATACTATGTAAATGATTTTTCTTCCCATTTTGGTTCAGATAATAATTAAGATCTCATTATTAAATTTCAGGCAGTTCCTTTTAGTCTTGACAGCGTTGCAAATTCCATTCACTCCTTATTTTCTGAAGAAACTCCTGTGGTTTTACAGTTGGCTCCCAGTGAGGAAGTAAGTGTGATACAGTTTTTATTTTAAATGCTTTAAAAAATAAGCTTTCTTTATTTAATGAAAATTTAAAACTAATTTTATGAAAAATGCTGACAGACCTCTATATTGGAATTAATCTGTAGAATGTAACAAAATTTTGTATTCTTGCAGAGAGTGTACATGGTGGGGAAGGCAAACTCGGTTTTTGAAGATCTCTCAGTAACGCTAAGACAGCTCCGTAATCGACTGTTTCAAGAAAACTCTGTTCTCAGTTCACTTCCCCTCAATTCTCTGAGTAGGAACAATGAAGTAAGTAGTGCAGTTATTGAATGAATAAATGAATATCATTAGTAATTTCCCATTTCTTATGCTGACTTTAGAGCAAACTTGAAATTTTAGAAAATGAAAAGTTTTGTAAGTTTATTGCTTGGAGTAGATTCTTTTTTCCTTTAGTGTAATTTTTAAAAAATGAATCTCATGAATGAATTGACTCTCTTTGTGAGCTGATCTGTAGTAATAAATAGCACTACATTCTAGCGCAAGGGTTGCCACCAATTAATCCTGACAGGCCAGAAATCACAGTAACTAGTTGGTAGTTGGTAGAGCTGTGTGGATCTGGTAATGTGGGAGCCATTATTCACTGCCACTTTTGATGTGTTGCCTTATTTTTCTAATTCATTCTTGACTGTACAGTGGAGGGCACCACCCTTACTTTTGACTCCTGTATGTCAGCTTCACCACCTGTTCATGCACCCGCTTAACCACGTGGCATGCCACCTTTGTGGCAGCCTCCCTTCTTCACCTACTCTGCACGACCAGGACCACCATCTTTTATTCTTCAAGGGATGTGAGCAAAGTAGGCTGTTGGCAGGACCTCGTTGCAGTGCGCCCAGGATATTCTGATGCCCTGAGGGAAAACCAGTTGAGTTTAGATGCTTATCACAGCTTTATCAAAAATAAAGCTATTGGGACTTCCCCGGTGGTGCAGTGGTTAAGGATCCGCCTGCCAATGCAGGGGACACGGGTTCGAGCCCTGGTCCGGGAAGATCCCACATGCCACGGAGCAACTAAGCCTGTGTGCCGCAACTACTGAGCCTGCGCTCTAGAGCCCGTGAGCCACAACTACTGAAGCCCGTATGCCTAGAGCCCGTGCTCTGCAGCAAGAGAGGCCACCGCAGCGAGAAGCCCGTGCACTGCAACAGAGTAGCCCCCGCTCGCCACAACTAGAGAAAGCCCATGCACAGCAACGAAGACCCAACGCAGCCAAAAATAAATACAATAAATAAATTTTTAAAAAATAATAAAACGCACAAAAAAGCATTCCTTAAAAAAAAGAATAAAGCTGTTTGAGTGGTTAGTCACCGCTGGAGAATGACTATAACTTTTTGTTAGGAAATACTGTTTTATAAGCATTTTCAATTGAAATGAACCTAGCAAATGGAGGACAGTTGTTGCATAAATTCACTCATGTACTTAATGTTTGTAATATCCTGTGTTTTATTTGATAGATGGCAAATATAGATCTTAGATGCATATTTAAAATAATGCTCATTTCTTTCTGCTCTCTGCAGGTTGATCTGCTTTTTTTTTCTGAACTGCAAGTGCTACATGATATTTCAAGTTTGGTAAGTAGGCTTCTCTAATTTTTCAGTTCCATTTATTCTGGTTCCAGAAGACATTTCTAGAGAGTCCTTGAATGATAGTGAAGCCAGTCAAAAAGTTTAAGTATGCCCTAGATTTATGATTCCGAAAGTTGAGAAATCAGTGGTGGTGTTGGGAATTTTGAACTCATCTCACGTTAACAAATTACTTTGCATCTGTACCTTTAGGAGGGGTAAGTATTACTATACCTTCCAAGAACACAGGCTTAGGAGTAAGGCCACCCTGGCTGTGGTCCTGACCTGTTGATGTCTTGTCAGACATTAAGACTTAAACAGTTTGGACTAATGCAGTCGACCAAGTCAGGAAGGGAATATATATGCCTGTAGTGTATTCTTTTTTGTTTTGGTGAATGACTTTTTTAAAAAAAAAACCCTCCTATGATGAAATAGAAAATCGTACCCATGTGCTGTCTTCTGAAGTTGTTGCCCAAACTCTCAGTGGGTTGGTTTGGGGAGTGTGGAAGTGTAGTGCTGGTGGTGTGGGAGGTGTCTGCTCTGTGAGCACTGATGGCTCGTCTCTCCTGGGATCAAACTGGTCCAACCATCTGTTCTCTCATACCCTGGCCCATATCTGAGGTTTTAAAACTAAGAAATTTTTAAAAGAGCTTTTATTATAACTGCTCCTAAAAATGAGATTTGTGTTGGATTTGTTTTATCAGAAACTCCCATTTAAACCAGTTCTGTTTGCCACCGTTCTAGACTATTGTGGTACCCTGGGGTGCTTCTGCCTAGTTGTTAGGTGTAAAACTCCAACTGGCTGTGTTTGACAATACTTCATCTATTTCCTTTTGTTTGTTTGTTCTCCTAAGTTGTCTCGACATAAGCATCTAGCCAAGGATCATTCTCCTGATTTATACTCACTGGAGCTGGCAGGTTTGGACGAAATTGGGAAACGTTACGGGGAAGACTCTGAACAATTTAGAGATGCTTCTAAGATCCTTGTTGATGCTCTACAAAAGGTAAACCATCAATGGGGTGTGAGCAGTTAAGAGTATGAGCATTTGACTTTTGGGAAAAATCTACTTAGTGAATTACTATTGATTGAAGTCTTTTACTCACCTTCTTTGAGGGCCCTCTAATTTCAGTGACCGAGGATGAAGTAGGTCATAGGTGTATGTTGGGATGTCTGTCTTTTTTTTTTTTTTTTTTTTTGGCCTTGCCGAGCGGCTTGCAGGATCTTAGTTCCTCGACCAGGGATTGAACCCGGGCCCCGGCAGTGAAAGTGCCAAGTCCTAACCACCGGACCATCAGGGAAATCCCAGGGATGTCTCTGTCTAATGCTGGCATAAGCGGCATAGGAAATGATCGATAACTCTAGCACAGTACTTTTTTCTTTTCTTTTCGGCATGGTAAAATATATCTAACATAAATTTACCATTTAACCATTTCTAAGTGTACAGCTCTGTGGCACTAAGTACATTAACATTGTTGGGCAACTGTACCACCATCCATCGCCAGAACTTTCATCTTCCCTGAAACTCTGTCCCCGTTAATCCCTATGAAATAATCGAAGGAGAGCACTTAGCACAGTACCAGACATTTAGCAGATACTAGTAAATGCTAGTTTTCTTCTGCCCTTGACGTTATATTCACCTGCAGCTCTTCACTGAGGCTTCATCTTTGTAGATATTTGCGATCAACCAGAGACAACAAAGATTTCATTTTTCCTGCCCCCAGTTTATACACCAACAAATTCAGTGACTCCTTCTTTCTGGAAGTAATTTTATTTCAAAGTAATATTTTGCAGTAATTTTATTTTGAATGTTTATATGTTGAATCTTAACTTTTCTGAATATTTATATTTAAACTTTTAAGACTTGCCTATTTTAAGACAGTGTACTTCATGAGCCAGTAGGTAATTGTATTTGTTCTTGTAGGTGCACAGAAGCTTTACAAAAATTTTAATAAGTATGTTTTGAGATTCATAGTAATGTCAGTAACTCTTCAGTTTGCAGATGACATGTACAATCTCTACAGTGGGAATGCAGTGGTAGAGTTAGTGACTGTCAGATCGTTCGACACATCCCTTGCGAGGAAGACTAGGACTATCCTTGAGGCAAAACAAGCGGTGAGTACATTTTTAGATCCTGCTTTAAAATTGTAAAATTAACTCTAAAAAACCCACTAAATCCTGTATCACTTGTGGGCAATATGAATGAGCAGTTAGTAAATCTGAAAAAACAAAACGTAGGTTTCTTATTCACGTAGGTGTTTTGCCAGTGATGCTCAGTTCTTTGGGGTTGTAATCAGATAATGCAAGACTTTGTTAGGGATGCGAGACTTTGTTAGGGATAAAAGCAAATGTGTCAGAGCCCATAAGATAATTCAAATATGGGTATTACAAGGAGACCTCAGAAGTTTAACATGAGGGAGTGGTGTGGTGCTCTCAACTTGTGGAGTCTGCTTTTCTCAGAGGTACATTGTCTTTGTGGTACAGTCTCCCATTTTCCGGCTATGTACACTCTTTATAATACAATTTGACCTGGATCTTGCTTTGATTTTTAAGCATTTAGAGGATCATAGGCAAGGGTGCCAGCCCTAGTAAAACAAGAGCGTGTGCGCGCACGGCCAAGCACATTACTTACAGCTGGCTTCATCTCAGAGCAGGCGGATTCCCAGTTGTTTACGGACACTCTCCTTTGGGTCCATTTTGCAGCCCGCACTTTCCTCGGTTTTGCCGACACTCTCCTTTGGGTCCATTTTGCAGCCCGCACTTTCCTCGGTCTTGCCAGTCGCTGTGTGGGACTTAAGAGTGAGATGCTCAAAAGTAATGTGTTCAAGATAATCTAGATGTGACTGGTTTGAGATTGTCTCATCCTAAACAGGAGTGGAAGGACTTAAGACAGCACGGCAGGCTAGACAAACCGAAAAATTTTCCAACTACAGAGCATCTAGAAGTGGATAAAAGTAAACACCCTCTTGAGTGCACAGTTTAACTCTCAAAAAAGTAAGGGAAACTCTTGAGCAACTAAAGAAAGGGAACTGGAGAACTGCTAGTCAGGCTGCCCTGGGAACATTTCCAGTTGGGTTACCGAGCAACTGGCTCTCTGTGGGGAGTTGGAACTGACGCCTCCCCGTGAAGCTGGAACCCTGAAAGGGCCGTGCCTGCAGTGAGAGGGCCGTGCCCACAGTGAGAGGGCAGACTAGAAAACAGCCTGCCTGCCAGCAGAAGGAGACAGGAAGGCAGCTTGGAGGCTGTGCAGTCGGGGTATGTGCTGGGGGTGGAATGTCTCCTAGGGAATCCTTAACCACAGGGCCACCTTCATGTGGGTTTCAGGCTCAAATTTATACTATCCGCAAGTTCTAGGAAGCCCCAGGCCAAGAAACTGACACAAACCTCAGCCCCAGGCTGGTAGACCGGTGGCCTCCAGCAGAAGTGAATGTAAAACCTCCCTGGCAGGACACACCCTCCACACACAGCATACAAAGTATGTAACATGTAATACTAGTTAAAGAATTTTTAAAATTTAACGTTATAAAACTGAAGAGAATACTTGTTCTTATGAAGCTCCCTCATCTTATTCCTTTACCCTCCCCATCTAGAGGTAATTGCTCTCCTGAATATTATGTTAACCATTCCCTGGCTTTTCTTTACAGTTTTAATACATGTGTATTTATCCTTAAATAATGTTTGGTTTTGCCTGTAATTGAATTTTCTATAAATGGAATTATACTATATTTTTCTCTGAGCAAAGGCTCAGTATTGTTTTTAAGAGCCACGCAAGTTGATGAATATAGCAGTAAAATGACCTGAACTACTCTACTCTGTGTTCCACCGGATGTGCCACAGTTATCCATCCCGTTGATGGATGTCCTTGCACATGTCTTGGTGTACACATCTAGAAGTGTTCCCTAGAGCGTGAACTGGCTGGATCACAGTATACGTGCACACTGTCAAGTTTATCAGCGTTGCAAGCAGTTGGAGCACTATATATACTTCCGCCAACAGTGTGCTAACCTCTGTGAAGGCTCCCCCTTCTTGGTTCCTCCTAATGTAAGGAGCTTTTATGCCACTTATTAATAATATAGGTTGTTAGATAAATAAATGAATCATAGCTAGCAAATTGGGATAATTTCCTAACTTAACATTCTTCCCTCTTGATTTTCTTTTCTTTATTGTAGAAGGACCCATCAAGTACCTATAACCTCGCATATAAGTATAATTTTGAATACCCAGTGGTTTTCAACATGATACTTTGGATAATGATCGCCTTGGCCTTGGCTGTGATTATTACCTCTTACAATATTTGGAACATGGATCCTGGATATGATAGCATCATTTATAGGATGACAAACCAGAAGATTCGAATGGATTGAACTCTCCTTATGCCAACTTAGGAAAGGGGTTTGGAAAAATCAGCTGTTTGGAAATCGGCTATATCCTTTAGTGTAAAGTAGATAGTATGAATTTATAAAAAAGCAGGTTGTGTTCTCTATTTTGTGTGCCTGTGATGATGTTCTTTATAGTATCGATGTGAATTGATTTGTAATATACGTTCCATAATATGCTCAAATACTATGATTGATATATACCATTTAATATTTGGAAACATGCACTAAACGTAAAACAAACATTTAGAACAGTTTTTATGTTGGGAAAATGCACTGAATTTGAAATGCTTACTCCCTTACACAGGACAGGTGAAAGTGATCATTGCACTGTTATATACTGTGAACATAAACGTCTTAATGTAAATATCTCTGAAACGAGTAAAGGTTTTTAACTTCAAGCAGCTCTAAACTATGTATGTGCTTATATAGTCACTTACTTAGATTTGGACTTCCACCTGATTGACAGACTATGCTGTTTTTTAACCTCTTCTGAAAGTTTGGTGATCCGAATGGTCAGCTGTGGATATTAAAGATACTAGAAGGAACTAGCTTTGTGGAGTTATGGATGCTTGTAATTATACACACAAAAACATTTGGGGCATGATTTCAGTAATTTTTCCCCTTTTGTAACTGAGTTACTCTGGTTTGCAGTACAACATCGTTCTATAGAATGTTAAGTGGAAGTAGATGCTCCCTACTTTTCATGTGGAAGTGGACCAATGTCTATAAGAGTGGCAAATAAAGTTAATAATGATTCCAAATGTGTCATTTCAATATTAAATCTATTTTATATTGTAAAAACCTAACTGAAAAGGGTTTTAATCTAATCAAAATGGGCTGTTTTGTTACACAAACTGTTTTATATTATTTACACTTGTTTATTCTCACTGCCTCCTGAGATTCATTACCAACATGACAAAGACATTTCAATTACTATTGCTTGTTACTGAATTTATACAGAATATGTGATAAATTCACACTGGCCTTCAGGTAGGGAAGGCTTAAATTTCCTTCAAAAAGGTGAATATACAACTCATTGATTAGAGTATGAAGAACTAATAAGGTAAAGGCTTAAGGGATACAGTTTTAAATTCTTATAGCTTACCCAATCAGAATTTTAAATTTCACGATTATGCAGCTAAGTTACTTTAGTAAGAGAGTTGTGCTGCCCTGCCCCTGGGAACCCTATTTGGGTTTAGTATTAGCTGTGTCTGCCTCTTCTTTGCAAAGAACATCAAATCATTTCTAAATAACATGTTTGAGAAGATGGAGTCTATTTAGCTGCGTTTTCTACACTACTGCAGGATACCGTTGACAGTTACAGTGTTAAACTTCCATAGAGTGGAGGAAATTTTTGTTTTCTTTTTGCCTCTCATTGAACTATAAACAGTGAAGCTGATAACGCCACAGGAAAGAAAAACTAATGGTCCTAAAGTCACTCAAGTGTTCTCCTCCACCACTACCCACTGCCAAGTTTATGAGGGTGAGGGCATTTTCAGCACCCTAGCCCGGAAACACTCTGACCCCCACGGAACCCAGCAGGGCCTATGTCTGGGGAACAGGGATCTACAACTCTGCAGAGCGGTTAAAATTCATTTTTCTTTCACAAGTTTCTTATATAAATATTGCCACAGAAGTTAGATTGTTATGATGAAATATGAAGTAAACCAGTGCCTTTGTAATTTAAAACTGATGAGACTAAGTTCTAGGAGAAGAAAAAAAATTAATAACATGACAGCACTAATCCTTACAAGGTAAATGGCATCAGCACCCTTCCATCAATGGTAGGCAGAAAGCAATTAATTAAAATAAATGTTCTGCCAAGATTATTATACCTGTTGCTGATGATTTGCTCTTAAATTAAGTCTAATTTGTTCAGGAACATAAATCATGATGTCAAGATTTGTGTGAGAGGCAGGAAAGTCAGGCTCATGGCAGACTATTCCACTGACACACAAAGTTTATATCTAATTGGTGGAATATTCCAGGTTTATAAAATATCTGAGATTCTACATGTGGTAGATACTGCTTATGGCCTAATTCTGTTAAGAATAATAGAGAATTGATTTTTTACTTTCTTTGGCTGTCTTTTGTGAAGGAATGCTATCCTGAATCCATTTTCACTAGTACCAAATAATATGGAAGCCATAAACTTACTTTTTAATGGGTGATCAACAATTTCCAAAACATGCAGTGGCATCAGGCCCTCCAACCTTGGCTTCAGGTAGGTTTCTTTCCAGCCTTTTCATGACAGAGTGACTATGCAGTGGTTTCCTGGAAAAATAAAGAGTTGTCAGAAAAAGTCATTAGTTAAGAAGCACTGTGACTGAAATAAAGATGAATTCAGTTATCCGCTTCACCACTTACTAGCTGAACAATCTTGGGCAAATCCCTTAATCCTCTCTAAATCAAAATTTTTCATCTATATAATGGGGATGGTAATACTCCAGGCTTGTGAAAAGTCAGCATTCAGTGGGATAACATGCTCAAAGGTTTGTGAATGCTTAATATAAACTATAATAATAGTACCAAATTCAAGGATCTCTGCTTGGGCCCATCATTGTACCACTGATATGTACTGGCTAGTTTCTTGGTTGCAAATAATAGGAACAAACTTTAGTTAGTAAATTATGTCAGTTGTCCTACTCTAGTGACCTTTTACTGGACCCAGATGCAGTTCAGGAGCACATTTCGCATTTAGTTGTCCTGTCTCCTTAGTCTCAGTTCCCCGACCAGGGATTGAACCCGGGGCCCCAGCAAGTGAAAGTGCCGAGTCCTAACCACTGGGCCACTGGTTCACTTTTGAAAAAGTAATGGCCAGTGATTTTATAGAATGTCTCTCTATAAAACTGTTGGTTTGATATTTGCTCATGATGTCAGGAGGCACATGATCTCAATATGTCTAATCTTTGGTGACATTAACTTTTTAAAAAACTCTAATCCAAGAAATAAGAGAAAATTTAAATCTACATATTGAAATGGCCCACCATGTACTTCAGAAAATTGACATTAATCTATCAACTCTGAGACATATCTTATTAAAATTTTAGACTTTTAAGACAAAAGATCTTCAGGGCTTCCAGGCACAAGGTCAAATTACTTACATGAATAAGAAAATTTGCCTAGCATCAGACTTCTCATGTGTAATATGCAAAGTAATGTGAGGGTGGAACAGCATTTTCAAGAAACCCAAAGAAAGTACAAGCCCAGAATGTTACATCTCAAACCATGGCTATAGAAAACAAGTTTCAATTTTGAACCACTCTTAAAAGACACAAGGCTTCCCTGGTGGCACAGTGGTTGAGAGTCTGCCTGCCGATGCAGGGGACGTGGGTTCGTGCCCCGGTCCGGGAGGATCCCACATGCCGCGGAGTGGCTGGGCCCTGTGAGCCATGGCCACTGAGCCTGTGCGTCCAGAGCCTGTGCTCCGCAAAGGGAGAGGCCACATGGAAAAAAAAAAAAAAAAAAAGACAAAAATAGACAAATGAAAAGACATCTTTTTGAATAGAAAAACAACATGTATATCAGTCGGTCTGCTCCAGAGGATATATGAAAAATAAATATACACACACATATATACATGCACATTTAAGGAGCTGGTTCATGTGATTGTGGGCACAGGCCAGCAGGCTAGAAACTCAAGCCTGTATTTCTATGCTAGACTTTAGGCAGAATTCCTTTTTATAACAGTCATAATGGACTAAGGGCTCACCCTTAGTACTGGGCCCACCCCAGTATGACCTCATCTTAACGAATTACATCTGCAACGACCCTATTTCCAAATGAGGTCACATTGTGTGGTACCAGGGGTTAGAACTTCAACGTATCTTTTTGGTGGACAAAATTCAACCCACAACAACATAATAAAAATGTCAGTTCTTCCTAAGTTAACAAATTTAATCTGATCCTAATGAAAATAAAAATGTTTTTATGGAGCTAGACAGGTTGATCCAAAAGTTTATATATGAAAAACTAAGAAAACAGTGAAAAGGAAAAGTGAACTAGCTAGTTCATGAGGGTGAACTAGCTCTACCAGATATTAAAACATAAAGCCTCTATGATTAAAACAGTATGGTTTATGCTAACGCATATATATGGAATCTAAAAAAAAAAAAGGAACTGATGAACCTAGTTGCAGGGCAGGAATAAAGAGGTAGTAGACACAGAAAATGGACTTGAGGACACGGGGTGGGAGGGCGAAGCTGAGGCAAAGTGAGAGGAGCATCAACATATATACACTACCGAATGTAAAATAGTTGGCTAGTGGGAAGCAGCTGCATAGCACAGGGAGATCAGCTCGGTGCTTTGCGATGACATACGGGGGTGGGATAGGGAGGATGGGAGGGAGGCTCAAGAGGGAGGGGATATGGGGACATGTGTATGCACATGGCTGATTCGCTTTGTTGTGCAACAGAAACTAACACAGTATTGTGAAGCAACTATACTCCAAGAAAGATCTATTAAAAAATAAAAAATAGGAGGAGACGGCTTAAAGATGGCGGAAGAGTAAGACGCGGAGATCTCCTTCCTCCTCACAGAGACATCAGAAATACATCTACACGTGGAACTTCTCCTATAGAACACCCACCGAACGCTGGCAGAAGACCTCAGACCTCCAAAAAGGCAAGAAACTCCCCACATATCTGGGTAGGGCAAAAGAAATAAGAATAAACAGGGACAAAAGAATAGGGACGGGACCTACGCCAGTGGGAGGGAGCCGTGAATGAGGAAAGACTCCCACACACTAGAGGCCCCTTCGCGGGCGGAGACTGCGGGCGCCGGAGGGGGAAGCTCCGGAGCCGCGGAGGACAGCTCAGCCACAGGGGTGCGGAGGGCAAAGCGGAGAGATTCCCGCAGAGGATCGGTGCCGACCGGCACTCATCAGCCCGAGAGGCTTGTCTGCTCGCCTGCCGCGGCGGGCGGGGCCGGGAGCTGAGGCTCGGGCTTCAGTCGGATCCCAGGGAAAGGTCTGGAGTTGGCAGAGTGAAGACAGCTTGAAGGGGGCTAGTGCGCCACGGCTGGCCGGGAGGGAGTTTGGGAGAAGTCGAGCTGCCGAAGAGGCAAGAGACCTTTTCCTCCCTCTTTGCTGCCTGGGCGCGAGGAGAGGGGATTAAGTGCGCCGCTTGAAGGAGCCCCAGAAGCGGGCGCGGAGCTGCCGAAGAGACAAGAGACTTTTTCTTGCCTCTTTGCTTCCTCGGGTGTGAGGTGAGGGGATTAAGAGCACCGTGTAGAGGAACTCCAGAAACGGGCGCGAGCCGCGGCTGTCGGCACGGACAGTAGAGACGGGTGTCGGACGTTAAGGTTGCTGCTGCCACCACCAAGAGGCCTGTGTACGAGCGCAGGTCACTCTCCACACCGGCCCTCCCGGGAGCCCGTGCGGCCCGCCACTGCCGGGGTCCCGGGATCCAGGGACAGCTTCCCTGGGAGAACGCACGGCGCGCCTTGGGCCTGTGCAGCGTCACACCGGCCTCTGCCGCTGCGGACTCGCCCCGCCCCCGTGCCACTCCCTCCCCCCAGCCTGAGTGAGCTGGAGCCCCCGAATCAACTGCTCCTTTAACATCGTCCTGTCTGAGCGAAGGGCAGTCGCACTCGGACAACCTACACGCAGAGGCGGGACCAAGTCCAAAGCTGAACCCCAGGAGCTGTGCGAACAGAGAGGAGAGGGGGAGGTCTCTCCCAGCAGCCTCAGAAGCAGCGGATTAAAGCTCCACAATCAACTTTAAGTGCCCTGCAGCTGTTGAAAACCTGAATAGACAACGAATCATCCTAAGTTGAGGAGGTGGACTTTGGGAGCAAGATATACTATTATTTTCCCTTTTTTTTTCTTTTTGTGAGTGTGTATGTGTGTGCTGCTGTGTGAGATTTTGTCTGTATAGCTTTGCTTTCACCATTTGTCCTAGGGTTAGACCGACCCATTTTTCTGTTTTTTTTTTTTTTTTAAAGGAAATTTTTTTTCTTAATAATTATTTTTTATTTTAATAACTATACTTTATACTACTCTGTCTTCTCCCTTTCTTTCTTCCTTTCTTCCTTCCTTTCTTCCCTCCTTCCCTCCTTTCTCCCTTCCTTCCCCCCTTCTTTCCTCCCTTCCTCTCTTCCTTCCTCCCTTTCTTCCTCTGCACCTTCCTTCCTTCCTTTCTTGCTTCCTTCCTTCATTTCTTCCTTCCTTTCTTCCTTCCTTCCCTCCCTCCCTCCTTCCTTCCTTTTCTTTCCTTTCTATTTATTCTACCTTTTATTTTGAGCCGTGTGGATTAAAGGTTCTTGGCGCCCCAGCCAGGCACCAGGGCGGTGTCCCTGAGGTGGGAGAACCAACCTCAAGACACTAGTCCACAAGAGACCTCCCAGCTCCACGTAATATCAGACGGCGAAAATCTCCCAGAGATCTCTATCTCAACACCAAGACCCAGCTTCAATCAAGGACCAGAAAAGAACAGTGCTGGACACCCTATCCCCAACAAAGAGCAAGACAGGTCTACAGCCCCATCCATTAGCAGAGAGGCTGCCTAAAATCATAATAAGGTAACCAACATCCCCAAACACACCACCAGACGAAGACCTGCCCATCAGAAAGACAAGATCCAGCCTCATCCACCAGAACAGAGGCACTAGTCCCCCCAACCAGGGAATCTACTCAACCCACTGAACCAACCTTAGCCACTGGGGACAGCCACCAAAAACAACAGGAACTACGAACCTGCAGCGTGCAAAAAGGAGACCCCAAACACAGTAAGATAAGCGAAATGAGAAGACAGAAAAACACACAACAGATGAAGGAGCAAGATAAAAACACACCAGACCTAACAGATGAAGAGGTAATAGCCAATCTACCTGAAAGAGAATTTAGAATAATGATGGTGAAGATGATGCAAAATCTTGGAAATAGAATAGACAATTTGCAAGAAACAGTTAACAGGGACCTAGAAGAAATAAAGAGGAAGCAAGAAACGATGAGCAACACAATAAATGAAATTAAAAATACTCTAGATGGGATCAATAGCAGAATAACTGAGGCAGAAGGACGGATAAGTGACCTGGAAGATAAAATAGTGGAAATAACTACTGCAGAGCAGAAGAAAGAAAAAAGAATGAAAAGAACTGAGGACAGTCTCAGAGACCTCTGGGACAACATTAAACGCACCAACATTCGAATTATAGGGGTCCCAGAAGAAGAAGAGAAAAAGAAAGGGACTGAGAAAATATTTGAAGAGATTATAGTTGAAAACTTCCCTAATATAGGAAAGGAAATAATCAATCAAGTCCAGGAAGCACAGAGAGTTCCATACAGGATAAACCCAAAGAGAAACACGCCAAGACACATAATAATCAAACTGTCAAAAATTAAATACAAAGAAAACATATTAAAAGCAGCAAGGGAAAAACAACAAATAACACACAAGGGAATCCCCATAAGATTAACATCTGATCTTTCAGCAGAAACTCTACAAGCCAGAAGGGAGTGGCAGGACATATTTAAAGTGATGAAGGAAAAAAACCTACAACCAAGATTACTCTACCCAGCAAGGATCTCATTCAGATTTGATGGAGAAATTAAAACCTTTACAGACAAGCAAAAGCTGAGAGAGTTCAGCACCACCAAACCAGCTCTACAACAAATCCTAAAGGAACTTCTCTAGGCAAGAAACACAAGAGAAGGAAAAGACCTACAAGAACAACCCAAAACAATTAAGTAAATGGTAATAGGAACATACATATCGATAATTACCTTAAATGTAAATGGATTAAATGCTCCCACCAAAAGACACAGACTGGCTGAATGGATACAAAAACAAGACCCATATATATGCTGTCTACAAGAGACCCACTTCAGACCTAGGGACACATACAGACTGAAAGTAAGGGGATGGAAAAAGATATTCCATGCAAATGGAAATCAGAAGAAAGCTGGAGTAGCAATTCTCATATCAGACAAAATAGACTTTAAAATAAAGACTATTACAAGAGACAAAGAAGGACACTACATAATGATCAAGGGATCGATCCATGAAGAAGATATAACAATTGTAAATATTTATGCACCCAACATAGGAGCACCTCAATACATAAGGCAAATACTAACAGCCTTAAAAGGGGAAATCGACAGTAACACAATTATAATGGGGGACTTTAACACCCCACTTTCACCAATGGACAGATCATCCAAAATGAAAATAAATAAGGAAACACAAGCTTTAAATGATACATTACTCAAGATGGACTTAATTGATATTTATAGGACATTCCATCCAAAAACAACAGAATACACATTTTTCTCAAGTGCTCATGGAACATTCTCCAGGATTGATCATATATTGGGTCACAAATCTAGCCTTGGCAAATTTAAGAAAATTGAAATCGTATCAAGTATCTTTTCCGACCACAACGCTATGAGACTAGATATCAATTATAAGAAAAGATCTGTAAAAAATACAAACACATGGAGGCTAAACAATACACTACTTAATAACGAAGTGATCACTGAAGAAATCAAAGAGGAAATCAAAAAATACTTAGAAACAAATGACAATGGAGACACAACGACCCAAAACCTATGGGATACAGCAAAAGCAGTTCTAAGAGGCAAGTTTATAGCAATACAATCATACCTTAAGAAACAGGAAACATCTCGAATAAACAACCTAACTTTGCACTTAAAGCAATTAGAGAAAGAAGAACAAAAAAACCCCAAATTTTGCAGAAGGAAAGAAATCATAAAGATCAGATCAGAAATAAATGAAAAAGAAGTGAAGGAAACAATAGCAAAGATCAATAAAACTAAAAGCTGGTTCTTTGAGAAGATAAATAAAATTGATAAACCATTAGCCAGACTCATCAAGAATAAAAGGGAGAAGACTCAAATCAATAGAATTAGAAATGAAAAAGGAGATGTAACAACTGACACTGCAGAAATACAAAAGATTATTAAAGATTACTACAAGCAACTGTATGCCAATAAAATGGACAACCTGGAAGAAATGGACAAATTCTTAGAAATGCACAACCTGCCGAGACTGAACCAGGAAGAAATAGAAAATTTGAACAGACCAATCACAAGCACTGAAATTGAAACTGTGATTAAAAATCTTCCAGCAAACAAAAGCCCAGGACCAGATGGCTTCACAGGCGAATTCTATCAAACATTTAGAGAAGAGCTAACACCTATCCTTCTCAAACTCTTCCAACAGATAGCAGAGGGAGGAACACTCCCAAACTCATTCTATGAGGCCAACATCACCCTGATACCAAAACCAGACAAAGACGTCACAAAGAAAGAAAACTACAGGCCAATATCACTGATGAACATAGATGCAAAAATCCTCAACAAAATATTAGCAAACAGAATCCAACAGCACATTAAAAGGATCATACACCATGATCAAGTGGGGTTTATCCCAGGAATGCAAGGATTCTTCAATATACGCAAATCAATCAACGTGATACACCATATCAACAAACTGAAGGAGAAAAACCATATGATCATCTCAATAGATGCAGAGAAAGCTTTTGACAAAATTCAACACTCATTTATGATAAAAACCTTGCAGAAAGTAGGCATACAGGGAACTTTCCTCAACATAATAAAGGCCATATATGACAAACCCACAGCTAGCATCGTTCTCAATGGTGAAAAACTGAAACCATTTCCACTAAGATCGGGAACAAGACAAGGTTGCCCACTCTCACCACTCTTATTCAACATAGTTTTGGAAGTTCTAGCCACAGCAATCAGAGAAGAAAAAGAAATAAAAGGAATCCAAATAGGAAAAGAAGAAGTAAAACTGTCACTGTTTGCAGATGACATGATACTATACATAGAGAATCCTAAGGATGCTACCAGAAAACTACTAGAGCTAATCAATGAATTTGGTAAAGTTGCAGGATACAAAATTAATGCACAGAAATCTCTGGCATTCTTATACACTAATGATGAAACATCTGAGAGTGAAATTAAGAAAACACTCCCATTTACCATTGCAACAAAAAGAATAAAATATCTAGGAATAAACCTACCTAAGGAGACAAAAGACTTGTATGCAGAAAACTATAAGACACTTATGAAAGAAATTAAAGATGATACAAATAGGTGGAGAAATATACCATGTTCTTGGATTGGAAGAATCAACATTGTGAAAATGACTATACTACCCAAAGCAATCTACCGATTCAATGCAATCCCCATCAAATTACCACTGGCATTTTTTACAGAACTAGAACAAAAAATTTCACAATTTGTATGGAAACACAAAAGACCCCGAATAGCCAAAGCAATCTTGAGAACGAGAAATGGAGCTGGAGGAATTAGGCTCCCTGACTTCAGACTCTACTACAAGGCTACAGTAATCAAGACAATATGGTACTGGCACAAAAACAGAAATATAGATCAATGGAACAGGATAGAGAGCCCAGAGATAAACTCACACACATATGGTCACCTTATCTTTGATAAAGGAGGGAAGGATATACAGTGGAGAAAAGACAGCCTCTTCAATAAGTGGTGCTGGGAAAACTGGACAGCTACATGTAAAAGTATGAAATTAGAACACTCCCTAACACCACACACAAAAATAAACTCAAAATGGGTTAAAGACCTAAATGTAAGGCCAGACACTATCAAACTCTTAGAGGAAAACATAGGCAGAACACTCTATGACATAAATCACAGCAAGATCCTTTTTGACCCATCTCCTAGAGAAATGGAAATAAAAACACAAATAAACAAATGGGACCTAATGAAACTTAAAAGCTTTTGCACAGCAAAGGATACCATAAACAAGACCAAAAGACAACCCTCAGAATGGGAGAAAATATTTGCAAATGAAGCAACTGACAAAGGATTAATTTCCAAAATTTATAAGCAACTCATGCAGCTCAATAACAAAAAAACAAACAACCCAATCCAAAAATGGGCAGAAGAACTAAATAGACATTTCTCCAAAGAAGATATACAGATTGCTAACAAACACATGAAAGAATGCTCAACCTCATTAATCATTAGAGAAATGCAAATCAAAACTACAATGAGATATCATCTCACACCGGTCAGATTGGCCCTCATCAAAAACTCTAGAAACAATAAATGCTGGAGAGGGTGTGGAGAAAAGGGAACCCTCTTGCACTGCTGGTGGGAATGTAAATTGATACAGCCGCTATGGAGAACAGTATGGAGGTTCCTTAAAAAACTACAAATAGAACTACCATACGACCCAGCAATCCCACTACTGGGTATATACCCTGAGAAAACCATAATTCAGAAAGACTCATGTACCAAAATGTTCATTGCAGCTCTATTTACAATAGCCAGGACATGGAAGCAACCTAAGTGTCCATCAACAGATGAATGGATAAAGAAGATGTGGCACATATATACAATGGAATATTACTCAGCCATAAAAAGAAATGAAACTGAGTTATTTATAATGAGGTGGATGGACCTGGAGTCTGTCATACAGAGTGAAGTAAGTCAGAAGGATAAAAACAAATACCATATGCTAACACATATATATGGACTCTAAGGGAAAAAAATGTCATGAAGAGATTAGTGGTAGGACAGGAATAAAACACAGACTTACTCGAGCATGGACTTGAGGATATGGGGAGGGGGAAGGGTGGGCTGCGACGAAGTGAGAGAGTGGCAGGGACATATACACACTATCAAATGTAAATTAGATAGCTAGTGGGAAGCTGCTGCATAGCACAGGGAGATCACCTCTGTGCTTTGTGACCACCTAGAGGGGTGGGATAGGGAGGGTGGGAGAGAGGGTGATGCAAGAGGGAAGAGATATGGGAACATATGTATATGTATAACTGATTCAGTTTGTTGTAAAGGAAAAACTAACACACTATTGTAAAACAATTATACTCCAATAAAGATGTTAAAAAAATAAATAAATAAAAAAATAAAAAAATAAAAAAATAAAAAAAAAAAAAATAAAAATAAAAAATAAAAAATAAAATAAAATGTTCCACTAAAAAAAAAAAACAGTATAGTATTGATGCACTGACACACAAATCAATGGAATAGAACAGAAAGTCTAGAAATAGACTGAAGTACATACAGAAATTTAGTATATGGTAGAAGCGGCATCTCAAATCACTGGGCAAAGGCGAACTTTTGAATAAATGTTGGGGTGACAGGATACCCATTTGGGAAAAGATAAAACTAGATCCCTATCTCCCAGCACACACAAGAACAAACTCCAAATGGGTGAGAGATCTAGATTTTAAAGAGAGAGAAAGAAACCATACAAGTATTGGAAGAAAACATGGTGAATTACTTCAATGGCCCAAGTATAGGGAACAGCTTTCCCAACTTGACTCAAAACCCAGATGCAATGAAAGAAAAGGCTGATAAATTTGACTATCTAAAAATATAATTTTTTTCTAATTTTGTTGAGGTATATTTCAGATATCATATAACATACCTATTTCAAGTGTACAATTCAACGATGTTTTAGTAAATTTACCAAGCTGTGCGACACTGCCACAAATCAGTTTAGAACCTTCTCATCACCCAAGATCCCTCATGCACATTTACTGTTGATCCCATTTTGCACTCTGATCCCCTGGGCCAGGCAACCACTAATCTACTTTCTGTCTCTATATATCTGCCTTTTCTGGATATTTTATATAAACGACATCACATAGCATGTGGTCTCCTGTGTCTGGCTTCTTTCATTGGGCATCAGGTTTTTGAAGTTCATTTATGTCATAGCATGTATCCATAGTTCCTTCCTTTTTATTGCTGAACAGTATCCCAGTAATGGATAGACCACATTTTAAATGTCCGTTCACAGTGTGAGGCTATTATGAGTAATGCTGCTAAAAACAGCACAAAAGAAGAAAATATTTGCAACATACCTCACAGATAAAGTATTAATATTTCTAATATAGAGAGAACTTTCAAAATGAGAGGGGAGAAAAGTCCAAAATTCCCATATAGAAACAAGCCAAAGACATGAATTGACAATTCACCTAAAAGGATATTAAAATGGCCCTTAAACATGTGAAAAGATACTCAAACTTCACTCATAGTAAGAGTGCAAATTAAAACTACACTGAGAACATCAACTAGGATGGCTGCGATCAAAAGGAGAACACCAAGCGTTAACTGAGGCTGTGGAGACATTGGAACCCTCGTACACTGCTGGTGGGAACGTAAGACGTTGAAGCCACTTTGGAAAAACAGTCTGACAGTTTTTCAAAAGACTAAACATAGAGTTACCATATGACCCAGTCATTCTACTCCCAGGGATCTACCCAAGAGAAGTGAAAACATACAACCACATAAAACAACCCAATCAAAAAATGGGCAGAAGAGCTAATAGACATTTCTCCAAAGAAGACATACAGATGGCCAGTAGGCACATGATAAGATGCTCGACATCACTAATTGTTAGAGAAATGCAAATCAAAACTACAGTGAGGCACTACCTCACACCAGTCAGAATGGCCATCATTAAAAAGTCTACAGGGGCTTCCCTGGTGGCGCAGTGGTTGAGAGTCCGCCTGCCAATGCAGGGGACGCAGGTTCGTGCCCCGGTCTGGGAAGATCCCACATGTCGCGGAGCGGCTGGGCCCGGGAGCCATGGCCGCTGAGCCTGCGCATCCGGAGCCTGTGCTCCGCAACGGGAGAGGCCACAGCAGTGAGAGGCCCGCGTACTCCAAAAAAAAAAAAAAAAGTCTACAAATAACAAATGCTGGAGAGGGTGTGGAGAAAAGGGAACCCCCCCCCTTCTACACTGTTGGTGGGAATGTAAGTTGATGCAGCCACTATGGAGAACAGTATGGAGGTTCCTGAGAAGAGTAAACACAGAATCACCATATGATCCAGCAATCCCACTCCTGGGCATATACCCGGACAAAACTACATAATTCAAAAAGATACATGCACCCCTATGTTCACAGCAGCGCTATTCACAATAGTCAAGACATGGAAACAACCTAAATGTCCAATGACAGATGAATGGATAAAGAAGATGTGGTACATATATACAATGGAATACTACTCACAAAGGAATGAAACAATGCCATTTGCAGCAACATGGATGCATCTAGAGATTACCATATTAAGTGAAGTCAAAAAGAGTAAGACAAATAACATATGATATCACTTATATGTGGAATCTAACATATGGCACAAATGAACTTATCTACAAAACAGAAACAGACTCACAGACAAAGAGAACAGACTTGTGGTTGCCAAGGGGTGGGGAGGGGAGGGAATGACTGGGAGGTTGGGATTAGCAGATGCAAACTATTATATACAGGATGGATAAACAACAAGGTCCTACTGTACAGCACAGGGCACTCTATTCAATACCCTGTGATAAACCATAATGGAAAAGGATATAAACAAAGAATGTCTACATGTGTATAACTGAGACACTTTGATGTACAGCAGAGATGGGCGCAACATTGTAAATCAACTCTACTTCAATGAAAAAAACAAACAAACCAAAAACCTTGTAAACAGATGTTCACAGCGGCACTATTCACAATAGCCAAAAAGCAGAAACAACCCAAATGTCCATCAACTGATGAATGGATAAACACAGTGTGGTCTCTCCACATTGTCGAAGACTGTTCTGCCATAGAAAGGAATGAGGCACTGACACACACACTACCGCATGGACGAACCCTGAAAACATAATGCGCTAAAGGGAAGAAGCCAGACCTAAGTGTCACATATACGAAATGTCCAGAATAGGCAACTCCGTAGAGTCAGGAAGGAGTTGAGAGGTTGCCAGGGACTTTGGGGAGGGGACAACGAGGAGGGACTACTAATGGGTACGGGGTTTCTTTTTGGGGCGATGAAAATGTTCTAAAATTGATTACGGTGATGATGGATGGCACAGCTCTGTGAAAACACTGAAAAGCACTGTACATTTCAAATGGGTCAACTGTACGGTATGTGAATTGTACCTCAATACAGCTGTTATTTAAAAAAACTACAGTGAGATACCATTTCTCATCTATGAGGTCAGCAAACATTCTAAAGCTTGACAATATACTGCTGACAAGGCTGTGTGGTGACAGACACTCTTAAACATGGTAAGAATGCAAAATGGAAGGTGAATTTGTCAATATCTGGCAGAACTAGATTTGTATTTACCCTTTTGACCCAGCAGTACCATTTCTAGGGCCTTCCTCTTAAAATACACCAGTAACAACAAGAAAATACAGACACAAGGATATTCAGCATTATTCGTACTCACAAAATAGTAGAAACTATCCAAATCAAGGCTATTGGCTAAATAAACGATGATACACCCACACAATGGAGTACTACGTAGCTGTAGAAAAAAGAATGTGGAAGATCTCTGTGAGGTGATGTGGGGTGGTTTCCAGGATATACTGTAAAGTGAAAAAGAGTTTAAACAGCCTGTTCCCATTTGTGTAAGAAAGGGAAATAAGTAAATATGCACGTATCTCCTCACTTTTGCCAAAGGAAACACAGGAAGGATGAACCAGAAAACAATGTAGTTAGTTACCTATAAGTTTGGGGATGGGGTGGACAGCATGGAATAAATCGGGGAGAAGACAGGCCTTGCAGGGTGTATCTTTTTGTGGAGTTTAATGCTGAAAGGTCAGAGGAGACAGGTTCAAGGGGCTCCCACTGTCCAAACATGGGCTGATTAGGGCATCAAATTAAGGGGACAGTAAAGGATTATAACCCACTGAATAAAGTAGGAGTCCATGAGACCACCTTAATAATAAACAGGTAAGTATATAAAAAGGGGGAGAAGGGGGAATTCCCTGGCAGTCCAGTGGTTAGGACTCGGCACTTTCACTGTCAAGGGCCCGGGTTTGGTCCCTGGTCGGGGAACTAAGATCCCGCAAGCGGCGCAGCGCAAACAAACAAAGAAAAAATGGAGGGAGAAGGGAGGGTCTTCTTTATAGTAATGCTGACAGATATATATGGAAGGACTGGTGGAACTGGAAAATCACCACTCTGCATCCATCATAGTAAATATTGATTCGGAGAAGATGGATGCTGAATCTATGGGAGAGAAAGTCTGAAAAGGAGCAGGATATTTACAGAGTCTTAAAGTAATTACCTACTGAGCATTTATGAGCTGCAAGGCGCAGTTGTATCTCTGCAGTGGAGAAACTGGACAATGCCTTGACTAGGTAATGAAAATAGACATTACCAGTGAGGGGCAGACAGACACGTGCTTCTGGGTGTGATACTCTGAGGAGGACACAGGTCACTCTGCCAGTATTTTGGCTGAGATGTGACTCTGTGAGGAAACATCAGGCAGGTCCCAACTGAGGAACAGTCAGTCTATAAAATAACTTGGTCTGTGCTCTTCAAAAACGTCCATGGTATGAAAAACAGAGAGAGGCTGAGAAACTGTTCCAGATGAAAGGGGGCTACTAAATGCCCTGTGTGGGTCCTGTAGTGAAGAGAAAAAATGCAATAAAGGACATTTTGGGGACCACTGACAAAACTGAAATGTGCACTATAATTACATAAAATATTGTATACAACATTTCATCAATGATGACTATACCGTGGTTACATCAGAGAATATCTTTGTTCTTAGGAAATACACAGTGAAGTATTAAGGAGTAAAGCAAAATGATGTTTGCAACCTACTCTCAAATGGTTCAGATAAAAAGTAATGTGTGGGGGAAAAAAAAAAAAAAAAAAAAAGTAATGTGTGGGGCTTCCCTGGTGGTGCAGTGGTTGAGAGCCTGCCTGCCGATGCAGGGGTCACGGGTTCGTGCCCCGGTCCGGGAAGATCCCACATGCCGCAGAGCGGCTGGGCCCGTGAGCCATGGCCGCTGAGCCTGCGCGTCCGGAGCCTGTGCTCCGCAACGGGAGAGGCCACAACAGTGAGAGGCCCGCATACCGCAAAAAAAAAAAAGAGTAATGTGTGTTTGGATTATATATATATAAATATATTACATATATAGATATACACACACATACACATGCATATCTATAAAGAGAACGATAAAACGAACATGGCAAAGTTTCAACTTGTCTGTAGTGGCTGGTACTGTGCCAACCCGGTTGAGCCGGACCGTGGTTCCCAGAAGTGCCTTCCCCGCGCGATTCCAGGGAAGACCTGCTCAGACATCACTGCAAGAGGTTTGAAGCAGAAGGAAACTGACTCTCAGAAGGCGGCGGGGTTAAACGCGGTGGAAGGCAGGCAGGCAGGCAGGCACAGAGGTGCTGGTGGACCCCAGCTCGTTCTCTTCTCCTCCGCTCTGTGGCCACCGCGTCCCCCTGACTGTGGGGCCGACCCAGCAATAGACTCCTGGTCAGCCTCCCTTCAGGGCCCAGGCCCTGCTTTGGCTCCTCGCACTGACCGGCTGTCAACTCTTCCTCCCTCCACCTCCCCCATAACTTCCCCAGCTCCGTCCCGTCTATTCGCTGCAATAAATCCCTTCTCACGCTCAGCAGCCCTACTTCCCGGATAGAACTCTGACCTTGGTGGATCTCAGGAAAGGGTATATGAGAATTCTCTGCATTCTTGCAACTTTTTTGTTAAGTGTGAAACACCTTCAAGACAAAGTTTTAAAACATCAAAATTTTCTAAGAGTTAAAATACTTGATGATCCCTTCAGTAAAAGGTTAACAAAAGGTTTTTTCATTTCCGGTGCCAAGACTATGTATGAGGAGTAGGCACTGACCTATTTCCGGTGACAGGACGCTGCGAATGAGGCCCTGGCAGGGGAGGGGGCGGAAAGCCCGCAGCCTTCTGCTTCTTTCACCACTGACCTGATCTGAGGACACAGGAATAAGGCAGACACGAAACAGAAGATGCGCAGGAAGCCACGGTCCACTGGGGGCCGGCCCCAATGATCCCCTCCTGCCACTCAATTGCACAGAGGGACCCAGACCAGACCAGGACACAGGGGGCGTTTTATAGCTAGAGAAGCTGAGGTATAACACACTTAATTGACGTTCTCTTAGCTACTGGAAGACGCTGCATAACCACGCAGGATTCGGCCACTGTATTCACATGTGGGGGGGAAAAACGGCATAAGAAGGCAAAAGATTAGAGTCAGGGCCACAGATGGCTCTAAAATTACTTTTTGCAATAACTGAAAATAGCAGAGCCAATATATCCACCTACTGTTTTATTCATCCAGCTTCTCTTGAGGCACTGTGCTATTGATTCCCTTCAGTACAACGTGAGAGCAAATATTCCAAGGAAATCAGCATAAGATGTGGCCAAAAAAAATTTCATAAAATACCTAAATCCTAAATGTTCAGTTTTCATAGCCATAATTCAGGAATAGTCTTATGTTTTATAAATGTTGGCCAGCAATCCAGGGAAGCTCTAATGAAATACAATCTCTGATTTTTGTTTTAAACCACAAGACAGAAAATCATTAAAAAAAATAATAAACTGCTGGGACTTCCCTGGTGGCGCAGTGGTTAAGAATCCTCCCGCTAATGCAGGGGACACGGGTTCCAGCGCTGGTCCGAGAAGAGATCCCACATGCCGCGGAGCAAAGCCTGTGTGCCACAACTACTGAGCCTGCGCTCTAGAGCCCGCAAGCCACAACTACTGAGCCTGCGTGCCACAACTACTGAAGCCTGTGCGCCTAGAGCTCCTAGAGCCTGTGCTCCGCAACAAGAGAAGCCACCGCAATGAGAAGCCCGCGCACCACAATAAAGACTAGCCCCTGCTCGCCGCAACTAGAGAAAGCCCACGTGCAGCAACGAAGACCCAACACAGCCAAAAATAAATAAATTAATTAAATGCTGTCATCATTACAGTAATTCTTTCCCCCTACCCCTTGGGCCGCACTGCAAGGCTTGTGGGATCTTAGTTCCCCAACCAGGGACTGAACCCGGGCCACGGCAGTGAAAGCGCCAAGTCCTAACCACTGGCCCACCAAGGACCTCCCATTACGGTAATTCTTGATTCTGGCAAGAATCATCAATGGATCCTAAAATAGTTGATGCGGAAATGATATTTACATAGTCTCAAAGTATCTCCCCACAAATTACTTATGAATTACAAAGGGGAAAATACTGACTTTACAGTGGAGAGACCTAGTGAACATTACCTTGGTCTCACTAGTCACCAGAAGGCCACCTTCACCTCACTAATGGCCATCATGTGCCTGGTGAGGTGCCGCGCCGGGCACAGGATGTCACTTCTGCGGGGCTCCTGCCAAACATGAATTCCCTGCACGTGGTCATGAGGAAACATCAAGGGAACCCAAACTGAGGGACATTCTATCAAACCACTGGCCTGTACTCTTCTAAAGTGTCAAGGTCATGAATGCTGAGGAAAGGCGGAGGAACTGTTGTAGATTAGAGGAGACTACAGGGACATCACAATTAAATGCAATGCGTGACCCCAGTCTGCATCCTGGACTAGAAACAGAAAATTGTTACACAGGACATTTATTGGGACAATTGGCAAAATGTGAATAAGGATGGTAGATTACAGTACTGTATCAATGGTAAACGCCTTGCTGTTGATGGGTATATTGCAGTAACGTAAGAGAAAGTCCACGAGTGTCCGCATGCTTAGGAAAAAGACACTGAAGTTCTGAAGTTCTTAGGGGCAAAGAAAACCATACAGCGAATGTGTCAGAATGTTAACAGTTGGTAAGTCTCGGTGAAGGATATACATGAGTTCTTTTCACACTTCTTGCTTTGTCATTCTTGTTTTAAACTATTTTAACTTTTCTGTGAATGTGAAATTATTTCAGAATAAGAAGTTAAAAAGAAAATAAATTAAAATCAAAAGGTGTGCTCTCCATGGTCCACTGCCCTGGAACTCACTGAGTGGTCACGTGGGTCCGGATCCTTAACGTCCAACAAAATGTCATGAGACCTGTAAACCTGGAATCTTCGTTATAAGACAGTATGCGATGGCAAGTTTTCAGTAGACTGGGGAAAGGTAGGAATCTATCTTAGTATTTGCCAGTCTTCTCCCAGCGTTTTCCTTTGAAAGATGACAGTGACCTTGCCCTCCATGTTCCTGTGTCTCAAGGTGGAGCCACACAGTAGGCCCTGACAGCTTTATGTTGGCACAGAGAGTAGAAATGATAGTAATGGTAAAGAAATACTATCAATAATAATAATAAACCTTTAGCTGCTTAGTCTCACCTTTCAAAATAGTGAAATATACAGCAGCCTAATTTCCCTGTGGGGAAGGGTAATCCCAGGACAGCATAACTGATGTTCTCTAATCCTAAAACTGTTCTGTCACTATCTTTGCCAGGTAGGATTCTCTACAGCTTTGCCCATTCCTAGCCTTGTATCCTTCTCAAGTCTCCCCAAGTTCCATTACAGTGTCTTACCCTCCATTTGGGCCATTCATTGCAACTGTAACAACCAACAAATATCTACCAGGTACAAACCTTATACAAAGATTATACTTAGCCAGGCATCTACCAGCCGGGAATCTACCAGGAAAGTCACTTAAACGTTGCCTGTACCGTTGTCTGTACCTCCATTTCTCTAGCTTTAAAATGCCCCTCTGAACAGGCAGATCTTGTCTTGTTCCATTTGGGCCAAATCCAGTCAACACATTAGAAAGGCTTGTGGGGAGAAGGAATATTTCATTTGGTGATACTTTCGCTGGCCTAAGGGAACTTACAATATAGTTGGAAAGACAGAAACACATCAGACGTTAAAGTGATTTGTGCAAAGGATTACTGTGAGAGAAGGAAATTTTAATCCTGGTCTACCATGAATTCACCGAGTCACCATGGCAAATGACACAATTCCTTAAAGCTTCCTGCCTTATTTGTAAACTGAGTGGGTTGGACTGGATGATAATAATAACAGGTAAAATTCACTGAGCACTTCTTATACACCAGGCCCTATATTAAGCACTGAACATGGACAAACACACTGAAACCTCACAATACTGCTGTGAGGTAGGCACCACTATCATCCCCATTGTACAGACAATCCGTGAGATCCAATGTTCTACAGTCATGTGATTTCAAGTTAAAGAATATGGTAGACTGTAGTTTCCAAAGGTGGTCCAACAATATTTCCCATCCCACATGATCTTCTTAAAAAGTATGACTTTGAACATTCCTGCCTTACAGAGGTGGGTCTATGTCCGCTCTCGTTGAGTTTGGGTGGGCTTTTGTCTGGAGAAAGTTATGTCATGGGACTTCTGAGGCTAGATCATAAAAGCCAATAAATACAGCTTATATTAGATTTCTATTGCTGCACAACAGATTATCACAAACCTAGTGGCTTGAAAGAACACCCACGTATTCGCTCACAGTCTGTAGGTCAGAATTCTGGGCACAGCATGGCTAGGTTCTCTGCTCAGGGTCTCAAAAGGCGTGCATGCTGTTGGAAGAATTCAGTTCTTTGTGGCTGTGGGACTGAGGTCTGCCTCTCCTTGCTGGCACTCAGCTGGGGCTGCCCTCAGCTCCTAGAGGCTGCCGAAATTCGTTGCCATGTGGCCCCCTTCACGCTCAAAGCCAGCTATAGAGAATCTCCCTCAGGTCAAATCCCTCTCACACTTTCAATCTCTGACTTTCTCCATCTCTGACCTCCAGACCCACACTCAAATGGCTCGTGTGACAGAGAGAAGACACACAGAAGAGGAGGAGGCAATGTTACCATGGAGGCCAAAACTGGAGTACTGTGGCCACAAGCCAAGGAATGCTTGTAGTCACCAGAAGATGGAAGAGGCAGCCCCAAAAGGGAGCGTGACCCTGCTGAATTTTGGACTTTTAGTCTCCAGAACTGTGAGAAAATAAACTTCTGTTGTCTTAAGCCAAAAACAAAAAACAAAGCAACTCATGTGATTAGGTCATGTCCACTTAGAGAATCTCCCTATGTTAAGGTCAACTGTTTGGGGACCTTAATTACATCTGCAAATTCCCTTTTGTCATATAATCATGGGAGTGCTATCTAATCATATTCATAGGTTCTGCCCACACTTGGGGGAGATTATGCAAGGGCAGGGGTCATTGGGGGTCATTTTAGAATTCTGCCTACCACATAGCTTCTGTTTGATTCTCCTCACACTTGTTCTTAGGCACCATGCTGTGAGGAAGCACAAGCAGCTTGAATAGTCCCAGCTGAGTTCCCAGTCAACAACCAAGTATCAACTTGCCAGCCTTGTTAGTGAATCATTTTGAAAGTGGATCTTCCAGTGTCAAGCTGAGCTGCCCCAGCTGGCCATGCATGGAGCAGATACATTGTTTCCATTGAGTCCAACCCAAATTGCAAATCTCTGAGTAAAATAAAGGATTGTTGTTGTTCTAGGCCACTATGTTTTGGGGTGATTTGTTACACAGCAATAGGTAATCAAAATCAAGTAACAACCTATGTGAGACGATCTACAAGTACTGATAGCTTCTTGTGCACAAGGAGTGGCAACTTACATTTCTTTTAGGACATTGGAGCATCTGGCAGGGTAGGCCTAAAATGTCATTCAATTCGCGCTTGCTGATTTATTTATTCAAATGTATACTTAACTGACTCACACCAGTATACCAGTCATCGATATCTGGAAGCCCAGTGCTTTAAAAGGGTTATATGAAAATGATGCTGCTTTCCTTTTGAACAATGGCTATACCATATATTTTAAAGCTATATTTGTAAAACACCTGGGAAGTAAATGAACATAGATAATGAATGTATTAATTTTTAAAGGTATAATAGGCTTGTTTATAAATCACTACTTAATGTATTAATATTTCAATATATACTTACTTTTCAACACATTACTTTTACTGGAAAAGGTACAAAACACTGGGAAAAGAGTCATCAGTTTTTTCATTAAGAATTTTCATCAATGGATATTAACTATTAGGTGAAAGACTTATCCATACCTCATAAGACTTATCCAGCCTCATAAGAGGCTCCCCTTGGATTATCTGTTGATTACATAGAGGAAAAGGTCCTTTACAATGGAGAAATCTGGCAGACAACTCCTTAACCGAATGATCAAACTCACTATCACCAATGATGGAACAAAGTGATATCACGTGCCTCCCACTGTGATGCACTAAGGACACAACCACACGTGTGGAGTATTCTTGCCAAAAAACACTTAACTTAAATTAAGAGAAAACAGGCTAACCCAAATTAAGAACATTCTGAAACACTGACTTGTACTTTTCAAAAATATCAATGTTACAAAAGACAAAAAACGCCGGGGAACTCTTCTAGATTAATGTATAACAGATGATAACTAAATGTGAATCTTGAGTGGATCCTGGATCTCCCCACTCCAACAATAAAGAAAAAAAACAGCCATAAAACTATAACACTTAAATATGCACTGCATATTAGACGATAGTACTGTACTAAATGTTAAGTATCTGAGTAGATTATTGTACCGTGGTTTGTAGGAAAATGTCCTTGTGAAGAGCCAGATGCTGAAATATTTAGAGGTGAAATGTCACTTCGCAAGTAAAACTCGGGCAAATTGTGCAAAGAAAATTCTGTACCTGGCTGAAGAATTTTCTATCAACATCTGGTCAACGCTGTCCACAGACTGGAGAGAACAGAGTTTCCTCCTTTGTAACTGAAAAGTAGTCAGCAGGACCCTCGCCTCCCTGGGCGAGGAGCTTTCAGGTGGCTGCAGCACGACCGGGAGCGAAGGACAAGGCTGTGATCCCACCTTCACTTAGAAGCACACGCATACGCACTATACGGCAATCACGCGAAGGCAGGAGGGCGAGGCTGCGCCTCACGTTCCCAAAGACAGGCACGACAGCTGCACATGGCATCTGGTGCACTTTACGGCAGAAACGCGAAGGCACGAGGGCGAGGCCGCGCCTCCGCCCCCAAAGCTACGCAGGATAGCGGCGGCACGTGCTGTCTGGCGCGCTTTACGGCTGCCGCACGGAGGCGGAGGTTCTGGGCCGACGCAGGGTAATCAGCGGTTCCGGGCTCTGCGGTCCGCCTCGTTGTTGGTTGGCTGTTAATCCGTTGGCGCTCCCATGGCTTGGTGATTTCGGCGGCGGTGGCGGCACTGTGGCGGAGGGCGGTGGAGATCGTGAAGACCAAGGAGTTCCGGGATTACGTGACCAGCACGCACTTCTGGGGTCCAGTGCCCAACGGGGGCCTCCCGCTGGCCGCCTTCAAGGACACGAGGGCGCCGCCGGACATCATTAGCGGCCCCATGATGACGACGCTCATCTTGTACTCGATGGTGTTCATGCGCTTCGCCTACCTCGTACAGCCTCGAAACTTAATGCTGATGGCGTGTCACGGCACCAACGTGGTGGCGCAGAGTATGCAGGGGAACCGCTATCTGATCTACCACTACGGCGGCACCACGGCGGCCACAGCCGCTGCTGCCTCTGTCGCCTCTCCCGGCTCTACCGCTGCTACCCGCCCTGCAGCTGAAGACCCTGTGACTGACGGCGACTGCCTGGAGGTCGCCGACTACGATCCGCTGACCCCAGAACATGATTGAGAGGGCCCTATCAAATCTTTGCAGCTTGCAAGCACTGAACTGTTCTTCCTAAAGAAAAGATCAATGAAAAGTTTGGTTTTGACTCTGAAACAGTGTGAATCTGATTGAAACCTGCAGTTCTGTTAATAAAAAATGGCAAATAGCACAGAACTGAAGCTGTTGAGTGTTGTTTATTTCGTGACCCTTACCCTAACCCGTAAGCCTAATCCTAACCCGTACCCTCACGATAACCCGTACCCTCACCCTAACACGTATCCATACCCCAATCTTGACCCTAATCCTAACCCGTGCCCTAACCCTAACCCTGACCCTTAAACCTAACCCTAACCCGTACCCTAACGATAACCCGTACCCTCACCCGTACACTCACCCTAACACATATCCGTACCCCAATCTTGACCCTAATCCTAACCCGTGCCCTAACCCGTACCCTAAAATGGTTTTTAGAAGGTGAGGGTAGATTGGCTAGTCTTCCTCTCCACGGGACCTGCAACTCAAGGGTTAGTTTATGTAGGGGAGGAAGGCTGAATGAAAGACACTTCAATTTAGCTAATTTATTGATTTTTTTTTTTTTTTTTTTTTTTTTCCGGTATGTGGGCCTCTCACTGTTGTGGCCTCTCCCGTTGTGGAGCACAGGCTCCGGACGCGCAGGCCTAGCGGCCATGGCTCACTGGCTTAGTCGCTCCGCGGCATGTGGGATCCTCCCGGACCAGGGCACGAACCCGTGTCTCCTACGTCGGCAGGCGGATTCCCAACCACTGCGCCACCAGGGAAGCCCTATTGATTTTTTTTAAGCTCTCTTGGGAACATGCTTTTGTTACTTGTTTCCGGTGTCCGGGCCAGATAAGCCACAATGTCTGTACGCCAAAAAATTCCAAGGGCTACTTCTACTGAGGGAAATACTTCCAAGGGGGTTTAAATGAATTCAGTGAAATCCAGCTCAGACTTTTAAGGAGTACTTAGCAAGAGAACCTAGAATCTGTTGGTGACTGGGAGCAATGACAGAACCTTCAATGTAATCAGGATGAATAAACAACTCAGAGGTCAGGGGCTGTCAACCCTGAATTCTAGGTAAACAGAAGATAAAAACGACAAGATTGGTCCGGGAAGATCCCACGTGCCGCGGAGCGGCTGGGCCCGTGAGCCGTGGCCGCTGAGCCTGCTCATCTGGAGCCTGTGCTCCGCAACGGGAGAGGCCACAGCAGTCAGAGGCCCGCGTAACGCAAAAAAAAAAAAAAAAAAAAAAAAAAAAAACCGACAAGATCATAATCCTTTCCTCTTTTCCTCACGCCTAAAAATGGGGGAACTGGCAGTTTGTAAAGCTGGTGAACCTATCACCCTGTGTTACACTCTAGCTAGGGGTGATGGTGAGAGTTAGTGGTCAACAGTATTAGCCCAGGGTATCCCCCCTAGGAATCCTATGGGTGCTAAAGGACTTTGCTTAAACCTGGGAGCATGAGGAGAGAAAAGAGAAGGGTGGGGCTTCGGGTGTAAGGCCATTATCTCTGCAGCAGAGGCTGCCCTCTAGGATTTGACCCCCAATCCCCACTCCCTCTGGAGAATGTGGGAAGTTCCAGGGTGGTCTACTGGGGAACCCCAGTGTATGTGATCAAAAACCCTACTTTTGTTAAAGATTTCAAATGCAAAGATATTGAAAACAACTGAAAGTTTCTGAAGACATCAGGTTTTGGACAAGACAGGCACAACTTCACCTTCTGTGGCATCTAAGCAGTAGTCCTCTTTGTAGGCAGTTTCTGCATTTCACATTCTGCATACAGGGGGAAAAACAAACTCTGGAAAGTGACAGTGTATGAGATATCTATTGCTGTGTAACAAAGCACCCCCAAACTTAGCTTAAAACAACTTAAAACAACAAATATCTCACACAATTTTGGAGGGCCCAGCATCTGGGAGAGGCCTAGTTGGGTGCTTCTGCCTTAGGGTCTCTCAGCTGTCTGCTGGGGTCTGAAGTCTCTGAAGACTTGCTGGAGGATCCATTTCCAAGCTCACTCACACTGTTGTTTGCAGGAGGCTTCAGTTCCTTGTCATGTGGGCCATAGGGCTGCTCACAACATGGCTTCCCCCAGAGAAGGTGTTCCAAGAGAGAGAAAGCCCAAGATGGAAGCCATAGTCTTTTATAGCTTAATCTGGGAAGTGACATACCATCACTTCGGCTGTGTTCTCTTGGTCACACGGACCAACCTTGGTACGCTGTGGGAGGACAACACAAGGGTGGGAATCGCAGGAGGCAGGGATCATTGGGGGCCATATTGGAGACTGGCTACCACACGTGGCTCTGAAATAAAAACTCTCCTGCCTTCCTGAAACTCAGTAGAAAGTAATAAATCATGTAAGGTCATGATGGTCATGATGGGTCATGGCCCACCTTCCCCAAGAGATGTCACAAGATGCTCAGTTTACAGTTTTGTGGTCATTACAAACATGCATATATTATAGAGGATGGGTTTGTGAAGCAGGAAAGAAGTCTCTGAAAGATAGGTGCTAGCTCATAATATTTTAGATAGTTCAGACTATCATATGATAATAAAAAGCAGTTCTGAAAGTTCTGAAATGAATCATAACCTTGTATCGAGATTTTTATTAAAATTTTAAAGGATTTTCCCCCTTTGCTCTTACATGAGTGGAAATTAATGCATTTTTAGATTTGTTTTACAAAATGTATTTTGTAATTTGACTATTATATTTCAGTAAAAGGCCACTGTCTGTTGAAGACATATCAGAGCAGGTAGCTTTCTAATTAACCTGGTAAGGAAAATAGGTAATCCCTGCTGATAATTTCCTGTTACTCTACATTTATAATTTAGAGGGAAAAACGATTAGAGCAAATATTCAAAAGATTGCAACACCTCCATTCTAATGCAATGCTCCACTTACAGAATCTAATTTGTAGTATGCCCACCCAGCTAAGAGCTCTAACCCTTTGTTGCCTAGGATATTAGTGTTTAAAGCCATGTAAGTGATTAATACTTTAATAAAAACACACCCTTCAAATCATTAGGGTAATAATCATTTCATAATCTCCCCAAACTCTCAAACATAATTCTTTCTGGTCTTGGCAATTTAACTTAAACTGTCTACAGGTCTCTACCACTGCTTTATGAAGCCAAAAACATTTTCCGAATAGGCAGAGCTATTTTTTCAAAAGATTTTGTTATTGACACACTTTTGTTACTTCCCAGAATTTGGGTTTTATATCGAGTTTAATAAGTAACGTCTTTCTCTTTAGGTCCTCTGACCTTCCTGGCAAAGCCCAGGCTAAAATCCAACGAACTGCCTTATCTTTGCAACTCTAATGCTACAACCATTTTTCTCCTCTAATTCTTTCAAAATTATGAACATCATACTGTGTCTCAGGGAGAGGCTGGGAACAAATCACATTGCTGGACGAAACCAAGGCACTTAGAGATGATGAAGCCCTGTGTGGGAAGGAAACCACTTCCTGGGCCTCTCCTGACCCTGATAACTCACGAGTGCCCCTGGAGGTGGAGCTGACCCCCGCAAAAATGGAGGCTACAATATATTCCAGGAAACGTGACACGTCTTGCAGTTTGAATTTATGTCTATTATTTTGAAATTCAAAATTTGAATGAAAAGTTTTCAAACTACAGGAGTGCAGCTTTGTTGTAAAAATTTCACCTGCGAGTGTGCAAAAAATAGAAAAGCCAAATTTGACCCCAATTCCTTTGGCAGCGGTAACATGGCAAAAAACTTGGGAAAAGTACACAACTTTTCAGACCTCTGTTATTTGAAAATACCATAGTCTTATAGCATGCTATGCATTGTTAGACATTCTGCCTTTCTATCTAATATTTTACACGTCACACCCTATCATGGCATTGCAGCCTTCTTTTTAACAGTTGCATAATACTTGGTAGCATGGATGTGCTGTGACTATTTAACCAGTTCTCTCTCGATGGCTGCCTGCCAAGGCTGCTGTGAACACCCCTTTGTTCATGCCCTGTGCCCACGTGCACAGATCTGTAGAAGAGAGACCCACAGGGTTGATGTCCCTGGATCAACCTTTAAAGCTATGTTTGCTATTTTTTTTAATTATAGTTTTTTTTTAAAAAAATAAATTTATTTATTTATTATATTTTTGGCTGTACTGGGTCTTCGTCGCTGCACGCGGGCTTTTCTCTAGTTGCAGCGAGCAGGGGCTACTCTTTGCTGTGGTGTGCAGGCTTCTCATTGCAGTGGCTTCTCCTTTTGTGAAGCATGGGCTCTAGGTGCTCAGGCTTCAGTAGTTGTGGCATGCGGGCTCACTAGTTGTGGCTTGTGGGCTCTAGAGCGCAGGCTCAGTAGTTGTGGCGCATGTGCTTAGTTGCTCTGCGGCATGTGGGATCTTCCCGGACCAGGGCTTGAACCCGTGTCCCCTGCATTGGCAGGCGGATTCTTAACCACTGCACAAACATGAAAGTCTTAAAGCTGTGTTTGCTTTAAAGCTATGTTTGCTTTAAAGCCCCCTCCAGGCATGTCTTCCTATCTTCGTTTCAATTTTAATGTAATTACATGTTGCCAGAATAATGTTTTCTGAACAATATCTTCTTTTTTTTTTTGGCCGCACCTCCCACCTTGTGGGATCTTAGTTCCCCGACCAGGGATCGAACCCAGGCCCCAGAAGTTGAGTGACAGTGCTGAGTCCTAATCACTGGACCGCCAGGGAATTCCCTGAACAGTATCTTTAATTCATCAGAGCAGACAATAAATCCAGTAAGATGACAGCTCACATACCACTGTCCATACCTTACATATCCTCCATTTGCATCAACTTCAGTGCCTGGCATGTGGTTGATACTTGATAAAACGTTTCTTGGGTAGATAAGGAAAAGCTAAATAGCTACAAGAGTTATGAAATGAAAGTGTTCATAATCCAAAGTTCCTAAGGTGAGAAATCAGATCTTAAATTGATTAGTGAATCAAGATTTAATTTGATCCCAAGTTTTGTTATCTTACATGTAGAAACTAGGAAATATTTCATGGAGTTTCTTAGTTTGCGGGAAGTTGCAAGATGAAAGAAAATTGTTACTTTACTATTGAAGTCTTCTAAAGGAACTCCATGAAATGAAGGGAGAAACAAAATGTAAGATTAAAGACCAAACAGTAGCAGGAAAGATGAAAGCAGGAAGTCACAGGCATATTTGCATTCATCCAGGTTTTACAGAACTACATTAAATGCATTTCAGGGTAAAAATACATCTCCCCAACCCCATTCTCTAAAAATCACATCCTTGTTTGGCAGCTGAGTAAGCAAAGGAGCAGGGCTTCACCTGGGCTCAAAACGGAAAGCACTTCCTCCAGGCAGTGGGGAATGTGGCAATTCTGTCCCTCAAGGTCCAGGGGCGACAAGGCCCAGTTCAGTACTGCTGGCTTTGGAAATGAGCAGAGGTAGGGAAGGTGAGGGTAAAGCTGATCCCACAGACTACTGCATACAATGGGACAGGGGTTTTGCAGTTTAGGAAACAAACAGGACAAAGTCAAAAGTGTATGACTTTTTGGGTAAAAGGAATAAGGAAGTATGAATGAATTTGTGAATTTGCTGAAAGAAAAGGATGTCTTTGAACTTCCATAAGAATATTAAAATTTCATTCCTCAATCTCATAACAAAGGACAAGGCTTAGTTAACAGTAACTAACATTTGCATCTATGAATACCTCTAAGCTATCAGTTGACCCTTCAGTTAATGAATATTCATTGAGCATGCAAGGGCCAGGCCTTATGCTCGGAGCACTCAGGTTATAACTGAACCGGAAGAGCTGTGACTGCCACCAAGGCTGACTTTTCTTAAGAGTGCCATAAACAAGCCAGCAACCTCAAAACTTTCCCGGACATCCCTGCTTGTGATGCTGGCCTGGGCCCTCCCCCTGCTTTGGTCAGTCAAGTTACTGTGTTCTCCAGCTCACCTCTTTGTCCTACTGCCTCAAGCTACCAGAAACAGGTAGTAACAGTTCTGTACTAACTGGAAATGGCTAGAAAATGGCCTTTCAGGCACATTTTTTCCTTGCCTGCTGGGAAAAAGGATTTATATCTCAACATGTACATCACAGCCCACCCTTGGGCATCCTCATGAATGAGACTTTCAGGCAAGGGTGTGGGCAGAGAACTTGCGTGCCAGTGGGCAGAGAACTCTGTGTGGCCCTTCACACAGGCCTGGCCGAACACAGCCTTTACTGTTTAAGCAGTTAGAGTTTTAGGACCAGAAAAGAATCTCACCTTTTAAACAGCAAAACAAAACCAAAAACAAAACCCAAAAAACAAACAGAAAAGCCTGGATGACAGCAAGTTTGGCACAAGAGTATCCAATATTTTTTGGCTGGTACAGATCACATAACACCAAGCTTAGGAATGTCAAAAAAAAAAAAAAAAAAAAAAAAAAAAACCACAAAACTCCCAAAGAGTTAAAGGAAAGTCCAGGAAAAGATGACACAAATTCCTTTTTGTTTGAGTGGAGTACTTGGGTAAGTTTTCCCTTTTGCACAGAAAAGGACGGCTGAGATGGAAGCCCGGCTGACTTTCACAGAACATGCCTTATTTTTGTTGAAGATCAACCTAAAATAAAAGAAAATATTTAATTTTCTTCATTTGAGGAAAAAAAGTAAAATACTGAAGATAGTTAATTTAACAAGTATTTTTTAAAATTAATTAATTAATTTATTTATTTGGCTGCACTGGGTCTTAGTTGTGGCATGCGGGACCTAGTTCCCTGACCAGGGATCGAACCCGGGCCCCCTGCATTGGGAGCGCGGAGTCTTAACCGCTGGACCACCAGGGAAGTTCCAACAAGTTTTTCTTATGAAAATTAACAAATTGCTATTATTCATGCCACGGCTAAGAGTGAGGCATCACTGGCATCACTTTAGGGCTGAAATGCTTCTTGATTATGTCATAAAGTTGATTCATTTAAGACTAGACCAATGACTTCAGGTATACTTGACTAAACAAAGCTGACAGGGAGTTTATCTTGAACTAGTTCACAGATGTGAGAACCATCAATTAGAAAGAGCACAAAGCTCCGTGTCCTTTCTTTCCAAATAATAAAGACATAGGGAAACTTCAGATGAGACTATGTGTGTTATGGCCTTACCTAAAAAGAACAGACATTAAAGAGATGAGGCTATTTTGTCCTTATTTACCATCATATGCTTAAACTCACTTCAGGCCTTCCCTTCAGGTGTCTGTGCCCTAGGTTCCTTCGAATCCAGTTTTTGAGGCTGTTGATGGAGGCTGTCTAGCTTCTGCATATCTTCTGTAAGACCATTTCTAAGATCCTCGTTGTTTCTCAGAAATTCTTTCACCACTTCCAGTTGATTTAAGATCTGTAAGAAGAAACCATACAATGCACAGCTTAGATAATTTTATAGCAGACTTGAAATTCAGATGAAAAACTTACTAGCTCCAAGACTGGCTCCTGTTCATGTGTCTACCAATAGCTGGTACTGGGGCCACACAAGGGAGTGTTTGCTTGTCTCCTTAAAATTTTTTGCTTTTAGGGGTTAATATCCAAAACATATAAAGAGGGACTTCCCTGGTGGCACCGTGGTTAAGAATCCACCTGCCAGTGCAAGGGACACGGGTTTGATCCCTGGTCTGGGAAGATCCCAAATGCCGCGGGGCAACTGGGCCCGTGCTCCACAACTACTGAGCCTGCGCTCTAGGGCCCATGCCCCGCAACAAGAGAAGCCACTGCAGTGAGAAGCCCGTGCACCGCGAGGAAGAGTAGCCCTCGCTCGCCACGACTAGAGAAAGCCTGTGTGCAGCAACAAAGACCCAATGCAGCCAAAAAAAAAAATTATACACACACACACACATATAAAGAACTCACACAATTCAATAACAAAAAAACCAGACAACCCAATTAAAAAATGGGCAAAGGACCTGAATAGACATTTTCCCAAAGAAGACATACAAATGGCCAACAGATATATGAAAAAATGCTCAACATCATTAATCATCAGAGAAATGAAAATTAAAACCACAATGAGGTATTGCCTCACACCTGTTAGAATGGTCATCACCGAGAATCCCCTGGCGGTACAGTGGTTAGGACTCCGTGCTCTCACTGCCAAGGGCCCAGGTTCAATCCCTGGTCGGGGAACTAAGATCCCACAAGCCATGTGGCACAGCCAAATAAAAAGAACAGTCATCATCAAAAGGTTAACAAATGTTGGCGAGGATGTGGAGAAAAGGAACCCTTGTACACTGCTGGTGGGAATGTAAATTGGTGTAGCCACTCTGGAAAACAGTATGGAGGATCCTCAAAAACTTAAAAAAGGAACTATCAGGTGATCTAGAAATTCTACTTCTGGGAATATATCTGAAGAAAACAAAAACACCATGCTGAAGAGATATCTGCATCTCCATGTTAATTAGCAGCATTATTCACAATAGCTAAGACAACGAAACAATGTGAGGGTCCATCAACAGATGAATGGGTAAAGAAGATGTGGTATATATATATACAATGGAATATTACTTGGCCATAAAAAAGACGAAAATCCTACCATTCGAGACAACATGGATGGACCCAGAGGGTGTTATGCTAAGTTAAGTCAAACAGAGAGAGATCGATACTGTATGATCTCACTTATACGTGGACTCTAAAACAAAAACAAAAAAATAAACTCATATAAAAAGAGATCAAATTTGCAGTTACCAGAGGTGGGAATAGGGAATTGGATGAAGGTGGTCAAAAGGTACAAATTTCCAGTTTACAAGATAAATAAGTACTAGAGATGTAATGTACAACACAATGACAATAGTTAACACTGCTGTATGGTATATTTGAAAGCTGTTAAGTGAGTAAATCTTAAGCATTCTTATCACAAGGTAAAAAACATTAATTTCCTTTTTTTGGTATCTATACAAGATGACAGACATTAACTAAACTTATTGTGGTATTCATTTCACGATACATGTACATCAAATCATTATGCTGTATATCTTAAACTTATACAGTGCTGTATGTCAGTTATATCTCAATAAAACTGGAAAAAAATTTTAAAAGATGATTTATTTTTGCTGTAAAATTTCCTGCATTTGTACAAAAGGGCTATATGTCTATATCTATATGTGTGTGTGTGTATACACATATATACGCACATACGTATACATACACATACACATATATGTATATATAAAAATAAAGCCCTTTCATTTTGAATTTGGTACCCATTTATTATGATTAAATACATTTACACATACATATGTATATATACACACATACATACAAATGTATACACTCACACATATAATGCTTTCATTTTGAATTTTATACACATTTATTACTAGTAAATATGTATACATATGTACATTTATTACTATTCAATATTTATAAAATATACATACATATTTACTAGTAATAAATATATACTGGTACAAAATTCAAGATGAACACAGGGTACAACATAAAAAGTTGGTCCTCTTCCACATCCTGTCCCCAGCCACTCAGCTCCTCTTAAAGGTGACCACAATGAAGTTTCCTGTGTCTCTTCCAGAGATAGTCCATGCATTTACACGTGAGTATATATGTATATATGTGCATACCTTTTTAAAATTTCAGCTTTATTGAGACATAATTGGCACATTTTAAAAAACACAAACGGCAGCATATTAGACATTGTTCTTCAACTGATTTTTTTCTATATCAGATTATAAAGAGTGGCCTCATCATTTTTTTTAATGGCTGAATAGTTTTTCAGTTATGGATGTCATATATATATATATATATATATATATATATATATATATATATATATCTTTTTTTTTTTTTTTTTTTTTTTTTTTTGCTGTACGCGGACCTCTCACTGCTGTGGCCTCTCCCGTTGCGGAGCACAGGCTCCGGACACGCAGGCTCAGTGGCCATGGCTCACGGGCCCAGCCGCTCCACGGCATGTGGGATCTTCCCAGACCGGGGCACGAACCCGTGTCCCCTGCATTGGCAGGCGGACTCTCAACCACTGCGCCACCAGGGAAGCCCGGATGTCTCATATATTAACATATTATTTCAAACCTTCTGCTAAGAGAAATACTGCTGCAGTAACTAACCTGGGACGTGTCACTTTGCATAAAGTGACAGGCTATTTGTAGGATCTGTTTTTAGGAGTGGAATGCAGTTTTAATTGATAGAGTTTTCTGTTTTAATGTTAATAGATTTTGCCAAAACTGTCATCTCTAGAGGTTATACCAATTTAAACTCCCACCAGTAACATACTTCCTGACATTTAAACTAATAAAAGCATGTATTCTTAGAATAGTACCATGGAAGTGTTTTCACTCGGCTTATCCGAAGATACCCTCACTGGCCACTGTGCTTATTACAAAGAAGAGAGTTATTAATATTTTGGGGTGTGAATTGTTTAAAATGAGGGAGCCCCAATTCCAAGCTCAGTCAAGATGATCGACAAATAACGAAGGAAAGTGATGTAGTACCCTACTCTTAGCAGAGTGGTGGTTCTTAAACTTTAGAGATGTACACAATTGACTCTGGTGCAGTAGGGCTAGGGCAGAACCTAAGCAGGCACCGGGTTATTGTGATGCCAGCGAATGAGATGGTCGGTTGCAGAACGATGGCTGCCAGGGATGGGAGGGAGGGCTAGGCTAGGGCTTGTGCCCAGGATGAACAGGGAACAGGGAGGGCCAGGGTGGAGCTGAGGATGACCAGAGGTCTTCAGATAGGTTACTAAGTAGAGGGGGATGTGCCCTTCAGCTGGAGCTGTTTATTACATGGCTAGAAACAAGCCTACAGCTCCTGAAAGATACCTGGGCTTTAAATAATAAATCTGGAAACCATAAAAACGTGAAATGAAGATTACATCAATGACATAATTCACAGTGTACATTAGTAATTGTGGGTACTGCACTGTTAGCACTCATTGCCTGTGCCGGGTGCTCTAGATGCACCCCAGGGTTCTTCTCATTCCTTGGTTCCCATCAAATGCCTGAGACCATGCCAGCCTGGTCTGTGCACCACACATACCCTCCAAGATGGAATGGGGTCCTCCCTTCCCATAGATCTTCTCATTTGATGACTTGGGAGCTATGATCCTTTGTGCTGTCACCTCCCGACCCTCTCTGCTCTTGAAATGTGCTCAAGAGGGGTGATTATTTTAGCTTGGGGGGAGGAGAAAGAGTCAAAAGGAATTTTTTTAAAAAATTATTAAGAATGGGGAAGGCTTGGGCTTCCCTGGTGGCGCAGTGGTTGAGAGTCCGCCTGCCGATGCAGGGGATACAGGCTCGTGCCCCAGTCTGAGAAGATCCCACATACCGCAGAGCGGCTGGGCCCGTGAGCCATGGCCGCTGAGCCTGCGCGTCCGGAGCCTGTGCTCCGCAACGGGAGAGGCCACAACAGGGAGAGGCCCGCGTAGCGCAAAAAAAAAAAAAAGAATGGGGAAGGCTTATGCACGTTTATATGTTAGATGGGAAAAGGAAGTAAAGGTGGCAAAACAAAGGGCTAGAAAAGTAGTCAGACAGACTTGGATACTGAAGCCCAGCTTTGCCACTTAACTAGCTGTGTGACTTTGGGCAAGACACTTGACCTCTCTGAGCTTACTTCCATATATGCAAATATAGGATGATGATACCAACGCCACCAAGCATTCCTGTGAGGATTAGAAATAATCTACTAAAAGCACCTAGCATCATGTCTGGTACATTCCTCCCTTCCGACAATCATTTAACAAAAGTGTACCGAGAGTCTACCATGTGCCAGGCAGGTGCTGTTCTAGGCAAAAGATGCTTAGCACCTCCATACTCCCAGGCACTTAAGCCAAAACCCCTGGACTTGTCTTTGACACCTTTCCTTCTCTCACACACCACACGTGCCCGCCTTCTCACCACGTCTACTCTTCACCCTTCCACCCTGGTCTGAACCACCACCTCTCTGGCCTGGTACCTGCGGCAGCTTCCTAATGTCTCCCCGCTTCCATCTTTGGCCCCTGGCCCTGCATCCTTCACACACGGCGGCCAGCGTGCTCCCTTCATCGTTCTGCTGTTCAGAACTCAGTGCAGCTGCCTTCTCGGGAGGAAGAGCCTGGATCCTCCCAACGGCCCACAAGGCTTCCCTTCTCTCAGCTCCTCACCGCACTCCAGCCACCCTGCTTAGCTTGCCCTGCCCTCCGCCTGAATGCTCCTCCTCCAGAAGCACACACGGCTGCTCCGCACCTCCTCCGAGGTATTGCTAAGCCTCAGCTTCCCAATGGGGCCTCCCTGGCCACCCCGCGCAACTCAACCCCCAGCCCCATTCGGCCACTCCTGATCCCCACACTCTGCTCCACACAGCCCTCCTCCTTCTAACTCGCCCCATCATTACTTATTATGCTGACTGTTTACCATCTGTTTTGTTCACTGATGCACGCCAAGCTTCTAGAACTGTGCCTGGCAAATAGTAGGCACTCACTCATGAAATAAATCTGGGCTATAACCAATGGAGTGTCACTTCCATCCTTTCCCTGCCTGCCTCGACTGCATTCTGTCACTTTCTCCCTGAGTTTCCCCCTGAAAGCGGCCCCCTTGACCAGGGTTTAAGAAGTCAGTAATGATTTTAAAGAATGTGCAAGTTCTCTGCATGTTTTTTAGCCACTTACTGCACTCAACGTTCTTTGGCTGAATTTTGAACCCCCCAGATCCTAACAGAGCACCGAGCGCCGGCAGGTGTATGTGAAGGGCTCTTGGGTGGCAGCAGCTGCTCCCATTTGGCTCTGAGGCGGACCACATTTTACAATCATAGTTATGCATGCACAGTGTGTTTTGTTTTTTTTTTTGCACAGTGTGTTTTAATGGGAGCCCCCTTTTATAATGTTATTTATCATTAAGGCTCGCCAATCGGACAGAAAAGAATGGAGATGATGAGCTCTCTGCTTTGTGGTCCCTGGCACTCACTCCCGTGCTCCTTGATGCCTTTGGGGGGACTGTCGCACTAAATCACTACCATTAACCCTTTCTTCTCAACTTGGCTTTCCAACCCGAGCCCTGCTGTTTTAATGAACACCAGAAACAGGTCTTGCTAAACATTCACAAAAAAAGTGCCGTGGTCATAATACAACCACTGCATTTCTTGATTCCTAATTGCACATTTTTTTTCATATTTTAACATCTCGAATGAGAATGCACCTTACCATTGATAGTGTCTTACAGTAAATTGGCAGCATTTTTTTTTTTCTTACAAGTGACTGAATTAATGGTATGTCTTGCAATTCACAGTGTTTTAGAGTCACTGAAATTTGGTTTACCAAATCCTCTGACTTTGGAGACTAACCCAAAAGAACATGAATAATCGTATTTGGTGCTGAACTTTCAAAAGAGGTCTGTTCCACACATCGTGGAAAGCCATCCTTTAGCTTCTCAGAGATAACGTGCCAATCAATCCGAACTTACATTTTGATCAATTGAAATATCAAGAGAAATGCCACGGTCCACTGAACAGAAAGCATGAAAAACGAGAATTTATCACCTTTATCTAGAGACTTTGGGACCCAGAGGACAAGCCAATTAACCCCAATTTCCTCTCTGTAAAACAGAGATAATGAAGGGTCGAAATTTACAATTGCTAGCTGCTCAGTGACATGAGAGCCGCTGCATGGCACGTGGGAAGGCAGGCCCAGGGCCAGAGCAGGAAGACCCCCGGGCCAGCCCTCATACCTCAGCCGTGAGGCCTTGAGCCCATCAGCACCTGCCCCTTAGGGTTGCTATAAAGCAGGGTATTACCCGGGTCCCTTCCCGCTCCCAACTTGCAGAGACTCCTGGTTTCAGTGTGTTGCTACTGATACATTTTGCTCTTTGTTACACAAACAGGAAAAGAACTGTGGCTCCTTCAAGAAAGAGGAGAGAATTTCTGACGACTCAGGGACTGCGGCTCCTTCAAGAAAGAGAGAATTTCTGACGACTCAGGGACCGTGAGCCTGATCCCCCGGTTTTCCTCTGCTGTCTGACTCTGCTTTTAAAAGAAGCAGTGGAAAGAAAACTGGGGATGGTTCTAATGACATTTTAAAGTAAAGCCAGACGAGGGACTTCCCTGGAGGTCCAGTGGCTAAGACTCCACACTCCCAATGCAGGGGGCCTGGGTTCGCTCCCTGGTCAGGGAACTAGATCCCACATGCCGCAACTAAAAGAGCCCACACGCTGCAACTAAGACCCAATGCAGCCAAACAAATAAATACTTTTTGAAAATTAAAAAAAATAATAAAGCCAGATGAAACAGATGGATTTAGAAAACAGCTTTAACAGCCTTATTCGTCACTTTAAATACCTATGGTGTGCCAGGGTGGGTGCACCCCAAAACCACTGGTACCCAGTCCCTGTGCTAAAGGAGCTCATCAAGCTGAGTGAAGCACCTGGGTCAAGGTCAGAAGAGTTAACATAGGCATATGGACCAGTACGGAGCAAGGCCTAAAAAATGAAATACACACTTTGTATTACAACACGCTGTGTTTCACGAGGTAGCCAGTAAAACTACTTTCCTCGGACGAGGTGGAATGGAGAGGCGAAATGATCTGTCCAAGACATCCTGGGAATCTGGAATTCTAATCCAGCAAGTGCTGGGCTATTTCTGAACCTTACCAAAATATAATTCTACTACTGTTAGTTTTTTTAATATCTTGCATGTAACAAAGGGGACTCATATCTCCTGTACTTGAGACGATCATTAGCTTGCAGCGTCCTGAGCTAGAAGCCTGGACGATCCTTTAACCCCTCCTTCGCCACCTCCCACCAGCCCCGAGCCACGCCCCAAGTAATCTAACCAGCCACTGCAAGCCCTCAGCTCGGCCCCAGTAGTGCCTCAAGCACCCGGCTCCTCCCCCACACCTCTAGCTTCTGTCCTCTTTCTCTCACCCTCACACAACTGCAAGAGCCTCCTGGCTCGTCTCCAACCTCCAAGTGCCATTAAGATGTCACTTTCTAAAAGCCCTATCTGATCTATTCATTTACTCTCTCTTGGTTTAAAACCTCTGTTGGCTCCCAACTGCTTTTTGGGAATAAGGTCCAAACCCCTTAGTGAGGCATAGAAGACCTTTCAAAATACAGCTTCGACCTACCTGACCACCCTCACATCCGACCATACCTCCCTCCTACGCTCGCCTCGTCACTGTCTGGTCCCAGGCTAGTCTTTCATGTCTTGGCAAATGCCTTCTGCCAAGAATGCCCTTCTGCTCTTGCCATTTTGCCCAACTCTGATTTGATTCTTAGTCCCAGCTCAACAGCGCCTTCTCAGCAAAGCCTTTTTCTGCAATCCCTCCTCTGAGCTGCAGTGACTCGCGGGGGCTGGGGGAGGCCTGCAGTTCAGGATTCTGTGGTCGCCCTTCCTGTGGTCTTCCACTCCGTGGCACACATTAGCTACCCAAATGTTTGCTGATAGAGTGAAAACATTTGTTTAAGGGTAACAGTAATCTGTGCCAAAAGGATATCCATTTCTGGAAATTATTTGACTTTTAAAGCAGAAACATAACCGTTAATAAGTTTAAATGTGCTACTCTTCCTCCCTGGTGCCTGCCTTTGTTTTGTTTACTCATACAGAGGATATAATGCTTTTTTTTTTTTTTTACCTCTTCAGGCAACACCTCTTGTCCTTTTGCTTGAAGATATAGCTCTTGAAGTTTTTCCTTTAGTAATTCCATTTCTATCTCGTTTACTTGGTGCTCACTCAGGTAAACTCCTGTTTCATAGTCACACCCATCTGGCTGATCTTCCTCAGGGATGTAAACAGCCCAGTCAGATGTCAACAGCTGTTGGGGTACCGAACAAATATATGAACTGACTGAATTGAAAAGATATTCAAAAAAAAAAAAAAAAAAAAAAAAAAAAAAGATATTCTACTCGGTTACTCAAAGAATTTGTAATTTAACATCGTTGACTGGATCCATTCTAATAACATCCCGTGACCACAGAAAAGATGCTCAGCCCAATCACAATTCTGACTTCATATCAATATTGTTCCCCTGCTTACATTCTAGAATTTTGTTTAAATCTAATAAGCTTCAAATTCTAAATGAGTGACTGTGGTTCCTTTTTTTCCCCCTTAGTTCTTTATGCCAGAACTGTTAAACGTGATTTTTTTACCTGTTCTATTCGGGAGTATACCGCCACAATCTCTGGGATATTCTTAAATTCATTCAGAAAATTTTGGATCTTTATCTGAAAATCTCGAAGCCACACAGAAGATACCTTCATCTCTGAAGAGTGCATGATCTCGTTACGACACTTAATCACCTATAGAAAGACAAAAAAAGAGAAAAGCCTTCAAAGGCCAATAGTGGGGTAAACTGAGATTTTGTAGTTCCAGAGAAAGACTGTTGAAAGGCCTTGTTAATTCTAAAATCCACAAGTGTGTGGCCTGCAGGTGCTGTCAAGGCTCGAGGGGGATGTTCAACCCCCGGCCACTTGAATAAATTAATTGGGGTAAGAAATACAAACAAGCCTATAACTGTCGCTAGTCCTTGAAATCTTGTGGCTGGGTGGGTATCTCTCGCACAATCCTCCAAATGCCCTAACTTAAAACAACCTGCCAAAGAGCAAGACTATCGGCTACTGGCTCTGAGAATACCCAAAGACCGAAGCAGACAACGCAAAAATCTTTTAATATATAATTCATGCCAAGTCTTCCACACTCTCAGTTAAAAGCTACCAAAGGGGTTGATTTTATACTGTGATAGTTTTTGAGTCTGCTGATGATAAAGGATTCTCAGTCCTTTCAGCTGCTGGCATAGCATGCCAAATATGCCAAATATGGCATAGCATGCAAAATATACATGCATTTTCTCTACATATTATAAATAAACCAGGTATGCTAATATACCCTTTTCAAGGATCCTTAGAGTAACAAATGCGCCAGAGCTGTTCTCTGGTGAAACGGAGATAGTCTAAATCTCCCAGAGGAAGTCTGACAAGCGTAGCGATCTGTTCTGACACTGTTTATCCATTAGTGTTTATATTTTCTTCAGTTCTAGGTAAATTGGTCTTGCAACTGTTTAGCCAATACGATTGAGAAGGGCAGGATTCAAATGCTGGCATCCAATGGACAGAATGATGCATTACTCTGTATGTGTGGTTTTTTTTTTTAATATGGAAGATTACTTTGCTTCTGTTCATGGCAGAACAGGGAAGAGAAATTTGAGGCTCGTCGATTTCGTGGCAAACAGTGCAACAGCAGGTTGTTGGAAAAGTTCAACAGGGGAGGGTTGAAGGGTCAGTCTCCCACCTGCATTCGCACAGGGGTTCTGGGACATCACAGAAGGTGCATGTGACGTGAGCCCTGCTCGCCTGCTCAGCGACGAGAACTGTGGACCAAAGTCTAACTCCTTCGCACACCACTGTCTGGGGAGAGCCGTGAGCTCTGCCCACACGGCTGCTTTAGCAGCACGGGGTGCGGCTCCTAGCTGGTCTTCATAGTACCCACCCGACCGACTCTGTCTGCTTTTCAATCTGACAGTTCTTACCTCTGTGACTTTCTTTCGATCAACCTCAAAGTGATCACAGGAGTTGATGAGACTTAGAAGAGCAACTGCGTCACATTCCTCGGGTCCTGTTTTGTCTGCCAGTCCTCGGGGCATGAAGGCCTGCAGCAGGGGAGGCCCAAGGGGCACCTGAGTCTCCTCCAACCCTAGGAGACACCTATCTATATGGGGCCAGTGGGACAAATGTTATGTGCCTGTTCCCCAAATGATGACTGAAACTCTCTTACTGAGGTTTCAAGTTAGAGCCTCATGAGTCCAAAACACAAGTTGGGAAACAGTGCAGCAGCCAAGCCTCGGCCCAGGGCAATAACTGAAGAGTTGCTCTATCTGTCCACTTGCAATTAAGAGACACTTATACACTTGACCTAATTGTCCTTTCTTAATGGCATATAAGCAGGAGGCAGGGGTAGAAAGCACCCTTTTCTTTTCCTTACTGAAGTTTCAGTGGCTGAGTTGTTAAAGAAGATTTAAAAATAATAGTTACTCCCAAGTGGACACTTTAAAACTACTCGAGAAAGTTCAATATGGTAGTAGAAAGTTAAGAGTCTGGGCTTTGGAATGAGACAGGGCTGAGGTGCAAATCCCAGCTCTGCCACTTGTCAACTGTGTGACCTTGGGCAAGTTACCTATCCTCGGATTCCTCATCAGTAAATGGGGGCTAACTGTCCTCATCTACCTTGAAGGATGTTTCAAGAATTAAATGAGTTAATGTGGGTAAAGCACCTGCACGGTGCTTGGCACATGCTAATACACAGGCCACAAATGTTGGCAATTATTATGCTGATGGTGCAAGGTGAGCAGGACCTACACAGGCATTACAGACGGGGTCCCAGGGTTTGAGATACTAGATACAACAGAATGGCCTCACTCTAGCATGGTCTTGCCTTTTGTAGCATTTTATGGTGTGTACCCCCGAAATGGTGTTATAGCAAGGCTTGGGCATATTTCTTTCCTGAAGTATTTCCAAATTTACATCTGAAGGCAACAACTTTACCAAGCTACCAAGCTCAAGAGTACATTCCTGCCAAGGGACTAGAAGAGATGACATATGAAAAATGACTCGCAAAAAAAGAACTCTAAATAAAGAGACCTGCTCCCTTGAAAACAAACACATTTCCATAGGCAAGCAACCATGCTGCTTCCTACAGTGCTGCTCATGGTGCTATTCTGAAAAAGGCACGTGGTATGGGCCGACACCCCCCAAGGAGAGTCAGGGCTCTGTTCCTGATGGTGGTAGAATCACACACCTCGGCCTGACGTAATTGAGAAGAATTCTACACACACTGAATGGCCCCTATCAAAAGATACAGTAGCCAAGACCATCACTGTCTCTGGCCAACCCGCTGAAAGTAGATCATGGATGTTACAAATGTTAACAAAGAATGTAACTAATGTATCACAGGCAAACGAATTTGATGAAATAGAGGAAAAAAAGAGGAAGAAAAGAAACACTGCTTATTCCAACTGTGGCTGAGAGGAACATCCAAAGTGGGAGGGGCCTTAGTTGCCTCAAAACCAAGCAGTTTTTCTTTCCCATTACAAGGTACGTCCAGTCTGGCATTTTCTCACTAATATAAACCTGTCTCTCCCATGTCAAGATTTTATTCTAGTACTTCTTTCCTTTCCTCAGAACCAGAAGCCGACAGAGGCTCTGCCACCTCCTTGCCTCTGAAAGCTGTTTCTTAAAATGGTATCGCCTACCGCCAGGTTCCATACGTGACAAGCACAGGGTGAGAAACACACGTTATTGCCTCTCAGTACCCCCTCCTGTCTCTTCACTGAGTAGCAGGAGACAAGGCTGGAGAAATAAACAGGGGCCAGAACATGCTGGGCCTTACTGGCCTTGACAAGGAGTTTGGAGTTTATTCTAAGGACATCGGGAAGCCATCCAAGGGTTTTGGGCAAAGGAAGAAAGTGATCTGATTCCCACATGAAGACCGCACATCCTGCTGTGTGAAGGACCAACCAGGGGTGAGCAGAGCAGCAGAGGCGGCCAGGTGGGAGGCTGGCAGGAGAGGGGGCGAGAGCTGTGATGTAGAGATGGTGAGGAGGATTCCAAAAATAATTTGCACGTACAAATAAGAGGGGTGGTGGGGGGAAAGAGATGAAGCAAGAATGATTGTAGGTAGTTGGTGGTGGGGCATGGGCGCAGGCTGGCGGGAAGAGATGAAGAGTCCTGCTTGAGAAGTAAAGACGAAGTACCCAGGAGGTGATGAAGTGGAGGCATCAAGTAGCAGCTGGGTATGGGCCTCCGGAGCGCAGAAGAGTGCAGAGCTAGGGGTACAAATCTGGGAGCCATCAGCAGAAACGTAGTATTAAATATTTTACTCCACGGGCCTGGGCAGTATCACCAGGGGAGAAGGCGGGGTGGGGAGGGACAGAAAAGGCCCGAGGAAGGCCAACCGACACTCAGAAGGAGGCTAAGGAGGAGCCGGGGAGACAGGAGGAAACCCAGGAGGTGAGGATGTCACAAAGCCAGGGCTGTTTCAAGAAGAGTGGCCGGCAGTGCGGCAGTGCCGAATACCTGAGAGGTAGGAAGGACGAGGCCAGAGAACTGAAGGTCATGCGTGCCCCTGACAAGACATGCAGTGGAGTGGCGGGGCAGAAGCCAGAGGGTAGTGGGTTGAAGAGTCAACGGGACCTGCATGAACCCTGAAAAGAGAATAAGGCATAAAGCACTTTTTGAGAAGTTCTACTGGGTATGTACGTGGGAGGCAGTTAGAGAAATGGGGAGACAGCTGGACGGAATGGATGAAGGAAGTTTTTCTTTCTTTTCAAATTTTATTTTCCAAGTATTCACTGATTTTTTTTTTTTAAAAGCTTTATTAAGATGTAATTCACATACCATATAACTCACCCATTTAAAGTACACAGTTCGGGGCTTCCCTGGTGGCGCAGTGGTTAAGAATCCGCCTGCCGATGCAGGGGACACGGGTTCGTGCCATGGTCCGGGAAGATCCCACATGCCGCGGAGCGGCTGGGCCCGTGAGCCATGGCCGCTAGGCCTGCGCGTCCGGAGCCTGTGCTCCGCAACGGGAGAGGCCACAACAGTGAGAGGCCCGCATACCGCAAAAAAAAAAAAAAAAAAAAAAAAAAAGTACACAGTTCGGGCTTCCCTGGTGGCGCAGTGGTTGAGAGTCCGCCTGCCGATGCAGGGGACGTGGGTTTGTGCCCCGGTCCGGGAAGATCCCACATGCCGCGGAGCGGCTGGGCCCGTGAGCCATGGCCGCTGAGCCTGCGCGTCCGGAGCCTGTGCCCCGCAACGGGAGAGGCCACAACAGTGAGAGGCCCACATACCCACCCCCACCAAAAAAAAAAAAGTACACAGTTCTTCATGGAAAAGACTGACAAGTACAGGTTTCTGGTAACTGACCATACTGCTGAACTGAATGAATAAGCATTTTCAGAACTCTAATGGAAAACTGATGAATTCATAAAAGTGCTAACAAAAGATCAAGATAAAAAAAAATTAATTACATGGGACTGAGTGAACTGATGAGGATGATTATAATTTTTGTGACTTTCTGTTTGAATTAAAAAAAAAATCCCACAAGGGCTCAGAGGCAAAAAATATACAAATCAATTTTCACTGCAAAGTAAAGGAGCTGTTACAGGGGAGGATTACTGGACTGAATGTCAATATTATGACAAAGTATGAGTGTGTTTCGTGTTTGGTAACTGCAGTCATTGTTGCTTTTGTTGTGGTCATCCATTTACAATGCTTGGTGTCAGTTTATTTATCTCTTGTAAAAATAAAATACAGTGTGTGTGTGTGTGTGTGTGTGTGTGTGTGTGTGAAAAAAAGAATGTGAATACAGGGAACTTTGGGAAACTAGAAAATCTAGAAAGGATTCATTGATAATTATTTATTTTCAATGAATAAAATAAAATGTAATAATACGGCTAAATAAATAAAGTACATAGTTCTTTGTGATGACATGGATGGATATTGAGAGCTTATGCTAAGTGAAATAAGTCAGAGAAAGACAAATACCATATGATCTCACTTATTCGTGGAACCTAAAACAAAAACCTGAGCTCGCAGATGCAGAGAACAGGCTGGTGGTTGCCAGAGGTGGGGGGGAGTGGGCAAAATAGGTGAAGGGGGTCAAAAGGTACAACTTCCAGTTATAAAATAAATGAGTCCTGGGGATGTAATCCACAGCATGGTGACTATAATTAATAATACTGTACTGCAGTATTTGAAAGTTGCTAAGAGAGTAGATCTTGAAAGTTCTCATCACAAGAAAAAAAAAATTGCAACCACACATGGTAGTGGACATTAACTAGACTTATTGTGATCATTTCACAAAGTATATAAATATCTAATCATTATGTTGTATACCTAAAATTAACATTACAGTCAATTACACCTCAATAAAAAAATTAAGCATTTACAGTTTAGTCGTTTTCAGTATATTCACAGAGTTGCACAACTATCACAATTTTAGGACATTTTCATCACCCCAAAAAGAAACCCTCTACCCATTAGCTATTGCCCCCTCTCTCCTTCAGGCCCTGGCAACCACTAATCTACTTTCTGCCTCTATAGATTTGGCTATTCTAGACATTTCATATAAATGGAATCATACAATATATGACTGGCTTCTTTCACTTAGCATAATGTTTTCAAGGTTCATGCAATACTGTAGCATGTATCAGTACTTCATTCCTTTTTATGGCTAAATAATATCCCATTGTATGGACAGACCACATTTTGGTTATTCATTAATCAGTTGATGGACATGTGTGTTGTTTCCACCTCTTGGCTATTGTGAAGAGTACGGCTATGAACATTCGTGCACAGGTTTTTGTGGGGACACATGCTTCCACTTCATCAGGTATGTACCCAGGAGTGGCACTGCTAAGTCATATATTAACTCTATACTGAATCTCTTTTTTAAAAAAATTGAATAAACCAAGGCAGTACTAAGGCTATTTGTATGGTGATGGGAATAAGCTGGGAGGTCGGAAGAGTGGAGACTCAAAGTCCTTGGGCAAGGTGGGAGAGGATAAGGTCCAACACTCAAGTGGAGGGACAGGGCGGTAAGAGGAGAGACGCCCTTCCTCCTTTGTACCAGAAGGAAGAAGATGGTGCACATGGAGGTAGGTCGGTAGGTCTGGTAAAAAGATAAGAAAGCGAGAGCAAGGTTAGCAGCTGGGATTGCATTTGGGGGAACAGGAGTGGGAACTCGGCGAAGGAGAGGCAGCAACAGTTGTCTCCGGGAACAGGAGCCTCCGGAGAGACAGGGCCAGACTGCTGGGCTCGTGATCAAGAACTGAAAGCGAAAGATCCCTCAAAAGATTCTTCCCCAGAGCAGCAGGTGTGGTGTCATCAGGGGTGGAGCTGGGCCTGGCAAGTGCAGAGAAAGGAGGAAGAAGACCGAGACAACTGCAAGGGACTGAACAGAATGATGGACTGTGGAATCTGGGCTGGCTGAGGAAGCAAAGGAAGCTGGGAGGGCAGAGGCTGCTGGGGATTGGGAAATCCTCAGAGCTGTGGACGTTGGAGAGGGACGAGGGGTGGGGCAGAGGTGGGGGGCGGGTTGAATAAGTACGCGGAGGGCAAGCAGGACGTTGGACACTGCAGCTCCCTGTGCTGACACAGTCTGGGTGTGAGCATGCAAGTGGGAGGCTGAGGTCGAGAGGATCACAGGATGTTCAAACGGGGAGTCCAGCTTGGAGAGAGAATATACGCATGTGGTTGGACTAGGTCTGCAGGTGACAGCAATGAAGAAGGGAAAGAGTGGCAGAAACAGGTGGCATGGGCTTCAAGAGGATTCTGAGGGTATGAAAGCAGTGACAGAAAACAAACAGGTGAGGGACGGTCATAGCAAAGGGTAGAGTTTTAAGTTTTCTTCTTTTCTAAGGAAAAGCAGAAGCTGGCAATTCTATGGCAGCAACAAACAAGAGGGGGAGAGAGTATGGTGGGTTTACTGGACCACGATAGCCAAAAGTCTGGGGGCCACCGATATAGTCCAACTTCCTCATTTTTGAGGTTAGGGAACAGAGGCTGGCCCAATGGTGCACCACTGAGCAGGTGAGCGGAGATTCTGATCCCTGCTTCCCAGGCACCAAGCCTGTGCCTGCTGGTAACTAGCATGTAGACTGACTCCAGAGGTGAATTTGTGTTAGGAGGCTACTTCGACCCCCCCCCCCTCCTACTGGGCTTCTGGCAAATATCAAAAAGTCAAAAAAAGTTCTTCAATCAGCCCAGCCAGTAAGTCACATGGCCAAGATCTAAAAACGGGCCGAACAGTCCCCTTTTATCTGGCTGCCTACCCCACCCCTACCTCCCCAAAGTTTTACTCCTTAGCTAGGCACTTAAGGTCTTTTCTATCTTAGCCCCAACTTCCCTTGGCTTATTCTGCCATCCTCATTGCACCCTACAAAGTGAGCTACTCAGGGAGCCTACCCTCAAAAGGCCTTGCCTGCTTCTCCCTCTGTGCCTGTACCCATGATGCTCGCTCTACATCTTGCCCCAGCGTCTCTTGTTGAAATCTTCTACTTCACTAAGCTGCGTTGGGTCCGACATAACAGCCCTGAGCCGCCTAGACACTACACCCTAGATCAAAAGCCCAATCTCTCTCTGCATCTGTTTATGGGGCCCCAGCTCCCACACAGACCCAACAGACGCCCAGGGCTCCAGGTAACTCCTACCTGCTAGGCCAACTCCTCCTACCCTCCCGACCGCAGGTGATTACCTTGGCCACCTCCCAGGCGTCGACCGGCCAGCGGACCGGCCGGCAGTTTCCCCAGTGGACGTCTCCATTTCTGCTGGTGTGATGTTTCAAAATCTCCCGTTTCCACTCTGCGCACACCTGACACTGAGGCTGAAACTACAGAGGGCGGCGGTGAGGAGGGGCCCGGGAGGGAGGGGCGGCGTCTGGGCGTCTGAACCCCAGGCACAGCGGTCGGCCCGGCTCCGGGGAGGGCACGAGACACTGCGCCCGCGGACGAGGTGAGGGGCGACGGTCAAGACCCCGGGCCGGGTGCTCACCTGGCGGGCGCGCGGGCTGCACCGCGAGCCGCTGCGGCAGGCGGCGAGGGGCCCCAGGCCGGGGGCGGCGGCGAGCAGGCTGCGGTGGAAAGCGAGCACCTCGCGGCCGACGAAGCCCTGCAAGCAGCCGCGTAGCAGTAGCAGGCAGTGGCCCGCCTTCACCCAGTTCTTGTACTCGGCGCAGTTGAGGCGCGCAGCCAGCTCAGAGAGAACCATGCCGGGCTCCAGTCGCGGGGGCCACGGGGCGAGGGGCGGAGTGGACGGTCGTGCGCAGGCGCGGAAGCCTGGGCGCGCCCGAGGCTACGGAGGCGCTGTGGGCGTGGCCCCGCCCGAAGGCGTCCCTGATTCCCCCAACCGCCAGGCGGCAGGGAGTTCTAGTTTCCGGGGCACGTCGCCCCCCCCCCCCGTCTTAGATGACGGCCGACACGTTATGTACTTTGTCTGGTGCTCGCCCAGAAAGCCTCTACTGTTCCCCCAAACTGAGACCTCGCCAGCCAACGATTGGGCTCCCTCTCCTGAAGCCTGTGCTCCTGTTTTTTTTTTTTTTTTTTTATTGTAGAGGTGTAAGACGGTGCTCAAGACACAGTTATTGAATTACTTATGTTCCTTGCGTCATACAATTCTAGAAAGTTTACTTAAATGGATCCTAAGCCCGCAGGTTGGCTGTAGCCTATCTGGACATTAATGAAATTTGACCGTTGGCTGTCTGCACCGCGCACCTGTTATGCGCCTGCGGTGTGCCAAGGTGACACAAAGCTCAAAAACATCCGCCATTGGGCTACCTAGCAGAGGCAAAACAGCACGGCACATCACCCGGATTCTGGAGGGCTGCATCGCCCGGAGTGGGATGAGGACTTCTTCCACTATGGTCTTGAAGCATCGAGCTTAGATGATTTAGTACTCTTGGTTATATGATAATTAGAGCTCCTTGCATAAGGTAATCTAAATTCCAAATAAGTGCCATGAGGGTCAGAAGGCAATGGCTTGTCAATTCCAAATGACAAGAGGTCATCTCAATTTTAGTTGCTTTTAGTGAGCTTCTTGAGTTTGGAAAACATTTTAAAATTGTGTGTAGTCGGGCTTCCCTGGTGGCGCAGTGGTTGAGAATCCGCCTGCCGATGCAGGGAACACGGGTTCGTGCCCCGGTCCGGGAGGATCCCGCGTGCCGCGGAGAGGCTGGGCCCGTGAGCCATGGCCACTGAACCTGTGCGTCCGGAGCCTGTGCTCCGCAACGGGAGAGGCCACAACAATGAGGCCCGTGTACCATACACACACACACAAAAAAAATAAATTGTGTGTAGTCAAAAGGCTCTGAGGGATGAGTCTAAACATTGAAGCCTTCCCCTGACTTCGTTTCACAGCAAAGTAGCAGTGTTCAGGAGTGTCAGCTTTGGACTCAAAATGCTGCTTCTTAGCTGTTTGATCTTAAGCAATCTTTGCACAGGCTCCGGACGCGCAGGCTCAGCGGCCATGGCTCACGGGCCCAGCTGCTCCGCGGCACGCGGGATCCTCCCGGACCGGGGCACGAACCCGCGTCCCCTGCATCCTTAGATGGACTCTCAACCACTGCGCCACCAGGGAAGCCCGATCGTAAGCAATCTTAATTTGATTTCAGCAAATTACTTCATTTCTCTAGGCCTCAGTTTACTCATAGTAAAAGGAGGCCTACCCTGCTGCGTTGTTGTGACAATTAAATACAGTCTGAAATACTTAGTGCCCGGCAATAGTAAGCTCTCAGTAAATATTAGCTATTATTTTATATTGACCTAAACATGCCCTTTCATCAATCAATCATTCCTGGGCAAAGTATTTTAACAAATCACTGGCCACCTGGGAATGGAGGCAATTTATAGAAGACCGTGAGCAGATCATAGTCTCCTGGAATTCTGCAGCACAATGCTGGCTGGCCTCTGCTAATTTTTTCTTAAAAACCTCGATACTAAATCCATCCCAAGTAAATTTCAAATCATTCCCTTAGACAAACTGTCCATTCCCATTAAACCACATGAAAAAGGAAATTCCACAAGGAACAATGAAATATACATTAACATCTTTCCTTTCTGTCCCTTAAGTTCCTTGAGTATAAATTCTCTTATAATTTTCTGTGTATTGATTTTACATCAGGAACACTTGGATGATAGTAAACTGGATTAAAGTAAAATGTAATAGGTATTTCTTCTGGGGAAGAAACCATGAAAGAAAGGAATATCTTTTTTTATGTTGAAATTGGACCCAGATTTAGAGTAGCAAAATTATATTTCTTGAAGTTATCAAATTAACCATGATCCAAAAAATGACTAACAGACTATTTAGTATCCCGTCGCTGAACAGGTTACTGTGTTAACTACAACATAGTAAAGTTATTAGTGGTGTTTAAATTCAAAATCATGTATATTTTAGTTTATGCTTGCACGTAGCTCACTCAGCGTTAGTTTTCAAAGTTCGGCGCTCCTGTTATTAATAACTTGATATGTTCTGTTAAAGTTTCCGCTTTCTTCCTCTCTAATTCTGAAAATACTTCTAATACATTCTGTTTTTTTAATCTTTTGGCCGCGCCGCGGCGCGTGGGATCTTAGTTCCCCGACCAGGGATTGAACCCGCGGCTCCCTGCATTGGAAGCGCGGAGTCCTCATTTCAGCAGATGGAAAAAACAATGTGGCAAATCAGGACCAATTTCTTCAAGGTTAAGCTAATATTAAACCAGACTACTAGCCAAAACATCTTCATGAAAATTAGAGAGTTGGTAGTTCTCTGAAACTTGTATAAATTTTATTTATTACTGAAATTTCTAAAGTCACATTGAAACACACTAAAGACCCAAATCACCTATTAGGCAAAATCCCTATGGGCATCCAGTCCCTTTGATTGAACTCGGTTAACAAAAGAGGCAAAAGACATAGTTTGTGATGAAACCTAAGATTCAAATGCTAAGTGTTTTCAAGCTGTAATAAAGTATGCACCAATTCCAAGTATCAAGCGTGATATCAAAATTCACATCCATGGGTGTTCTCTTCATAAGCATCACAAGCAAATTCTGTTCACTGAATCCTATCTTTTGATTTGCACAATGCATTCAGAGATGACTTATAATAAGGAACAAAGTATCTACTGAATGCATCATGTTTAAAAATGCAATTAATATTTCCAAACCACACTTAAAAGGGGAAATGCCTGAAAATTTAACTCTATTAATAAAATTATTTGAGACAATATTATCCTGCAGATAAAAATACATTTGTTGTACATACATGTAGATTTCTACATGAAAGAAAGGATTCCAAATAGGAAAGGGCTGACCCTTGATAAAGACATCTCAGACTGCCAAACTGATGTGATTACCATTGTAAGGTGAACCAAAAACAGAAGGATAAAAGGTAAGTTAAGGGAAGGCTAAAAGTTTAGTCACCTGCTTCTGCATAGTGGCAGAGTTGGGTGAGAAGCAGGAGATGAAGGCAGAAATAAGACATAGAAGAAAGGCAAAGAAGGCCTCAATTCTGACCAGAAATGGAGAATCAAGCAAAGTTGAGAACAGATATTAACTGCAATGAGATGCTTGAAACTAGAATTTGGTAGCTGATAGTCACAGAAGCTCAATTAAATCATCTTAAAGTAGAATTAGATAAAGCATCTAAAATTTCATGGAGAACCAGTATTACAGTGATCAGATAACTCAGCATGGTATTACCATTTAAAAAACTTTCCCAAATAACATCAAGTCTCCAGAAGACCTTTGCTTTGGATCATGTTCTCTGAAGCTTAAAAAAGTTCCCAGCTGACTGGGAGAGACAGCACAGTGCTCCAAACAGAAACTCTGCTGAGATGTGTAACAGAAACTCCATTTGACCCTGGACAGACCCTGGGTCTTGGATTCTTCCTAGTGAGTGCACTGCACCAGGTTTCTTCCAGGTAAAACATTTTATCATTTTGTTGACAATAAAGTAAATTGGGATTGTTTAGAACCACCCCAATTCTGGTGGGGAAGGCAAGGGGGAGAAGTTAATCAAGATAAAGAAACATCACAGAAATTTCATGCAAGGGTAGAGCATTCAAGTTCTTGGTTTCCTAATTAATGCTGTATGCAGAAGTATCCTGTAAACTAAATTTGCCTAATAGAAAAGTTCCCACATCCTCAACAGAGAATGACTGCAGTATTTGGGATCCTTGATCAATATGAACTACTCACTGTCTGTTCTCAAAGATTGGGTTCTTTCTTTTTTACCCAAATCCTACACTGAAAGACAACCAAGGTCCTAAATGTTAACCACCAGTCAAATTAGGAATGTTTAAAGAAAATAAATTAACCTTGAAACAAAGAAGCAGATGTTTTGGTCAAATTTCAGACATGTATTATTAGAAATTAATTACTGGCCCCACCAGGTTAAAGATGAAGGGAGGCCCTGAGAAGTCTACAGAGCTGATATACACACAAGTGAGGGTCACTTTTTTTAACCTAGTTTTATTAAATATTGCTTCTTTGGGATGTGTTTATAACAACTCCCAGAACATTTTCATGTAAGGATTCAAAGCGGTCATATTAAAATACAGCTTCAATATAAAGTTTATCACAGTTTTACAGTATTCAAAAATGACAGACCTGCCTTAAAAAATAAAACAAAACCCAAAAAAGGACTATTACACCCCAAACATAAGAAAACAATTAAATAAACAAGTTTGGCATTTCCATAACTTTATAGTATAAAACAGAATATTAAATCTATTACTGGCAAACGGACACTGATGTATTACCTAGTTCGAAATGTGTCCCATTTCAACACACTATACAAGTTCATTATACAAAAGATTGGTGGTCTTTATGATCAAAGAAGTGCACCCTGAAAATTTTTGCCACTTTAGAATATTCAGCTCTTAAAGTCAAAAAAGTCCTTTTGCTTTTTTAAATTGAAGGCTGAATTCAGATTTTTTTTTTGTTGTTTTGTCTCTTTTGTCAGCCTTCCTGGTTTAAAAACAATAGTGTCTATGGACGCCCACCAGGGGGCAGTGTAAGATTAGCCATTAAATCACGAACAGCTGCAAATATTGTGCATTCACCTGCAACAGAGAAAAATGGTCATTAGCTATTCGCAATACAGGAAAGATGATGTTAACACACCGGTGAGGGTAGGGGTAATTAAATCTAAAATTAGCAAGAACTTTAAAGACCAAAACAAATGACTAGATTTTAACTGCACGGATTACAGGGGATTAAGCTTTGGTGTTAAGTATCAGATGATACTTGGTTTGGGTTTTGTTTTTTCATCATGAAGACATTTTGGGCAACTCCCAGTTAGATCTGAATTTAAGACAATATGCCTAGAGTTTCTCTACAGAAACACTGGAGCATTGGATAAGCCTTTGAAGTCGGACTTCAAGGCTCCTGATGACCTTTTCTTGAATCTAATAAAAGATCTAATTTTATATTTATATATTAGTTAACAACATCAATGGTGTCCTTCTGATGTTGCATTAAAGGCCAGATAAAAATGTCTATGACAGCACTAATAGAACCTTCTGTGATGACAGAAATATTCTATATGTGTGCTGTGGCTACTGGATACTTGTAATATAGCCAGTGTGACGGAGGAACTGAATTTTACATTTTATTTGACTTTAAATAGCCACATGTGAAGAGTGGCAGTTATACTGGACAGTGCAGGTCTACGACATCTATTGGAGTTTCCCTCAAATTTCCAGGAATTGATCAGCTTCTGGAGTTCAACGTTAAAATCAATTAATACAAAAATAAAATGATTCCTCCTTCACCGGGGAGGAAGTGATGAGTTTGGGAGGAGGGGAGGGAGGCTAAAGTACGGCACACCAACAATCCCAAAACAAGATTTGTTTGTGTGCGTGTGTATGGGGAGGTGGTTGGGGGAGGTTAATGATTCATCCTCTCAATTTCCCCTTTGCTCAAAGAATGAAATACCCTGCCTCTTACTTAGTGTGTGTGTGTGTGTGTGTGTGTGTGTGTGTGTGTGTGTGCACGCGCGCACACACACACACACACATATCTCAAATACTTAAATACAATAAGCCAAAACCAGTTGTAAATATTAGAAACCCCAAACCGGGTCCTTTCCCTAGAGCATGGCCTAATGCTACAGTGGCTGAGAGCGAGGGAAGTGAAGACCTCAACTGAATAATGGCCTTCCAGCAAAGGGCAGGATGTGCAGTGATCCTGCGCAAGTCACTGCAACCTTCTCTCCAACTACTGGAAAATTAGGTACAGAAAGAAAAATCCAAAGGTTTAACCAGTCTAAGGTCAAATAAAAGAAAAAAAATACTTCCAAAATATCGCAACAATTTCTTAAATAAAAGAAGTTACAACTTTTTCTTTTTTAAAAAACACATTTTCGTTATTGACAGGGAGAAAAACTTGCTTGATCCCAACAGGATCAAACATTCTTTCCTTTAAATTTTAAATTCCATGAGACATAATAATGATAGTCATCTGCTTGCGAAGGAATGGTGTTTATTATCAAAGTTATACTGAACTGCTACTTGGAAAATGCTGATAGCTTTAAACTTTGATTCTGAAGGACCTATTTTGAGCTGAAAGAAGAGAAGTCAAAGGATGAAAGCAGAAAATTGTAAGAAGTGGAAGAAGCATTACAACAAAAGAAGCACACCCTTCTCTACTGCCCAGTGCGTTCCTTATAAACTATACGTAGGTGAGAACTTGTCTATGTATACAATATGGGGCAAAAAACAGCTGAAAATATAATTTCTCCCATGATTCCTGTGTCTAGTAAAATTTTGACGCTGTGGTACCTAAAAAATGTTTCAGAGAACAACTTTCCCTCATTTAAAAAACTAATTCTGTTATCATACTATTCTAAACAGAAAGATACAGAGGACTTCCTTAATATTAGAAATAAGCAAAATTTAATTTAATTTCCTTAATGTTAGACATAAGCAGAATGGAAGAGAAGTTCTCTTTGCTGAGCTTTATGTTTTATAATAAAAAATTTAGCACTGCCAGAAGTTCCGTGTTAAGCATAGGCTACTCCGGTATTGAAGGGACCTTGTTTATCTACCAGAATCATTCTGGTCTCTTCGAAAATGTTCAGTTTGAGAGCTTCATTGTGCACTTGGTGAAAAGGTTCACTTGCACCCGCCTGACACTTATATAAGAAGCCCAAAAAGCAGTGATGCCATTTGTATCAGCTTTTATTCTTCACAAAACATTTAGAAGATACAGAAGTTTGAGTGATATTATTCTAGTCATGACTGAACCATGAAATAGGAGAAACCAACATGCATTTCAACTTGGTGATGTACAGAGTGGCAGGTATCGATGGTGGGGCAGGAATTCACAGCCATGGAAAATTCTATCATCCTAACCTAGGGCTTTGTGGCAACGTGTGCTATAAATACAAGCTTCTGGCATTAGCAACTGGGTCAGTCCCAATAGTAAATCACTAACAAAAATAAAGTCCAGGCAGCAGAGACATGGACAAAACTGAAGAACCAGTGAGAAAGGAAGAAAGCGACAGGCAGACATTAAGAGGGCCACGGCAACCAGAGCTCTACTACTAGGACTGGGGGGCAAGGTGGGTAAGGAGGGAGCAGAGGGGAGAAGGGGGATCTCTCAAAAGAACGTTTATAACATATATGCAATAAAATATCATCTACTTGTCATGTACCTTGTCGTGGTGGGTTCATCTCTGCAAACCTCTTCAGAATGTTGCTGACCATCATGGGAGCAGCAACAGAAGAGTTCTGCTGTCTGGGAATGTCTGCCTGCTGGGTGGTACCTGAAGCCATGTCATAAATGATTGGAACTATAATACTAACAGGTTCTTGGGGAGGGACCGACGTTTTCTGAGTTAGCTGAAGCTGTAGACACAACACAAACAAAAGAGAATAAAAACACAGTAAGAAAACAAAATATTTATCTAAATGTATCAGAAGTACTATCATTTACTCTACTGTCAGATTAAGATACAAGGAAAAGAAAATCAAATAGAACAAGAAAAGTGACAAACAACTAAATATTATGATTAAGATGCAACTGTGTCACACAATTACCTAGTTCAATATATTCCTTACTAAGGAACCAAGATTATGTGAGGTCTAAACTGACAATTAAGGGATCTGGGCCTATATTTGGCAGCAACAGGTAATTTCTGCAGTTATCCAAAAGAGGCTCTGTTATCCTCAAATGGCTTCTCCCTCAGAAGCTCTGCACATCTGCACCCATACACACACACACACACACACACACACACACACATGCATGCCAGGTGGTACTTACAAAAAATAGCATTTTGGATTTCAGCACCACAGCAGGTGTCCCAGGAGGTGCAATCGGTGGTGCACTGGGAGGGATCGTCAGGCAAAACTGAACGTTCCATTTTAGCTGTGTTGCCTGGTCAGGAAACTGTTTTGAAAAAAAAAAATTATGATAAAGTCATATGAACATTTAAAATTATATTCTAGTGTAGGAGCCTGAAAAGGTTAGATGGAATTTTATACTCAATTATCAGTAGATCATAAAGTTGATAACCTGCCTTTTCTCAAAGGAAATACACATGTGAAGTTCCTAACCGAAGAGTCAGCTCTGGATTTATATATGTTTGCCTTCCTTCCCTCCCACTTCATTAATTCCCAAGGACTGCGGGTTCTCCTTCCTTGGTGTCTCTGACATCTGTTCCCTCCCCTCTATTTTCACTGATGCCACTGAGCTCAGGGCTCCATTACTTCTCCCGTGGCCCCCCTAATGGTCCCTTCCATTGGCTGCCTCTCCCAATCCATCCTTACACCACTGCCAGACAAATGTCCTAGAGCATGGTTCTAATCTAGCTCACAAATGCTCAGTGACATGCAGTGATCCATGCTGTCCCCCACCCCACCCCCCAAGGACCAACACTGGCATTCAAGGTGCTTAACTGGTGCCAATCGAGACTTCCCAGTCTCATTTCCAACTCCTTCCCTAAAACAAACTAGTCAAACTGCATTAATAATGTTAAATTATATCTATGGAGCTTTTTTAGTGACATAAATATTTACTCCTTTAAAAATTCAAATGGATTTTTTTTAACATAAATAATGTTTCCTATAGCCTATGAGAGCAGAAGCCAAACGCTGAGACTACTAGCAAAGGAACACTGCCGTCCCAATATTAATAATAAAACACCAACTGAAAAAAGGAGTGAGGTATTTGGAATTACCCAAAGCAATGCTAGAAACATTAAAATGAAAGGACTACTGCAAGATTGGAAAAATAAAATTAGCTGCCATCTGGATTCCAGCTATATAATTGTATACTTTCATAGGAAAGAAGAGGCATTTAAAAATCTCCCCAGAGAGGATAGATTTTTCAATAAATGGTATTAGGGCAGTTGGAGGCATCTGAAAAAATTGGACCCATAATACCTCACCGTTTGACCCCAAGATGTATTTTAAATGGATCAAATATATAAGTAGTTTACAAAATGAATCCGTAACAGTATTAGGAGAAACCATGGGAGGATTATTTCATGATCTGGGAGTAGGAAGAGTATATTAAATGTATCTTTTTATAAGAGAGAAGCCACTGATAACTTGGATTGCCTGTGGGGAGGAGGACTAGATAGCTGGATGGGGATGGATGCAAAATTTCCCACTGTATCACCTCGTTCTAAATTCAAAAGATATAAGAGGATTGTATTACCTACTCAAAGACAAATAAAATTTAAGTTAAAAATTAAGAATGCAAGAGAAAAATGAAGTACATAACATAAATGGGTGAAAAGCAACATATACTGTTCCCACCAACTCCAACCTCCTCAGACCGACCTGGCTAGAAAAGTCTGTGTGTCACTGTAACTTACCAACTCTAGCTTCATAATATGCACACAGTCCCTGAGGATGTGTGTAGGAGCTCCTAACAGCTTGGTGAAAGCTATTAATGTATTGGCTTTAAATGGTGGTCCTGCAACCTACAAGGATAAATAAAGCAAGTTAAGTTACTCTTCATTCTACCTTGACTCCTGTTTCACTGACTGTATTAAAATTATGCATTAAGAAACACATACTCTTGTTTCAAAGAATTTCTCTAAAACTTGAAGTTCATCAGGTTTCCACTGTCCTGCATTTTCGGGTGTCACTTTTAGCTGAAGTGTTTGGTTGGTTTTGGGACTAAGGGCTACTCTGCATTTCAGCGCATCAGTCTTAAACATGATCACTCCGGGTTCATTAGAATTTATCAGCTGTAGCTGCAAAACAAGAAGCATGCATCAAATTAACATGTGAAATAATATGTAAGTCAAAGGGAAAATGAAAATGTTAACTAGAGAAATGTTTCAAAAGGAAAACAGCTAAGTTGATACCTGTTCCACAAAAAGGTATCTAGGCACTGAGCACCAGCAATTGCTAACCATATGGCAAAGAGAGGCAATCAGACATTATGTGTCTCTTGATGGAAGAACATAACACCACCTATCAAAACCACAACCAACTTGAGCCTGAATTCAGTAGTCAGATCCACAGGGTTGATCAATATTACAGAAATATGGAGGTCAAAAGAACATGTTAGATGATTCCAAAGGGATGCGATCAGCAAGATCCAGACTGTGAGAAACTCCACAGGACAAATGATATGGCTTCTTCAACAAATACATTATCTAATGAGAAATGGAGGGGGAACCTATTGTTTAGAAAGGACTTAAGAACATGTATGGATTTTGATTCAGATGGTAAAACCTGTGACAACTTGGGAAATCTGGACACCAATTAGAAATCTGATGATAAAGAAACTATGGATGAAATGATGTCAGGAATTTGCTGTCAAACAATCTGGGAGGAGGAGTTATAGATGAAACAATATTAGTGTGAGTTCACTGTTGAAGGTGGGTGATGAGAACAGACAGGTTTATTATACGATTCACTCTACTTTTGTATATGCTTAAAATTGTCCACAATAAGTTTTTAAAAAAAGATCCAGTAGGAAAAAAGAATAAAGAATTCAATTACAAAATGTTAGATCTGGACTGGGACGATATGCTAGTCCAGGGGTTGGTAAATATTTTGGGTTCTATGGCCTCTGCTGCAACCACCCAGAGATAATACGCAATTGAATGCGTGTGGCTGTGTTCCAATAAAACTTTACAAAAACAGGTGGAGGGCAGGACTTGGCCTCCAGGCCCATAGTTTACTGACCTCTGCTGTAGCCTAATATGCTGATTATGCAGATGAGCAAAATGAGGTTCAAAGGGCTGAAAGCTTACATGGCTTTTAAGTGGCAGAGGTGAGGCTAGATCACAGGTCTGATGATTACTTTTGAATGCTAATTTATTTCAACTTATGTTAAAACTTTTCTTTCTTTCAAATTTGAATATAAAGGTTGCAAAATAGCTTGGTGCCATCTGTGGAGAGACTATTTTAAACATTCACCATTCTGACTACCTCATTAACATAAATATCAATAATAATAATTATAAATAATATGTAACTGAATACCAAAACATTATGTAAAGGTTTTATATGAAGTTATCTCAAATTCCCCCAACTGCTGTGAGTTAGGTAGATACTACTATCTACTATTATCAAAAAGGTGAAGAAATGTGTCGAAGCTCGTACCAGCCAGTGGCATGGCCTGGCTACAAACTGGGGTAGCCTGACTGTAGAACTGGTGCTCTCAACTCTGAACTGTCTCCTAAGGGTATCACCACAGGATAGAAGTCTTTTTCTATAAGAGTTTTAAATCAATTCAGTTGCTCATGGTTTTTTTTTTTTGGTTTTTTTTTTTTTTTTTTGCGGTACGCGGGCCTCTCACTGTTGTGGCCTCTCCCGTTGCGGAGCACAGGCTCCGGACGTGCAGGCTCAATGGCCACGGCTCACGGGCCCAGCCGCTCCGCGGCATGTGGGATCTTCCCGGACCAGGGTTCAAACCCGTGTCCCTTGCATTGGCAGGCGGACTCTCAACCACTGCGCCACCAGGGAAGCCCGCTTATGTGTTTTTAAAAAATATTTATTTATTTATTCTGGCTGTGCCAGGTCTTAGTTGCGGCATGCGAACTCTTAGTTGCGGCATGTGGGATCTAGTTCCCTGACTAGGGATCGAACCCAAGCCCTGTGCACTGGAAGCACGTCTTAGCCACTGGACCGCCATGGAAATCCTCAATTGCTCATGTATTTAAAACGTAGCTTTCATCCTTGTGATCATAAATAATTTTATGATCACAGATTCAGATTCAGCCTGCCTGCAGAAGCATTCCAGAGGGCAAGTAGTTACTCATATGCTATTCTCTACCAAGTCAGATCCTGGGTGCACTTGTTCTACGGTATCGTGGGGACCTATCTCCAGGTCCATGATAGCCACAGTATGGCAAATTATAAGTGAAGGAATTTGTTAATGTAAGAATGGAAAAGAAAATAGTGGATCCATTTTTAATGCTACGGCGGAGAGCAAAACATAATTCTAACAGGCTGGTTAAAGGAGGTGAGGGAATAGCACTTCAGTTCAGATCCTATTCTAGGAAGCAACTTAGCACCTGCTTTGACAATCACCACTTAGGAATTCAGCAGGTACCCACATACCGTTTCTTGTTGAATAATTCTTTGAAGGTGTCGTCTCATGATGACGGATCCAAGGAATCTCTCAAGCGGAGAACAAAGGTAACTACCTGCTAGGCCGGGCACGAGGCCTGGCGTTGGAGAGGGCAGCAGTAAAATATTCAAGGCACTGTGAGTGAGGATGGTAGGGATGGAGGCCGCCCAGGAGCGCTGAGGTAGTTTACGAGGTGGAGGCATGTTTGTGGGCATCGTTTGGGAACCTTTTGGGAAGGAAAACGTCATTTTTTTTTTACAAATACACACAATCTCGTTGTTCCCTGTTTTGCTTTTATTAAACACCTTTACTTTTCTATAGCAATCCATACTGTTTCCGTTACTCCTTGTGGTGTTAACAATCACATATTAGTTTCCTTACAGTTATTCTCCTCCCTGCAGCCAGGTCCCTTGCAGTGTGACTTTGCAGCAGTTCCTTCAAGGAGTGGGGTCTACTTCTTTACTTGGGATCTGGGCTGGCCTTGTGACTTGCTGTGGCCTACAGAATGCAGTGGAAATGACACAGTGCCAGCTGCAGGCCTAGGCTTTTACTGACTCTCTTGGAATCCTGTCCAGGCCCAGGTGAGCAATCCCATGATCAAGTATGAGACCACAAGAAGCAGAGAGAAGCCAGGCCCCAGCCAACCCAGGAGCTGACCACAGATGCATGAGTGAGCCCAGCAGAGCCTGGAAGAATCATCCAGCTGGGCTCAGCGCAAACTGCCAATCTGCAGAACAGCGAGCGAACATATGATTGTTGTTGTTGTTGTTTTTGGGTTATTTTTGTTTTTTATTTTTTTTTGCGGTACGCGGGCCTCTCACTGCCGTGGCCTCTCCCGTTGCGGAGCACAGGCTCCGGACGCGCAGGCTCAGCAGCCATGGCTCACGGGCCCAGCCACTCCGCATGTGGGATCTTCCCGGACCGGGGCACGAACCCCTGTCCCCTGCATCGGCAGGCGGACTCTCAACCACTGCGCCACCAGGGAAGCCCTCATTGTTGTTTTAAGCCACTAAAAGTCACATGGCAAAAGCTAATGAACATATGTGTACAATTCTTCTTCTCTGTGTTAATTTGTATAACCTTGTCAGTTACCTTTAGGTATCTTTTAAGGTCTAGTAGTGCAGCTAAGTTAGTAGTCTTAACAGAGGTACAGGATTCACCTCAGAAGACTTCTGGAGGAGACATTCTCCTTTCTTACATTTTGCCCGACTTTTACAAATTTAACTACTGTTACAACCAATTTACTAAATGGATAAAAGTTTAAGTTATTGAGTATCCTTATTAAGTCATGACTTTCAAATGTGAGGATGAGGATAGAATGATTAAAACAGGTCATTTATGTTATTCTAAAAGCTAACATAAAAGTGTTGATGACACTCACTTGTTCCAGCTCGAGGGGAATGAGAAGCATCTGGAACTGGAGAATGTAGTGATGGGTTGGCTGGTGACATCCCAGGCATGCGAGTTGCTGGTGAGGGGCCAGACACTTGAGGAGACCCTGGCCAGTTCCCTGCTCGTCCACTTGGTGACACCATAGTGTATGGAGAACTGGGGTCCAGGGTTCCTGTAAACAAGTAAACAAATGGTTTTCAAAACCTATATTTTAATAGCTGAAAAGCTATTAAATAGCTGACAACATTCAAATGCTTAAACACCACGTGGTGATATTTTATTTTGTCTTTCAGTAAGATATTTCACTGAAGCCTGATGCACATGGCACATTTGAATCTCTATTTGGTGTAGTTTTTGTACTTTTGAACATGATACAAAAATTAGGAAGATAAAAAAATACTGAGAAAGGATAAAATTTACCTTTACACAAGCTTCAAGATGTGTAATATGTAACAATCTACTTTACACTAAATAACAAACACTATGTTTGAAAATATTAAGCAAAAAAATCTCAAAGCTCCTTTAAGGGTAGAAATCTTATATTTTTAAACTAACCCTGATAAATTATGTTTTCATTCTACTCAGAGAAGGCTGAAGAGAGGGAATTTTCCATTTTCTTTATTTAGTAAAGGGTACAGTGATTAAGAAATGCACCAAGAATCAAATTTTGAAAGCAGTGACCTCCTGAACAATCTGATATTTAAATTTCATCCTGCAGATACTTTTAACATATTTACACCTCTTTGTAACCAAATGACAAAATGAGAAAATACTTCTACCATATATCAGAGAATAAATGTTCCTTACTTAGAAATCTTACAAATCGGTAAGAAAAAACACAAGAATATAGGCAAAGGATATAAACTGGCAGGTGTAAAATAAGAAACACGAAAGACTAATGAACATAAAAAAAAGTTCAACTTCACTAGTAATCAAAAAACCACACGTAGAACAGTAATATGCCATTTTTTAGCTATCAAAATGACCAAGATTTTAAAAAATCACAATACCCCTTGTTGGCAATGATGCAGGAAAACAGACATTCTTGTACAATACTAGAGGAAATTGGTACAGCCTTTTAGGTAAGCAATTTGCAGTATGTTTCAAAAGCTTTAGAATTTCTCAAACCCTTTGAGACAGCAATTCCACTTCTAGGAACTTACCTAAGAAAATAATCCTGTGAGCAGAGAAGACACCATTTTCAGTTGTGAAAAAATAGAAACGTTCTAAACATATCGTAATCAGAGAATGGTTAAATCATGGTATGCCCAGACAAGGGGATACTATGAAGCCATTTAATATGATGTAGTTTTTACTGACAGAAATGTTCCTGCAAATATGAATAGTAAAGAGGAAAATCACAGATGCTACACAGCTGTAAAACCTGAGGAAGCTCTTTATGTTCAGATTTGGCACGGGATTCATGATACAGTTAAGTGATGAATGTAAGGCACCGAACACGGAGTGCAGTATGCTGCTATGTGTGTAAAAGAGAGGGGGAAGAACAATCCACATGAGACATCCCTCCAAGAATGCACAAGAAATCAGTAGCACTAAATGCCTTTGGGAGGAAGAACTAGGTGGTTGGTGGACTCCAAAGGAAACACCTCACTGGCTACCTCTTCTATTCTTCCTCTTTTTGAGCAAATTCAAAATAGAATTTTTGAGTTAAAAAATTCAAGTCTCAAAACAATACATATGGTAGGGTCCCAATTTTGTGTGTGGGGGGTGGTGTTTAAGGGGAGAGAAGAAGATGGGTAGAGAGCAAGATAGAGCAACAGAGATTTGGGCGGGCGGGCAGGCAAGCAGGGGTGCGTGACAGGCCGAGTGAGGGGGAGAGAGAGTGCGAAGCAGACAGATTAACTGGTAGATCTCTTTGTTGTGTGATTAGGAAAAATGTATTCTTATTTTTGGCTGTGCCACGCGGCACATGGGATCTTAGTTCCGAACCTGGGCCCCCTGCAGTGGAAGCACGGAGTCCTAACCACTGGACCACCAGGGAATTCCCAGGAAAAACGTACTTTCTTTTGCTATTTCCCCAATACACAAGTGCTAATTTTGCAAAAAGAAAAGTTATTTAACAAAAACTTATTTAACAAAAACTACTTTCACATCAAACTCTTATGTTCTAGCAATTTCCGGTATGGACTCACCATGTGGACTAGCAAAACTGGCCCCTGGTCCTATTGAGATTCCATGCGAGGAAGGGGGAGGAGTTGGAACAAATGATGCTGGTGATGGGGCTCTCAAAGCCCCACTGGGGGAGCTGGCGGCATGCAGATTTCCTAATAAAGGAAAATAATTATAGATGATCTTGCAGGACACATATTATGTCCTGTCCAAGGACCCCGAGTTAAGACTCTCTACAGACTAAAGAAACAAGTAGTAAAGCTCCCATGAGTAGCACAAAGAAAAACTGGAACAATTTCAGTATGGAAAAAGAGAGACATCAATTCCATGGGGCCCAAATTCTAGCTCTTATATTGACTGATGTTTAAAAAAAAATCCAGTGTACCTTTTTATCCACTCACTCATTCAACAAGTAGGCATGAACATCAATTTCATGCCAAGCATTGCTGTAGGTACTGGGGATGCAGCAGTTAACAAGAGACAAAAATTCCTGCCCTCATGGAGTTTACATTCTAGTATAATGAGAAAGACAAACAAATATATGTCAGGTTATGCTAAGTGCTATGGAGAAAAACAGGGCAAGGTAAGGGGGCCATATCGTGTAGTGATGGAGGTAGTTGCTGTTCTTTATATAGAGCAACCAGAGACCTCTCTGAGAAGGGGCCATGTGGGCTGAGACATGAAGTGAAGGATCAGAAGAGCTAGTGCAAAGGCCCCAATGGTAGCAGCAGTTATAAATAACAGGGGGAGGCCAGTGTGGCTGGAACAGCGTGAGCAAGGCGGGGAGCGGGGAACGGAAGACGATTAGGTCAGAGAGGTGGGAGGAGGGTCCCAAATCACACAGGGACTTGTAGGCCACTCTAAGGACTTAGGGTTTACCCTGAATGAGATGGGAGGCCACTGCAGAGTCGGGAGCAGAGGAGTCATGACCTAACTTCTGTTCCAGAAGGATCATTCTAGCTGCTGTTGAAAACCAGACTATAGGGCAGGAGGCAGTGAAACCAGTTAGAGGCAACTGCAATTACCCAGGTGAGAGATGGCTAATGACTCAGGAAAGGGTGAAGGCTGAGATGGTGAAAGTGGTTAGATTCTGGATAAATTCTGAAGATAGTGCTGACAATATTTGGTAACTGACTGACTGTGGGTGTGAGAGAAAGAGGAGTCCAACATGACTCCTACAGCTTTGGCCCAAGTAACAGGAAGGAAGGAAGAAGCTGCCACTTGCTGAGATGCAGTGTCTATGGGAGAAGCAGCACAGGGCAAAGTTGGGGGGTGTTAGGAATTTAGTTTCAGTCGTGCTGAGTTTCAGATGTTGATTAAACATCTACATAGAAATGCTGAATAGTTAGCTGGAAAATACAGGACTCGAGTTTGGGGGAGAGGCCTAGATGGAGCTATAAAAAACTCGGAGACATGAGCTTAAAGATGGTATTTAGCCACAGGACTAGCTTTAATTTAGGATGATGAAGGGTGGGGACTATGGCTATCAAAACTATCCGTGCAACATTAAAATACTTGCCACATTACCATGACTATCCTCAATACCAGCAGCTTTCAAATTCTCTACTACTATGTAAGAGAATTTCATATTTTTAATGTTTTATTATTACATAATGCAGTACTAATTCAATACAGTATGAATTCAGTATTAACATATTGATATTCAATAAATGTTAATCAACTTGATTAACCTTTAAGTATTATATTTACATATTTAGCTGTGTGATCTGGACTAGTGACTTAACTTCTCCATGCCTCGGTATTCGTTTAATCTTTTATTCCCTAGGGAATAAACGAATTCATTTAATTCGTTTAATCCCTAAGCATTACCCGTTTAATGCCTAGGGACTAAACGGGTAAAGTGCTTAGAACAGGGGTTGGCACACAGGAAGCACTATATACCTGTCTGCTACTAAAATCATTTCAAAATAATCATCTCTCCTTCCTTCTATACAAAGCCAGTCTCAACCCACATCCTAGAAACTCCCTACCCTCGGGTGCTGGGACCCCGCTTCCCGTTCTCCCCCTTGTTCCCCAGCTGCTCCTCCTCAGGCTCCCACACTGTCTACTGTCAGAGCTTCACAGGGTCTAAGTCTCCCACCAGCTCAGGGTTTAGGGACCTTCAATGACACGACAATGACTTCCAAGTCTTCACCTGGGGTCCCACCATCTCTGATGAGCAGGGAAGGGCTCATCGACCTTAAAAATCCGATACCAGTGCTCCTTGCTAGAAGGTAAGCTTGAGAAGCAGGACTGCTATCGGGCTCACTGCTGAATCCCCAGCACCGTGCAGCATTAGACACAGAGCAAGCACTTAAGACATACCAACGAATTAATTGTTCTGTTAAAAGTCAAAATTTGGCATTCTCCAGCAATTTGTTTTTAAAGATTTTTTTTTGATGTGGACTATTTTTAAAGCCTTTATTGAACTTGTTACAATATTGCTTCTGTTTTATATGTTGGTTTTTTGACCGCGAGGCATGTGGGATCTTAGCTCCCGGACCAGGGATCGAACCTGCACTTCCTGCATTAGAAGGCGAAGTCTTAGCCACTGGACTACCAGGGAAGTCTCTCTCCAGCAGTTTTTACAGCGCACTTCATGGGGTCGCCAACAGAGCCATCTTGTTCAGACAAGCAGGTTGTGGCCTGCCCGACCCTGAGGTGGGGCACTGTTCACATACACCTGGGCTCTGCCAACTCCTTCTGTAAGGGGGCTTTTCTGAAACGGGTCGTCGTAGCGGGAAAGCAGCCACAGACACTACATAAATGGATGTGGCTGTGTTCCGATGAAACTATTTACAAAACCAGGTGGTGGATAGGATGTGGCCCACAGGCCTTAGTGTGTCGACCTCTGACATAGATCATGTTGTGATTCTTGGAGTTGCGCCATGAGTCTGGCTCTGGGTGACAACAGCTCCACTTAACTCAAACATTTTAAAAGTGCTCCTGAATCATGAACACAGATTTCACAGCCCTGCCATAATGAATGAATGGCAAATATCCAGCCACGGACCAGCAAAGCAGTTCCCTCGGACAGCTAAGGCTACGTGTGTAGTATTTCTCACAGTGTGTGTGCGTGTGTGTGTGCGTGTGTCTATTTTGGATCTGAAAGTTGAACACAACAAGAGAATAAGTAATATCTTACCTGGAGACTGTGTGTGCATCATAGAGGGAGACTGGTTAACTGTGCTGTGATAAGATGTAGGGGGTGAAGTTAGAGGATAAGCGCCTGATGATCCTGGCTGCTTTGGAAATGGCTGAAAAGAAGAAAATTCCATGTTGGTAAAATGGCCAACCATGCAGATTATGTGAGTGTGGCTTTCCCCAGCAAAGAGCTACAGTGTTAACATTTACACACATCACTGGTTACCAAATAGGAAAGGTGAGGTATGAAAATGCCCAAAATTCACAACAATAATGCAAGTTTTAAAAAACTCCCTTTCAAAATGTTTTAAAAATAGCAATATTCTCATTCCTGACCTTGCAGTACTACTGCTTATAGCCCCCAAGATGTTTTTTGCTCATTTTATCTACTATATAACTGATTTATCTATATTATTTATCTACCATTTGACTGATTCTAAGACAAATATTCCCCATATTTTAACATCTCTGAAATCAGTGTGTGTCTTCCAATTCATGGCATGTCGTAGTTGAACTGACAGTGTTGTTTTGGGCAGTACATAAAAACAATGCATTTGGTGGAGTTTTAGAGTCAGTGAAATATGGTAGTTCAGCCTGACCTCTACTCACCTTCACCTTCATCTCCAGTAATGACAATGTAATTCTTCCTAGTCTATTTTTTTAACTTGAGGTATGAATCAAATACAGTAAAGCACACAACTCTTAAATGTATAGTCTGATGAGGTTTTATAAATGTAATTGCCACACAGATCAAGATACTGAAGGACATTACCAGAACCCCAGAGGCCTCCCTCACCCACCTTCCAAGTCTCTGTCACCTCCCCACACTCTGACTTCCAACACTCAAGCTTGGTTTTGCCTATTTTTTGCATCTCATATAAATACTGAATGTACTCATTAGTGCCTGGCTTCTTTTGTTCAACATTATGTCAGTGAAATTCGTCGTTTCGGTGCATGTAGCAATAGCTTTTTTCATTTCTGTAAAGTATTCCACTGTATGAATATACCCCAGTTTACTCACTCATTCTACTGTTGCCGGATATTTGGGTTGTTTACAATTTTTTGCATAAATAATGCTGCTATGAACATTCCTGTGTTTTTTGGCTGCATTTCTGTTGCGTATATACCTAAGGTAGAACTGTTCGATCACAGGCATGCATAATGTTCAGCCTTAGCACTCTGGAATAATGCTAAGCACCATTGCAAGGTAGCTGTACCATTTTATACACCTTCCAGTAGTAAATGAGAGTTTCAGATAGTCCTAATACCAAATGTTGGCAAGGACTATCAATTTTTTTTTCCTTAAAGACATTTCTGTGGGTAATGGGGTATTATCTCACTGTGGCTTTAATGTATAATTCTGTGACGCCAGATGACGCTGTTCACCTTTTCTGTGCTTACTGGCCATTTGGACATCATCTTTTGTGACCCCATGGGTGATCACCTGACATTATTTTAAGCGCGGGAATCTAAAGTTAATGCTGTTTCTGGTACTCTTTACTTCCCATCACTAGAAGCCTCCTCCTGTCTCCCTTTGTCACTAGTTTTTCATATGAATTTCTTGGGCATCTCGGGTCCACCAAGGACCTCCTTGCCTTTCAACAAAGAAGCAGAGCCACCTATGGAACCTGTTAAGTAACATAAGTATGACACCGTTTGGAATTTCAGCTAGACATCACCTGTTGCTGGGGTGGTGGCTGGAGTTGTGAGATTAAAGAATCCATCATATCCCCTCCAATGGGAGAAGGGGGATTATCATCCTCATTTACAGACCTTCTTCGAGCATCCTGATTGCTGTCAACAAACATATTCAGGAATGTCTATGGATATAAACAGGTAAAATTTAGATTATTTTACCTAATTTTAGTAAGATATTCCTAATCATTGAGAATGTGTTAACAGAAACAGACGTATTCTGTCCATTATCTGAAATATGTTTGACACATGGCCACTATTGTTAGGCCAACCTAGAAGAGAGAGTGATCAATTTGAAGGAAGGGGGAAATTTGAGGAAAACAGTTAAACACAACAATAAAAATAACATCTAAGTTAAAATGTTATTATGAGAGCAAAAAGTTGAAGAAAGAAGTACACCCTGGCCAAAATATTTTCTTATTAATTTCTGAATCAAAAACGTGGAAAAGAATAAAAAGTTGTATGGTAGGCATATAAGTAACTTCAATGACTTTGAAAACTTCCTATTTAGTGAGATTTCTCACTTTTTAAGCCAGAAAATATGAAAGAGGAAAACTGAATAAAGAAACTAAGCCACCTTTTCCCTTTTTATTTTATGTGACTTAATCTTAAACATCAAGAGTGGGACAGTCTTGTTTTATAGGTTATTTCATCAAAAATTAAGCAAGGCTACCAGAATTTGCATCTCAAGAACAGATTCTCTTTTCTTTTTAATATAAAATTTCTTTCTTTATTTATTTTTGGCTGCATCGGGTCTTCGTTGCTGCGTGCAGGCTTTCTCTAGTTGCAGTGAGTGGGGACTACTCTTCGTTGCGGTGTGCGGGCTTCTCATTGCGGTGGCTTCTCTTGTTGTGGAGCTCGGGCTCTAGGTGCACAGGCTTCAGTAGTTGTGGCACATGGGCTCAGTAGTTGTGGCTCGCGGGCTTTAGAGTGCAGGCTCAGTAGTTGTGGCACATGGGCTTAGTTGCTCCACGGCATGTGGGATCTTCCTGGACCAGGGCTCAAACCCGTGTCCCCTGCCTTGGCAGGCAGATTCTTAACCACTGCACCACCAGGGAAGTTCCAGATTCTCTTTAATACACTCCACCTTCCCAATCTTCAGAAATATAGATTACAAGCTTATCAGAATTACTGAAAAGCTTTTAAAGGTACATAGTCTGATTTCTAATTAAAGATAATAGATCATTCACAACACACATTTCATCTTCTCTCAACACCCCACTGAAACTCCTAAAAAATTTTTTTTAAGCAGTAAGTCACAAAGACAAAAAGAATGGGATAAGAGAGAAATAGCAATAAATTCTAGGAGGCTGCAGAGCAGATGGTTGAGTGGTAACTGAACTATCTGATGTGAGGAAGTTTCTTCTTAAGCAAGCAGTGGGGAAAGCCAAGAAGCAAAGCTATTTCCATCCAGATCTCCAAGATACACAGGAACTGGCAGCATCAGATACCCCTGGAAATGGAAATGAAACAGACTAAGAGCAGAGGACTGGGTGAAACGTCTTAAAGACAGTGAAACGTCTTAAAGACAGTGAAACCCTCCAGAGCCTCTGGCACTCCCACTGAGTTAGGCTGACCTCTACCACCCAGGCGGAAGGTCTCTGATTGGGGGTGGGGGGGACTCTAGGATCAATTGACAGCAGGGGTACCATACTAAAAATAGAGATTAAAGTTTACATACTGAATGCTGAGAATACTAGTTTCCTTCTCTTATTTGACTTGCCAAATATTGGGAGCCAGATGCACAACGGCTATGCAGAGTCTTGATACTCTTCTCTTGGTACTCACACTGGCCCAACAAAAAGACCTGAAGCTACTGACATTGGGAGTTACCCAATGAAATGGCCCAAGCAGATCATCCTGCAGTGAAGATTACAGTCAGCAAGTGTCACCTTTAAATAAAAGCACAGAGTTAAGAATCACTTAATATTTGAAAAATACTAATATGAAAGAGATGAAAACAAAAAAGGTGGGTGAAATGGAGATTATGTAGGAAGAGGTAAGAGAAGATAATGCAGCCATATAGAACAGGACGTCATAAAATGAACTTTCAGAATCAAAAAGAGCTCTTGGAAATTTTTTAAAAGATGGCAAAAAAAAAATTCTTGATGGAAATGAAAAATAGAAGGATTGGCGGGGGGGGAGGAAATCTCCCAGAAACAAAGAGATAAAAAACAGAAAAGATAAGAAAATTAGAGGATAAGTCCGGGATGCCCAACTTCAGAATCGTAGGGGTACCAGAAAGAGCTAACAGTGAACACAAAGACTCGAGGAAGAGCACAAGGAAATTCCCCACAACAAAAGGATGTAAGTTTCCAGACTGAAAGAGTCCACTTAGTCACATAAGGTTCAAGAACTGGAACAGGATGAAATGCCTCAATGGTCACAACAGAAGCTAGGGCACAATGGATCAATGCCTTCAAAATTCTTACAGAAAATGGCTGCAACCTAGAATTCTACACCTAGCCGCTCTCTCAACTAGATGATGCTAAACTAAAGACATTTTCCGACATACAAGGTCTCAAATTAACCTCCTGTGTATCTTCTCCCAGGGAGCTACATAGAAAGTATTCCACCCAAACAATGAAGTAAACCAAGAACAAGACGTGGGGTCCAAGCCACAGGGCATGCAACACAGGAGAGAAGTGAAGGAATCTCCTGCTTCACCACCCTTCTGCAGATTCCTGAATCAAAACTGGGCAAAAGGTCTGGAGCACTAGCATTCCAGATTGGAGGTCAGAGGACTGGGGAAGAGATGTGTCTTCAAGACGAAACTGGTAAGGTATCTGATTTGTGAACGTACTGAGGGGAGAGTTACATATATGGGAGAGACTTTAAGGTTGAGTTAGTGATAAGTACAGAAAGAGCTAAGAAATAAAAAAGTTAATTAATAGTTCCCAGGAAAATAAATGCTGAGCAAGAAAGGAAAAGTAAGCATAGTAAGCTTGGTAGAATAGTATTAAATGCTCATAATAATGTGAACACTGAAAAATTACCTAAATTGCTACCTAATCATATCACAAAGTTGGAGGAAAGAAAGATGAATCTGTACTGGGAGCAGCCTGGAAAGGGGAAGGGGCATATAAGAAAGAACTAAAAAGGAATTAAATCTTCATCTTCCATTATGAGAGTCAGATAATGCCCTCAACTAAGAAGTCAGCAAAGAGCAATGAAAGCATGCTATTTAGAGGTAAGGATGTAAATACCAAGAGGATGAGCTATACTGTATAAGAGTTGAAGACAGAGTAGAAAAGTGGCAAGACTGGGACTAATTTTCAAAACAGGCCATTGGGAACTATCTGACCCTAAACTATAAGAACATACAACTAAGCTGTCATATCAAAATCTCCAGGGGTTGTGGCCCAGGACCCTACATTTTAAAAAAAAGTATCACAGCTGAACTGATGAACAAAGCTTCTCAATATTCCCTGATAAAGACTACTTTTAAAGTTACTTGAAGCTCCAAATAGCAAATAGGACTCTCTTTAGTATCTTCACTCATTACATGGTAAGGAAATAAAAGGAAGGACATCTTATCATTTTATATACCTAGGCACAGCACTTTACCAGAAGTTCTAGCTCCTTCAGAATGAAGTTGCAAAGATGATGAATTAACATGGCTACTCATTAAATGTAAACAGGAATTTGTTTCTTTTCCCCCCGTTATTTCCCCCTCGAAGGAATTGTTTTAGAGATCATATTTATGTTTACTAATGCTGTAAACACTAAAGTCCATTACCTTGAGTCCTGGTGCAGGATAAAAACCTTCAACTAACTTGCTATTATCAAAAAGACTATAGGCCCCATCACGTATTGCCACAACGCCTCGACTCCGGCAGTATATATCAATGCAATACATGTTCCTGAAGGCCAGTCTGATGTGGGTGGACGACTGAGGCAGGATGGAGAAGCACTGGTAGGCAGTGTTGGTCCTCTGGGTCAAGCCCAACATCGGCACGGTGGGCAGTTTGTTGATGGCATTCAATGGAGCCTGAGTATCAAACAGTACCTACAAGGAACAAATGCAGTGAGAGCATCCAGTTTCTGCTAAAATCTCAGAATTTTCAACGTAAAATCATCACAAATGAGACAATGTCCTTCTGGCACATTCCATAAAAACTTTCATCATTAAAGACAAGTTAAGTCCACATGATTTTTAGAGGAGTTTTACACGAGACACTAACACTGATGGAGTCTTTAAATAGAAAATGAACTTAATTACCTGTAATAACTGAACCACATTTGGTGTTTTGTTGAACATTTCTTGAAGCTGATGGAGAATGGTATTGTGACAGTTACTGCATCCTGAGTTTGGACCAACAGTTCCCAAAGAAATGTGAAATTTCTGATGTATGGAATTCCACTGGATACTAATCTAAATCAAAGAGATTACATGTTTCAGAAACCGAGAAAGGAACAGAGTCAAGCAGAAGAAAAAATAAAGTTTAAACAGTAAGGCAAAATGCCAAAGATCTACGTGAGGTCTTTTTTGGAAGCAACTCATTAGACCCTGTAAACTCCCGGTGTGCTGTCCCTATGGACATTCACTGAGTATGTGTGTGTTAGACAGCCCACTTCTACTAAATAAAACAGAAAGAGAAGGTGCTAAAGAAAAATTTTGATTAAACTTTATTTGAAAATTGTCACTGTTTCTTATTTTTCCATTTTCTCTTCAACGGAATAAGAGTCACCCCCTAGGTGAGTACCGTATTAAAGGGAAAGGAAGCCAGCCCCAACAGATGCCACCTTCAGTTAACAGATTTTAAAACACTCAAGTAATTTCTGATATTACTTTATGCGGAAGAGTCCAGAAAGAAGCTAGCTGGCTGAATTTATATACTAAATTTCTAGGACTTTACATATGGGGTGGGGAAAAAAAAAAGAAACGACAGATTATGGGGAATACCTTCAAGATTAATACAGGATCAGATAATGTTAACAACCATGTGACTAAAAGCATAGACATACCACATTGTTCAAGACCATTCATACATAATCTTCATTATAGTAATCACGCTGCTAAGCAGATTTGAAATCAGTGAAGAAAAAAAACCCCATAAATACCAAAATATATTACCTTGCCCAAAACTCTTCAAGAATACACGCTCCAAAGAGGGTATAGTTTTTGTTTTCAGTTTTAAAGAGTTAAGCATTATAGTATATTTTCTATCAACAAAGTATTTAAAATTTACCATTTTATCCCTAATTTTTACTTGAACCCTCAATTATTTCAAGAAAGTTTTCATAATTTTTGAATTCTTGATTTTTTAAAGATATATGAGAGGAACTTTAGTTTTAATTAATTCATAGACTTACTGAACTTCCCTTGGTTGTTCCATAACACAAGATAAGTTTTCGGTAATTATAAACACGAACTTCTGAGAAAATGTTTAGATGAGTGGGTATGTCTAAACAGAAAGAAAACAAAAAAGTTTAAGATTACACATACGAAATTTTACAATACATATTTGAAAAAGAGGGCATCTTGGCAATAGTATATGTCTAGATAGAAAGGTCTCTGTATATATAACTTAGCTTAAAAAAAAAAAAGAAAGGAAAAAAGATAGCAACAGCATAAATAGGTAGTAGGGCTTCCCTGGTGGCACAACAGTTAAGAATCCGCCTGCCAATGCAGGGGACACAGGTTCAAGCCCTGGTCTGGGAAGATCCCACATGCCGCGGAGCAACTGAGCCCATGTGCCACAACCACTGAGCCTGCACTCTAGAGCACGCGAGCCACAACTACTGAGCCCGCCTGCCACAACTACTGAAGCCTGCACACCTAGAGCCCATGCTCCGCAACAAGAGAAGCCACCGCAATGAGAAGCCCGTGCACTGCAACGAAGAGTAGCCCCTGCTCGCCACAACTAGAGTAAGCCCGCGAGCAGCAACGAAGACCCAACGCAGCCAAAAATAAATAAATAAATTCTAAAAAGAAAAACTTCTTAAAAAGAAAAAAAATACTGAAAGTAGTTCTAATAGTTTTACTTAGTTGGTTAATAATAGTAATAATAAGAAACAAATAAATAGGTAGTAGGCTTCAATTTCCATTTTGACAAAAGGGGGCCAGGGCAGGGGCAGAGATGTACTGAAGCAGTATAGCATAGTGGTTTATGGGTTCCAATTCCAGCTCTGCCCTTTGCTAGCTATGTGAACTTCAGCAAGTTTCTTAAGTCTCTGTGACTTGTTTTCTTCATTTGTGAAACGAGGGATGATAAATTACCTCACAGGGTGACTGTGAGGAGTGAATGAGTTAATACAAGCGTTTATTACATTGTATGGCACACAGTAAACTCTCAATAAGCACTATTATTATAATCTGGTATACCTGTGGGCTAAAATTTCTCAATATATACAAATCATCACAGTGGCTGTCTCTCGGGGATAGACTGATGATTTTTTTATTTTACAATGTGCATGTTTTACTTCCTCAGTTAAAATCGGTGGTGGTGCAGTGGGGGATGCGTCTCCCCTCCCCCCGCACCAAAGGAAGATTATCACTTGTACCTGGTAGAGAACGTGCAAACTCCAACACACACTCATATAATCGTGCAATGCTATTCCAGTCATTAAGGAACATTTCAACCACTTTTCTACCACCAACAGGTTCAGACAATAGGTTTTCATATGTCAGATAAACATGCCGGGATGGTCCTACAGATTAAAAGAAAAGATTAATAGTAATCAATACAAAAAAAAATCCAGAAATATGCAAAGACAAAGTGTGTGAAGCATCTCACCTTGCTCCCTGGTAGAAGTGCCATTAAGTGGACAATTTGCAAACACTAACTCTGCCACCCAGGTGCGGTTATTTCTACCTTGTAATCGGAAAGTGCAATCGAGAAGAGAGCGGTCCAGAGCCTTTTGGGTTTCCTCATTTACACCCTTACAGGGAGGAATTCTGGTGATGAAAGACAGCATATGAAGTGTACTTCATATCACAGAAAGACAAAAGCACAATCTACACAATGACAGGCAGGGTATCATATTAGAGCTTTGGTTCAAAGTCCACTACTAGGCACCTTCTGCAAGAGAAGGAAACAATTTGTAGCAATTCACAGCAGTTGATAGCATTTAATCCACTCCCATTCATATCAATATGGATCAGGACTCTCATTTTAACAGTGATGTTCGCCTTCATCCTTAATCTTGTTATTAGAACAGACCACAGTTTCTCAGAAAATCAAAGATACAGGCTTTCTATGAAATCTACCTAGAACATCCTCAAGGAAAAGGTAAGGAGAACAAAATATTTGTAAGACCACTCTTTGAAGTCAGGATGACACAGTGAAAAGAACAAGGGCTTTGGAGTAAGGGACCTGCATTCTAATTCTGACTCAGCCACATTCAACCTCTCTGAATTGCAGTTTTGCAACTATAAAATGGAGATAAATAATTACCTTATGGGTCACTGATTTTAAAACATGACAAAACATATATATAAAGTACTTATGGTGGCTGATGCAGCAGGTATTCACATATGTTAGTTTCTCCTTGCAGTAAAACCAAGTCTTGATCACTGACTGCCATGACAAAATTTCAGGTTTGTTATCTCCCCCCACCTTCTCCCCTCCTCCTCTGTAGAGGTAACTCATTGTGATGGAGCTACACATGTATCAACTCATTTAACACACATACTGTCACTTATATATACCACATATACAAGAGGAATGCATTAGCTTCGGTGTCTTAAAATACCCATTTCTTGCAGCTTTATGAACTATCTTATTTGTCATAAAACATTATGAGGTAAAATATTTTGGCTGTTTTTTCAGTAATGGATGAAATAATGAGATAATATTTAATTACACATTATCCTTTAACTCACAGGGAAGGAGAGTTAATTATCAGACTTGGTATAATAATTATCAAAATCTAAGCAAAAAACAACAAATATAACTAGAAATATGGAATTTTGGTTCAGGCCTCTCATTCAGATACAACACCTAGAACAGGGTTTCTCAGTGTCGGCAAAATTGACATCCTGGGCTGCAGAATTCTTTGCTGTGGAGGGCTATCCTGTGCAGCCCTGGCCTCTACCTACCAGCTCCCAGGAGCACCTCCCACCCCTTCTTCTCAGTTAATGAGAACCAAAAATATCTCCAAACATTGCTCAATGTTCCCTGGCAGGGAACACTGCCCTGAGGTTGAGAACCACTGACCTAGAATAAACAATTTAAGAGAGGAAAAGAGACAGAGATTGTATATAGTAAAAAATAAAATCTGTAGGGGTAAAGAAAGCTATCCAGGTTGCATAAAAATAGAATTAATGTACTGAAATTTTCTCAGTTAATTAAAAATTCCACAACAGCTTGTTTTAAAAGTACAGGTTTTCAAGTTTTTTCAAAAGTTAATATTTCATACTACATACTTGTTATCACTCACTACCAAGAAGATTCTGTCCAACATTACTTGGGGTAGTTATTATAGAAATCACATACACTGCACATATGCTTTCATCTTTGGGTATACTGAGGACTTTTGCCTGCCCTTACCCCTCAAAATGTACCTCTAACCCACAGTAGTTATAAAGCAGCCAATACAGATAGATTTTTAAAATCCTGATTTTGAAAATATAAATGCAGTACATTATCTTTCTTTCACATAAAATAGGTATTTCATGAAACCCATCTGGTTAGAAAATGAACACATAGAAGTCAGCATGTTTTGAAGTAAGAATTAAGTAAGACTCCTTCCAATTTATGTTCTCAGGGACAACACGACCCTGCAAATGCATTCTATGTCATTTTCTTAATCTGTGATACCGATATAATTGGCTTTATTTCAAGGAACCTGCAAAATATCTACTTGCTTTTAAGGTTATACATGTAACAGAGAGAAATAACAATAACTTTAATCCTCCCTGCATGATCATGTGAGGTGGAAAAAAAAAAACGGTTCCCCCAAAAGGAAACCTGACAAAATCATTACAAACACAGAATACTATTATTCAATATATTCGCCCAAAATTAAGAACCGAGGAAGATGTTTCCCGGACAATGGATTTAACATATCTGAAAATTTCTATCATTTCAAAAAAGTTGTTGACCTAAACAGCTACTCCTGACTGATTTTTCTCCTGTAATTCTTAGTACTGATCAAATTTAGAAAGTAAGCTTTTGTCTTCTAGGGCAGATGTGTGTCAGCACTGCTCCTTCTCGGCCATCATGGGCTGTGTGTCAGTTTCGTTCTGAGGGATTTTACAAACATCAGTAACCACATTATGTCCCCACGGTGCAAAAGTGGGGAGGAAGATCACTGAAAGTGCTAGTAAAAGCAGCACAACTGCACCTACAAGGAAAGTGGGGTGGATTTTATATAGATTGCCCGTGCATATGCAGAAGGACTCAGCCACATAACTGACAAGCCGAGTCACACAACTTGCAAAAAAGAGCTGGGCCTGTGCATTACTTGCATAAGCTACCAGAGGCAAACAAATCACGAGATGAAAAACCTTGTGGACGTGGCTGGAGGACCAGCACCACTGCCCATTACTGTAATGTTAGTTCAGGAGAGGGTGGAAAGTTTGCTTAAGAGCTCAAAACAAGGCACTGCGAGCCTGTTGCTCTCGAGACTGTGTCATCTGTGCGGTGGGATCAAGGCTCTTAAGTTTGCACAAGGCAACAGGCCTATGAACCAGAGCAGTGTAAGGTGTTTACCATGATATTTTCAGAGATACAGCAAGGAGGCCTGCTCAACAGATTTTCAAGGAGATAAGCTGAACAAGAACAGAACATATTTTTTAGCAAAGAGGAGAAAAATGTGCTCAATTTTAAAGCTTTGAAGTCATACCCCCATTTAATATGAATATACCTAGGACTAAATGCTTAAAAGAAGAGTTTCTGAAGATTAAATGAATTAGAGCAATTACTTACTAATTATAATTAGATCTATGCCAGATTTTAATTTAATAAAATCATATTTAGACATTTATTATTTTTTCCTTCTTCATTTCTATGAAGAAAATACCCCCAATAATGGACAGCTTGTACCAAACAGATCTCTTTATCCATTTCTATATATTTTCCTTTTAAGTTTTAAATAAAGAAAACAATAGCCAGGATATAGTAAAGACTTTCTCAAAAATTACTGTAAAATGAAGATTAAAAAATATGAAGTGCTTCCTCTCCAGGTAAGGACTATAATGAATTCTCTTGAGTTCAAGTATAAAGGGGACTGAAATTTCTTTTGTAAAAATGCCAAGAGCAAGATATTTTAAGATTCTTGCAAAACATGAAAAATATAACTAAGAGAATAGAACACAAATGTTATCATCATCTATTAATCTACAGTTGTCAAAAAGAGTAAAAAGAAAAAAACCCTATACTTTAGGCAGAAGTAATATAAAACCAAAGGCAAATTAATTAAAAGTTTTATGTTTTCCTTTTGATGTCTATTCTAAGACCAGCTCTCTCCCCAGAAAGCTTTTTGTGGAGATGGCATTAAGGTAACCAGGCAGGGCAGCTATTCTAGTTCTTCAACTCTTTATCTAATGTGAGCACCATGACACATGGGTGGAGTGCATGCTATCTGCGAGCCCTTCCCATCTTCCACAGGGCAAATTGATTCCCAAGTAACAAACATTAAAGCCCCACTGGCTCAAATTGCAGAGCCGCCATGTCTTGGCAGACAGGAATTCAATAAATAAAAATTGCTCCTATGATTTATATTATTAAGCAACGTCTAATAAACAATACAAATGCCCAAAAAAGAAAACTGCTTTGTGCATCAAAAAGGCTGATCTCTTAAATGGCATTCTAGCTTTGCAAGTCCATCCTGGTCGCCTTATAAATCACATGCGCTGCCTTAGTTTTCCCTCTAAGCATCCTTTGGCCCCCTTGTCCTCTACCCATTTAGAACCAAGCCCTATGCCCATCTCCCTCCGCGTGCTCTTTCCTGGTGATCTAAGTTACTATCCCAGCTCAATGACTTTCACCTTGGTACTGACTCATTTACTTCTCCTGCCCAGACCAGTCACCTGGGCTTGAGACACACCCCTGCCTGCCCAAAGGGATGTCTAGGCACCTCAAACTCAGCAAAGCCCCTTCAAACTCACATCTTCAGTCCCGTCTCGGAAAACATCACTGTCGTCCATCATTTGCCCAAGATAAAACTAATAGTTATCTTTGCCACCTCCTCCTCTTTCTCACCTTTGACATCAATCTAATCACCAATCCCTTAAGATTTCATCCCCTAAGTCCTTACGGAACTTTCTCTGGTCCAAGCTACCAAGAACTCTGGTGTGAACCATTTCAGCAACTAGTTTTGCTACTTCAGTCTTGTTCCCCTATCAGGGTGAGCTTTCAAAAACACCTATCTAATGATGTCAGTTTCTGCTTAAAATCATCTGATGGCTTCTTAACTGCCATTGTGGTAAAGTCTAAATTCCTTAAGGACACTTACAAAGGCCCTACAGGATCTGACCCCTTCCTGCTTACGTCTCTAGGCTCATCTCTCCTAACTCCTGCCACGCCCAACTTCCTTCAGTTCCAGGATGCCGAGCTTTCTCTTCCCTCTAAGCCTTCATTTTAGCAGTTATTCCTTCTGGTTAGGGGTACCCACTCCCACTCTAGCTCCCTTTCCTCTGGCTAATTCTCACCTCTCCTTTAGTCTAGGTACAACTGGTACTTCATCAGGGATACCCTTCCTGACTTCTGAACTGGCCCAGATCCCCCTGCTATGTGAACCCACAGCATCCTGAAAGGCCCTGTCAGAATTCAAGGCTGACACATACTCACACTCAGTAAACACCTGATGAATGAATGAAAGATAAGCCAGGGGAAAGACATCCTAAAATACCAAGTGCTGCTGGATCTCCACTTGGCAGGTGAAAGAGAATGCTCCCCCAGACGGTAGTAATTCCATGCAGAAATCTGTGACACCCGCAGGTTCTGAACTCGGCTGTATGCTGACTCACGGAAGGAGGGGAGCAGCATTGGCTGCAGTGTGTGGCACCAAGTCAGACACATGACAGGGACTTACTTCAATAAGCGAATCGCATGACTGAAGCCATCACCTTCCATTTGCACTCCTTGATGTGGAATCTCCAGATTGGACAGCTGAAAGAGAAAAGCACAGATATGTCAGACCACCAATTTTACAAAGGAAACTACCTTTTCTAAGTACTACTATCTCTATTCTCGTGGCATCTGTACTAGGGTCACTCTGTCCCAAAGTGACAACATATTAGGCATGAGCATTGTGCCCCCATCATCCGATTTCCTGGGAAACCAAATAAGACTGGTTTTCTTGTGTGATTCAATTATGTTTGTTTGAAAACAAAGTTCGAGTCATAGTCACATCTCATTTTTAATCACAAACAATATTTTTCAGTTTATAACTTTTCTGGAATACATTTTTATTGTTAACAACTATTTCCTCCGTGAAACAGAAGAAGAAAAGATTTCCACTTTATGCATTTACCCAGTGAGATATCATTCCCAATTGGAGGATTCAGTAAATGAGTTAAAAAGATAAATGCAGGGATAGTGCCTGAGACCCTATCAGTGGAACTACAGGTTATTTGGGTATGCCAGGAAGTCATCTGATCTAGCAAAGAAATGCTTGCCTTCAGCACATATTCCCAGGTCTTCTCTGACAGACTATTTATTTATTTATACCCACCTTGTTCCAGAAAGGATTTAAGGCAGCCCTAAGCATTTCACTGAGCCCTGCTCTTTGGGCCTGGGAAGAGCAGAGGTTTAGGAAAAGAGCTGCTGACCAAATAGGCAGTAGGGGTCCAGATTCAAAAGGAAGCAAAGTGTGGGAGGGCTTCTCTTCTATGGATCAGAAATATAAACATTCCTGTAAGACTAGGTTTAGTTATTCACATCTCAATATAAATTACCTTAAGCAGAAAATGTGCTTGCTTTTACCTTTAACATGTCTTTTTCATTGAGAGAAGAAAAAGTTAAGTTTTTAAGAGCTTGACTGAGTTCAGTAGACTACTACAGAATGTTACATGGCCTATGTGTACAACAGGTATAGGAACACAGAGAAGGGAGACAGAGGCCATATGTCTACAGGTGTCTATAGGGACACTATGAAGACACAAGTTTTTGCGACTTCTAGCCTGTGGGTAATGGGGAAGATAGCAGACAATGAATGAGGCATTACACTGCCCCTGGGCATCCTGCAGCCTCCCTTCCCACTGCAAGGGAGTAACTGAATGACATTCATGTAACCAATCCACATGGCACGATGAAAAAGCCCAACAAGAGTTAAGCAGATACAAGCACGGATACTGCACAGTTTTGGAGCGTTGGCCAGTTCCCAGACAAGAGGACATCTGTCATGCCCACAGTTCTAGGAGCTGGGACATCATGGACATAAGTATCTCCTTTAGCCTATTTCTGGGCTTGGATTTTCTGGGCTACTGCTGCTCCTCACAATTTCACACCTTATTCTCGGCCTTCAGATCCCAAAGCCCTATAAAGTAGCGGTTGGCATACAACAGCTCATGGGCCAAATCCAGCCACTGCCCGTTTTGGTAAATAAAGTTTTGCTGGAACATAGCCACACTCATTTGTTTAAATATCAACTATGGCTGGCTCACACTACAACAGCAGATTTTAAAAGCTGTAATAAAAGACTATGACCCACAAAGGCCTAAAATATTTACCATCTGGCCCTTTATAGAAAAAGTCTGCCGATTCCTGCTCTAAAGCATCAAAATGTTTTCAACAAGTCTTCCCAAGACTATCATCATCAGCCCAGGTGAAATAATCTACTTCCATGTTTCTAGGTCTCTTCTTCATTCCCAATAATTTACAGAGGGGAGGAGTCTTACAGAAAGTAAAACTTTAAACTAGAGGGAAATAATTAAGGTTTTGATGTATTACTTTTAAGGGCTGCCAATCCTTGGCCGAAGCCCTTTTTGGAAATACAAAAATGCAGGTTCTGTTACCTCCCTTTACTTTCATGTTTGGGGATCATGCTGGATATCACAACTGTGTACTCTTGAAAGACACTAACTCTGCATAAGTCTATTGCTTCTTCCATGGGAAAAAAGTAAAAATTTAGTTTAACATTCTTTCTGACCTGCTTCTCAGAAAGGAACTCAATTTTATTAGGAAGCAATATGTACAGCTTCACCCACTGAAAAATGAGCCACCCCTTTACCAACTACCCATCTCTAAAAGGGTAAATAATGCTCCTAAGAGGTATACAAGTAAGATGTTAAGTCTCAAAAGTTGTCCTATTTAAAAAAAAAAAAAACTAGGAAGAATTTACTTTCCATTTCCACAAAGAACAGAAGGCCCACAATTTGGAACCAGAGAGATGAAATAATTTAAGTCATGTTTTACATGTATACCACGAGATGCTGTGATTTCAACCCCACCCCTCCCAAAATATACAAGATCGCAACCATCTGGTTCTCCTAATGGAATTCATGTAGCTTTAGCAAAAAGGCATTTAAAAATTACTTAGGGTACCCCAAATTACCTCCAGCCGAAGTCCTACAAATGGCATATTTGTATCACACATAGCGACAAAGTGAGCTAGAACTTTATTGAAGGCACACATTTCTCCTGATCGTTTGGTTTTCTTGGGTTCTACTGGACACAGATCATCAGACAACTAGAATTTAAGTAAAGAACGCAAGTGGGTAAAAAAAAAAAGTACATGTGATGCAATTAGTTAAGGCAGTTGTACTACTATAACAAAAGTCAAGGTTAACCAAAACAAATGTCAATTCATTCAACAAACATTTACTGAGCAAATATTGACCTAAACGCTGGAAATTTAGTAGTAAATATTGTGTATTTAACAAGCTGTCTTGTGGAAAACGGTATATAATTATTAATTAAGAGAGAAACATTTTCAAGAATATGTAGACATTTGTTACCTAAACCTTATTGCTGCTCAGTCTCTTAAAAAACATACCAAATTCTTTCCCATTTAAAAATGATTAAAGAGCACAGCAAAGTTAATACACACAAACCCTGTGCTCACTTCTGTATGTGATCATACCTTGCGCTTGGTACTGCTTCTAGGCTGTTTCCCGTTTTTTGTACGATAAACTAATTCCTGGATGTTTTCCTTGAACTGCTGCAGCAGGAGGGCCATGACAGGGCTGTCTTCACGATCTGCAGCATTCACAGACATGAAGTAGTACTTGTATGACAGCTGTGTGGGTTTATTGGGAACCTCCAACATCTCCACAACCTAAAAAGGCCCCAAATCAGAAATGAGACTCAGAGACGTAACTGATAAGTGTTGGATATTTTCCTCCTTATATCAAGTAGGGCTCAGAATTATATACCTAATGTGGATGCCTTTATTCTTTAAACAAGGACAAATCAGTCATGATCTCAAAAAAAAAGTACTGCAATTAAATATGTAATTTGTTTTCTAAAAAAATAGATCAGGCTAAAGAACAATGATAAAAGTAAATGCAACCAAAAACTAGAGCAAATGGAACATTTAGACTATCAGCATTAGTTGTTCTTGAATTCATACCTTAGCTTATAAATTGAAAACATTTTCTGCTTAAGTCCAGCAGGTCTTCTAGATTTTCTAGAATGGTATCTATTTTAAATTGCCCTACTGTCTCTCTTAACGAATGAAACAGTCTAAGAATTCCACTCTTATGGCAGAGGAAAAATGACAACTACCTCTCATACTTGGAAGCATATAAAAATAAACCCTGGGGCTTCCCTGGTGGCGCAGTGGTTGAGAATCTGCCTGCCAATGCAGGGGACGCGGGTTCGAGCCCCAGTCTGGGAAGATCCCACATGCCGTGGAGCAACTAGGCCCGTGGGCCATAATTACTGAGCCTGCGCGTCTGGAGCCTGTGCTCCGCAATGGGAGAGGCTGCGATAGTGAGAGGCCTGCGCACCGCGATGAAGAGTGGCCCCCGCTTGCTACAACTGGAGGAAGCCCTCGCACAGAAACGAAGACCCAACACAGCCAAATATAAATAAAATAAATAAATTTTTTTAAAAAAATAAATTAAATAAACCCTGATTTTTCAACTGAAATATACAGTCACTGTGAGGATGACATCAACAGTAGTTAACACTGATATAGAGCTTACTGTGTGCCATGTACTGTCCTAAGTACTTGACAGATGCTAACACATTTAATCCTCCTAAAAACTCTATGAAGTAGGGATTCTTATCTTCATTTTTCTGATAAAGAAACTGAGGCACAAAAAAGTTAGGTTAATTGCCCAAGGTATCAGAGCTGAGAAGTGATACGTTTTGATCCTAGAAGTCTGGACCCAGAGACCTTGCTCTTACTCACTATAACAGCTTACTATTTTCAAGGTCTACCTAAAATTTAAGAAAAGTCCCCTAAATACTTTAAGAAGTGAGAGAAATGAATGCCATTGGACAAGGCTCTTGACCAACACATACTTTTATGTCTCTGTTCCTGCCTCCCTTCTCTCCACCCCATCCTCCCCACACACTCTCTTCGGGAAATTGTTTGGTCAACACGTAAGCATCAACGCTGAGGCACCTGAGGAAATGTAAGGATTAAAAGTAAAATGGAACTTCACTAAAGATATATGGATGGCAAATCAGCACATGAAATGATATTCAACATCATCAGCCATCAGGGCAGCATAAATTAAGATTACAATAAGATACCACTACATGTCTATCAGAATGGATAACATTTTTTTAAAGAAATTACTGTTGTGGTTTATGGGGGTTCTTTTATTATTAAGTTATTTATTTATTTATTTATTTATGGCTGCGTTGGGTCTTCATTGCTGCACGTGGGCTTTCTCTAGTTGTGGCGAGTGGGGACTTCTTTTCGTTGTGGTGTGCGGGCTTCTCATTGTGGTGGCTTCTCTTGTTGCAGAGCACAGGTTCCAGTAGTTGTGGCACGCGGGCTCAGAAGCCGTGGCTCACGGGCTCTAGAGCGCAGGCTCAGCAGTTGTGGCGCACGGGCTTAGATGCTCCACAACATGTGGGATCCTCCCAGACCAGGGCTCGAACCCGTGTCCCCTGCATTGGCAGGCGGATTCTTAACCAGTGCGCCACTAGGGAAGTCCCGAATAGCTAACCTTTTTTTAAAAAATCACAATACCAAGTGCTGGCAAGAATTGCAGAGCAACTAGAACTCTCATGTATTGCTGGCAGGAATGCAAAATGGTCTGGCCACTTTGGAAAACAGTTTGGCAGTTTCTTATAAAGCTAAATATACACTTAGTGTATGACCCAACAATCCCACTTTTAGGTACTTATCCAAAAGAAAACTTATGTTCACAAAAAAACTATATGCAAAGGCTTATAGTGGCTTTATTCACAATTTCCCCAAACTGGAAACAACCCAGATGGCCTTCAATGAGAGGCTGGTTAAACAAACTGTGATACATCCATACCATGGAACACTACTCAGCAATAAAAAGCATGAACTATCATATATACAATGATATGGATGAAAATCAAAGGCATTATGCTGAGTGAAAGAAACTAAACTGAAGGGCAAAACTACAGAGACAGAAAACAGGTCCATGGTCACTAGATGAGAGTGGGGGGAGGGTCTCATTATAGAGGGGAGCATGAGGGAGTTCTGGGGGGTGATGGCAGTTACAAAACTGTATGTATTTATTAAACTTCAGACACTAAAACGTCTGAATTTTTACTTTATATAAATTATATCTCAATAAAGCTGGCAAAAGTAAAATAGCAGAAAGACATTTAAAGGCAGTAAGACTTTCCTCTGCTCTTAATGTCCATGGTAGTTTTTCCCACTACTATGAGTGTATCATCCCTAAGTGAGAAAGATGAAGGATGAACAGTAGTATACATTCAGTTTTGGTCTAAACCATGTGACACAAATTATTGCTTTATAGTAAATCACTAGTCACTGAAACTTAAAGCCTGGCTTTTTGTTGATACTAAATAATGTCAGAAAGTAATAAATTATAACCATTTTATTTTGTGTGTGGCTGGGTACAAAAGATCTTTGTGTGTTCATAGGTTTGATTATTATGCATATCATTTCATATGTAGACCAGGCAGCTCACGGAGAACTGAAACAATCCTCTGTCATGTGGCAGATCTAGTTCCACAGCTGGTGTTTTAGAATTCAGAAAAAAGTGAACTTCACATCAATGACAGACTTATTCATCGACATAAGTAACCCTAACTTAAGATATATCAGGCTACACAGGGTACCTTTTTTTTTTTTTTTTTTTTTTTTTTTTTTTTTTTGTGGTACGCGGGCCTCTCACTGTTGTGGCCTCTCCCATTGAGGAGCGCAGGCTCCGGACGCGCAGGCTCAGCGGCCATGGCTCACGGGCCCAGCCGCTCTGCGGCATGTGGGATCTTCCCGGACCGGGGCACGAACCCGTGTCCCCTGCATCGGCAGGCGGATTCTCAACCACTGCGCCACCAGGGAAGCCCCAGGGTACCTTTTTATGACAGTATCTTTTAAAAGTACAGCTTAAAACCTTAAAAAAAATTCACTCCCATTACCTTCAACCAACAACCCTGAATTAAGTTGTTTCAAACACCTTAGAATCTTATCTAAAAGTATCTATTTGGTGTACACAAAAATTTCTACAAGCAGGAAATATATTTATAAAATATATGAGTCCATATTTCAAATTCTTGCAAATTTTAACCAATTCAATGATCTCAAAGAAACTACTAGAAAACATCTAGAGTGTAAAAGGAATGAGGATTTTACTGTGTACTGAAAGGCACATGCAATCAATAAAATGGATATGTATGCCTTCAATCAATTAAGGATGACAAAATAAAGCTACTTTAGTCAGCCATATTTAAAAGGCAGCGTTAGACAAGTTAACATTTGATTAAAACCAAACAAGTTTATCTGACACCAAAACATCTCCAAGCCTTCACAGTAGTTTCTTTCAAATTTTTTCTTACACAGAGATGCCTCATTCCAAGCAGAAACTAGGTCTCACTACAGGAGAGATCCTAGGGTGAGGGATAGGGGCATACCTTATATTCACCAACCCTGCCTAATCATTATATAATTTCTTACAGACATGATTTTCCTCTCTCCCTCATCCCTACCATCTCTCTCCCCTCTCCTGGGTTGAGAATCACTATACAAAATTCAAATATCCAATAAAATACATTTGCAAATTAAACCAAACAATAAATTATTCAATATACTAACAGAATTACTGAACTCGATCACCCAAATCACCCTTTTGCATACTTACAATGTAGTATTGTGGAAGACGGGTAAGTTTAATGAACAGCTTATTCTTAGAAAGATTTCCAATAGGATGGGTTGAATAATTGGACAGCTGCAACGTTTCACTGCTTATTGTAGGCAAGTGTTTTATAGATTGTTTGCAACGCTGTTGTCCAAGCCAAAACCTTAAAAGAGATAATCCAAATCACAAAATCATAGACTTTTCTAATTAACTGTGTGCTACTGATTTATAAATAGATTATTAAAGACCACTAAGAAACCAATTAATATGAAATTCAACTGAACTAGTAAAAGGACACAGGACCATAATGATAAATCATTTCTCTACTTTTGTACTGGACTGTTAGTTCTACTTCTAGTTTAAGGAGTTAAAACTGCAGTGTGAATGGTTTTTAATTAATAAGGTAGAATTAACTAGTATTAAGGCCGAGATACTGTATCACTTTATTATAGGAGATGAAAGATTTCCTATGGTTTATAAGACAGCACAAACTAATCTCAACATCTTTTATAAAATGCCTGAAGTGCTTATAAAACAAAATAGAACAACAAACAAGTATAAAAGTATCTCATCTTTCTGGTATCACTGGAGATATTCAGTCCCAGTTTTTATACTGTGCATATAACGTGATGGGTATGCCTAGCAGGTGCCAGTAAGTGTTGCTTACCTTCTTCCCCTCTCTCTCAGTTAAGCCACCAGATTTCACTTTGATGCTTCTACTACAGTACTCCTCTTATTCCTTTTATCTGACTATCTATCCTTGAGGCTAGGATACCATCTAATATGTGAAAAAGGGATAAAATGATTGGTACACAAACTCTCACTGATCCACAATGAGACAACTCAAAAAATAAGAATACAAATTTAGAAGCTTTTCATAGCAACATAACAGTGCCACATCCAAGCTCATGATCAGTAGGCTTGCCTTGCATAACAGGGTACAGACCAGTTTGGGTGCTGTTGCATTTCTGTGGTGAGCCGCATGTGATTCAAAATGTGTACTAGTCATGTGCAGTAAAACCATGTTTAATATATAATATTTTAAGGGCACTTTGTCAACTACTACCCCCCAAAATGTATAGAATCTGGAAACTGCTTTTTCACCCTGAAAAACAAATTTAACTACAGCTTCACAGGATCAATTGCTAGAACTATTAATAAAAGAATGAAAATAAAATTTTAAAATACACCAATACTTGCCTCATTTTGGATGACAGTTAAAAATGAATATTCTGAACTTGTAGAAACTGCTTTCAGATCTCTACTTTCATTCTCATCAACATACCTTTGTCAGACTGGTATCTCTACTATGTATGTTATTTTTAAAAAAACATGGGTGTGGAGGAAAGGGAACACTCTTGCACTGCTGGTGGGAATGTAAAATGATACAGCCACTATGGAGAACAGTATGGAGGTTCTTTAAAAAACTACAAATAGAACTACCATATGACCCAGCAATCCCACTACTGGGCATATACCCTGAGAAAACCATAATTCAAAAAGAGTCATGTACCAAAATGTTTATTGCAGCTCTATTTACGATAGCCAGGACATGGAAGCAACCTAAGTGTTCATCAACAGATGAATGGATAAGGAAGATGTGGCACATATATACAATGGAATATTACTCAGCCATAAAAAGAAATGAAACTGAGGTATTTGTAATGAGGTGGATAGACCTGGAGTCTGTCATACAGAGTGAAGTAAGTCAGAAGGATAAAAACAAATACCGTATGCTAACACATATATATGGAATCTAAAAAAAAATGTCATGAAGAGATTAGTGGTAGGATGGGAATAAAACACAGACCTAGTAGAGCATGGACTTGAGGATATGGGGAGGGGGAAGGGTAAGCTGTGACGATGTGAGAGAGTGGCAGGGACATATACGCACTACCAAATGTAAATTAGATAGCTAGTGGGAAGCTGCAGCATAGCACAGGGAGTTCACCTCTGTGCTGTGTGACCACCTAGAGGGGTGGGATAGGGAGGGTGGGAGGGAGGGGGACACAAGAGGGAAGAGTTATGGGAACATATGTATATGTATAACTGATTCACTTTGTTGTAAAGGAGAAATTAACACACTATTGTAAAACAGTTATACTCCAATAAAGATGTTAAAAAAAATAAAAAATAAAAGCTTAAAAAAAAAAACAAACATGGAAACACTTAAGATACACATTATCTCCTGTGATTTTTGTCATCATCAATCCAACCTAGATTAAATTACAACAAACTAGAAACAAGCTCATTTGCCACATTAAAAATTCTAAATCTATTACAAATGTAATATATATAAATTATAAATATGTGAATAATAAGTACAAAATATTCTTTCAAAGCATATATGGGATTGCTATTTCACTCAACTTTTTTGTTATGACTTTGTGGAACAAAAAATTTGAGTGAAGAGTATCTTGTCTGTATATGTTCACTTTCAATGAAAAACATATAGATTTTGAATTTTTTTCTTATATTTTTTGTTCTGATTTTATGTATTGAAATGCAATTTTATGTCTGTTCACGCTAATAAAAAAATTGGGGCTTATATTTTGAACATGATGTTTCAATTCTTTTTCTAGAACTTGTTTTCATTGCATGTTATAAAAAAAGTAATTGCATGAACAGATGCCCAACACCATTAGTCCCTAGAAAATGTAAGTAAAAACCACAGTCGGGGGGAAAGGGGGAAGATGGAGGAAGAGTAACATGCAGAGATCACCTTCCTCCCCATAGATACATCAGAAATACATCTACACGTGGAACAACTCCTACAGAACACCCACTGAACACTGGCAGAAGACCTCAGACCTCCCAAAAGGCAAGAAACTCCCCAGGTACCTGGGTAGGGCAAAAGAAAAGAGAATAAACAGAGACAAAAGAATAGGGACGGGACCTGCACCAGTGGGAAGGAGCTGTGAAGGAGGAAAGGTTCCCACACACTAGGAAGCCCCTTCGCGGGCGGAGACTGCGGGTGGCGGAGGGGGAAACTTCAGAGCCACGGAGAATCGTGCAGTAACAGGGTGCGGAGGGCAAAGCGGAGAGATTCCCGCACAGAGGATCAGTGCCGACCGGCACTCACCAGCCCGAGAGGCTTGTCTGCTCACCCGCCGGGGCGGGCGGGGGCTGGGAGCTGAGGCTCGGGCTTCGGTGGGATCCCAAGGAGAGGACTGGCAGCGTGAACACAGCCTGAAGCATTTAGCGCGCCACAGCTAGCCGGGAGGGAGTCCGAGAAAATGCCTGGACCTGCCGAAGGGGCAAGAGGCTTTTTCTTCCCTCTTTGTTTCCTGGTGCGCGAGGAGAGGGGATTAAGAGCGCTACTTAAAGGAGATTCAGAGACGGGCGCGAGCCGCGGCTAATAGCACTGACCCCAGAGACGGGCATGAGACACTAAGGCTGCTGCTGCCGCCACCAAGAAGCCTGTGTGCGAGCACAGATCACTCTCCACACCGCACCTCCTGGGAGCCTGTGCAGCCCGCCACTGCCAGGGTCCCGTGATCCAGGGACAACTTCCCAGGGAGAACGCACGCACAGCGCACCTCAGGCTGGTGCAACATCATGCTGGCCTCTGCCACCGCAGGCTCGCCCCACACTCTGTGCTCCTCCCTCCCCCTGGCCTGAGTGAGCCAGAGGTCCCGAATCAGTGGCTCCTTTAACCCCGTCCTGTCTGGGCAAAGAACAGACGCCCTCAGGCGACCTACACGCAGAGGCGGGGCCAAATCCAAAGCTGAGTCCTGGGAGCTGTGCGAACAAAGAGAAAGGGAAATCTCTCCCAGCAGCCTTAGGAGCAGCGGATTAAATCTCCACAATCAACTTGATGTACCCTGCATCGGTGGAATACCTGAATAGACAACGAATCATCCCAAATTGAGGACGTGGACTTTCAGAGCAAGATTATCTTTTCTTCTTTGTGTGTATGTGTATGCTTCTGTGTGAGATTTTGTCTGTATAGCTTTGCTTTCACCAATTGTCCTAGGGTTCTGTCCGTCCGGTTTTTTTTAAGTTAAAAAAATTTTTTTTTCTTAATAATTGTTTTTTAATTTTATTTTTATTTTTATTTTTTTGCATTACGTGGGTCTCTCACTGTTGTGGCCTCTCCCATTGCGGAGCACAGGCTCCAGACGCGCAGGCTCAGCGGCCATGGCTCACGGGCCCAGCCGATCCACGGCATGTGGGATCTTCCGGGACCAGGACACGAACCTGTTATCCCCTGCATTGGCAGGCGGACTCTCAACCAATGAGCTGCCAGGGAAGTCCCTATTTTTATTTTTTTTTGCAGTACGTGGGCCTCTCACTGTTGTGGCCTCTCCCGTCGCAGAGCACAGGCTCCGGATGCGCAGGCTCAGCGGCCATAGCTCATGGGCCCAGCCAATCCGCGGCATGTGGGATCTTCCCAGACCAGGGCACGAACCCATATCCCCTGCATCGGCAGGTGGACTCTCAACCACTGCGCCACCAGGGAAGCCCATATTTTTATTTTTCTTGTGGTACGTGGGCCTCTCACTGTTGTCGCCTCTCCTGTTGTGGAGGACAGGCTCCGGACGCACAGGCTCAGAGGCCATGGCTCACGGGCCTAGCCGCTACGCGGCATGTGGAATCTTCTCGGACCGGGGCACAAATCTGTGTCCCCTGCATCGGCAGATGGACTCTCAACCACTGCACCACCAGGGAAGCCTGGTTATTAAAGGCTTAAATAAAATTTTTTATTTTAATAACTTTATTTTATTTTATTCTCTTTCTTTCTTTTTTTTTTTCTACTTTTTCTCCCTTTTATTCTGAGCTGTGTGGATGAAAGGCTCTTGGTGCTCCAGCCAGGAATCAGTGCTCTGCCTTTGAGGTGGGAGAGCCAAGTTCAGGACACTGGTCCACAAGAGACCTCCCAGCTCCACGTAATATCAAATGGCAAAAATCTCCCAGAGATCTCCATCTCAACACCAACACCCAGCTCCACTCAACGACCAGCAAGCTACAGTGCTGGACACCCTATGCCAAACAACTAGCAAGATAGGAACACAACCCCACCCATTAGCAGAGAGGCTGCCTAAAATCATAATAAGGCCACAGACACCCCAAAACACACCACCAGACGTGGACCTGCCCCCCAGAAAGACAAGATCCAGCCTCATCCACCAGAACACAGGCACTAGTCCCCTCTACCAGGAAGCCTACACAACCCACTGAACCAACTTTAGCCACTGGGGACAGACACCAAAAACAACGGGAACTACGAACATGCAGCCTGCAAAAAGGAGACCCCAAACACAGTAAGATAAGCAAAATGAGAAGACAGAAAAACACAAAGCAGATGAAGGAGCAAGATAAAAACACACCAGACCTAACAAATGAAGAGGAAATAGGCAGTCTACCTGAAAAAGAATTCAGAATAATGATAGTAAAGATGATCCAAAATCTTGGAAATAGAATAGAAAAAATGCAAGAAACATTTAACAAGGACTAGAAGAACTAAAGAGGAAACAACCAATGATGAACAACACAATAAATGAAATTTAAAATACTCTAGAAAGGATCAATAGCAGAATAACTGAGGCAGAAGAACGCATAAGTGACCTGGAACATAAAATAGTGGAAATAACTACTGCAGAGCAGAATAAAGAAAAAAGAATGAAAAGAACTGAGGACAGTCTCAGAGACCTCTGGGACAACATTAAATGCGCCAACATTCGAATTATAGGGGGTCCCAGAAGAAGAAGAGAAAAAGAAAGGGACTGAGAAAATATTTGAAGAGATTATAGTTGAAAAGTTCCCTAATATGGGAAAGGAAATAGTCAATCAAGTCCAGGAAGCACAGAGAGTCCTGTACAGGATAAATCCAAGGAGAAACATGCCAAGACACATATTAATCAAACTGTCAAAAATTAAATACAAAGAAAACATATTAAAAGAGCAAGGGAAAAACAACAAATAACACACAAGGGAATCCCCATAAGGTTAACAGATGATCTTTCAGCAGAAACTCTGCAAGCCAGAAGGGAGTGGCAGGACATATTTAAAGTGATGAAGGAGAAAAACCTACAACCAAGATTACTCTACCCAGCAAGGATCTCATTCAGATTTGATGGAGAAATTAAAACCTTTACAGACAAGCAAGAGCTGAGAGAGTTCAGCACCACCAAACCAGCTCTACAACAAATGCTAAAGGAACTTCTCTAGGCAAGAAACACAAGAGAAGGAAAAGACCTACAACAACAAATCCAAAACAATTAAGAAAATGGGAATAGGAACATACATATCGATAACTACCTTAAATGTAAATAGATTAAATGCTCCCACCAAAAGACACAGACTGGCTGAATGGATACAAAAACAAGACCCATATATGTGCTGTCTACAAGAGACCCACTTCAGACCTAGGGACACATACAGACTGAAAGTGAGGGGATGGAAAAAGATATTCCATGCAAATGGAAATCAAAAGAAAGCTGGAGTAGCAATTCTCATATCAGACAAAATAGACTTTAAAATAAAGACTATTATAAGAGACAAAGAAGGACACTACATAATGATCAAGGGATCGATCCAAGAAGAAGATATAACAATTGTAAATATTTATGCACCCAACATAGGAGCACCTCAATACATAAGGCGAATACTAAAAGCCATAAAAGGGGAAATCGACAGTAACACATTCATAGTAGGGAACTTTAACATCCCACTATCACCAATGGACAGATCATCCAAAATGAAAATAAATAAGGAAACACAAGCTTTAAATGATACATAAAACAAGATGGACTTAATTGATATTTATAAGACATTCCATCCAGAAACAACAGAATACACATTTTTCTCAAGTCCTCATGGAACATTCTCCAGGATAGATCATATCGTGGGTCACAAATCAAGCCTTCATAAATTTAAGAAAACTGAAATCGTATCAAGTATCTTTTCCGACCACAATGCTATGAGACTAGGTATCAATTACAGGAAAAAGATCTGTAGAAAATACAAACACATGGAGGCTGAACAATACACCACTTAATAATGAAATGATCACTGAAGAAATCAAAAAATACCTAGAAACAAATGACAATGGAGACACGATGACCCAAAACCTATGGGATGCAGCAAAAGCAGTTCTAAGAGGGAACTTTATAGCAATACAATCCTACCTCAAGAAACAAGAAACACCTCAAATAAACAACCTAACCCTGCACCTAAAGCAATTAGAGAAAGAAGAACAAAAAAAAAAAAAAAAACCAAAGTTAGCAGAAGGAAAGAGATCATAAATATCAGATCATAAATAAATGAAAAAGAAATGAAGGAAACAATAGCAAGGATCAATAAATCTAAAAGCTGGTTCTTTGAGAAGATAAACAAAATGGATAAACCATTAGCCAGACTCAACAAGAAAAAAAGGGAGAAGACGCAAATCAATAGAATTAGAAATGAAAAAGGAGAAGTAACAACTGGCACTGCAGAAGTACAGATCATGAGAGATTACTACAAGCAACTCTATGCCAATAGAATGGACAACCTGGAAGAAATGGACAAATTCTTAGAAAGGTATAACCTTCCAAGACTGAACCAGGAAGAAATAGAAAATATAAACAGACCAATCACAAGTAATGAAATTGTGGTTAAAAATCTTCCAACAAACAAAAGTCCAGGACCAGATGGCTTCATATGTGAATTCTATCAAACATTTAGAGAAGAGCTAACACCCAACCTTCTCCAACTCTTCCAAAAAACTGCAGAGGAAGGAACACTCCCCCCAAACTCATTCTACAAGGCCACCATCACCCTGATACCAAAACCAGACAAAGATGTCACAAAAAAAGAAAACTACAGGCCAATATCACTGATGAACATAGATGCAAAAGTTCTCAAAAAAATACTAGCAAACAGAATCCAACAGCACATTAAAAGGATCATACACCATGATCAAGTGGGGTTTATTCCACGAATGCAAGCATTCTTCTATATAAGCAAATCAATCAACGTGATACACCATATTAACAAATTGAAGGATAAAAACCATATGATCATCTCAATAGATGCAGAGAAAGCTTTCGACAAAATTCAACACCCATTTATGATAAAAACCCTGCAGAAAGTAGGCACAGAGGGAACTTTCTTCAACATAATAAAGGCCATATATGACAAACCCACAGCCAACATCATCCTCAATGGTGAAAAACTGAAACCATTTCCTCTAGGATCAGGAACAAGACAAGGTTGCCCACTCTCACCACTCTTATTCAACAGTTTTGGAAGTTTTAGCCACAGCAATCAGAGAAGAAAAAGAAATAAAAGGAATCTAAACCAGAAAAGAAGAAGTAAAGCTGTAACTGTTTGCAGATGACATGATACTCTACATAGAGAATCCTAAGGATGCTACCAGAAAACTACTAGATCTCATCAATGAATTTGGTAAAGTAGCAGGATACAAAATTAATGCACAGAAATCTCTGGCATTCTTATACACTAATGATGAAAAATCTGAGAGTGAAATGAAGAAAACACTCCCATTTACCACTGCAACAAAAAGAATAAAATATCTAGGAATAAACCTACCTAAGGAGACAAAAGACCTGTATGCAGAAAACTATAAGACCCTGATGAAAGAAATTAAAGATGATACAAATAGGTGGAGAAATATACCATGTTCTTGGATTGGAAGAATCAACATTGTGAAAATGACTATACTACCCAAAGCAATCTACAGATTCAATGCAATCCCTATCAAACTACCACTGGCATTTTTTACAGAACTAGAACAAAAAATTTCACAATTTGTATGGAAACACAAAAGACCCCAAATAGCCAAAGCAATCTTGAGAATGAAAAATGGAGCTGGAGGAATCAGACTCCCTGACTTCAGACTATACTACAAAGCTACAGTTATCAAGACAGTATGGTACTGGCACAACAACATAAATATAGATCAATGGAACAGGTTAGAAAGCCCAGAGATAAACCCATGCACATATGGTGACCTTATCTTTGATAAAGGAGGCAAGAATAGACAATGGAGAAAAGACAGCCTCTTCAATAAGTGGTGCTGGGAAAACTGGACAGCTACATGTAAAAGTATGAGATTAGAATACTCCCTAACACCATACACAAAAATAAACTCAAAATGGATTAAAGAACTAAATGTAAGGCCAGAAACTATCAAACTTTTAGAGGAAAACATAGGCAGAACACTCTATGACATAAATCACAGCAAGATCCTTTTTGACCCACCTCCTAGAGAAATGGAAATAAAAACAAAAATAAACAAATGGGACCTAATGAAACTTAAGATTTTGCACAGCAAAGGAAACCATAAACAAGACCAAAAGACAACACTCAGAATGGGAGAAAATAGTTGCAAATGAAGCAACTGACAAAGGATTAATATCCAAAATTTACAAGCAGCTCATGCAGCTCAATAACAAAAATACAAACAACCCAATCCAAAAATGGGCAGAAGACCTGAATAGACATTTCTCCAAAGAAGATATATAGATTGCCAACAAACACATGAAAGTATGCTCAACATCATTAATTATTAGAGAAATGCAAATCAAAACTACAATGAGATATCATCTCACACCAGTCAGAACAGGCATCATCAAAAAATCTAGAGACAATAAATGCTGGAGAGGGTGTAGAGCAAAGGGAACACTCTTGCACTGCTGGTGGGAATGTAAATTGATACAGCCACTATGGAGAACAGTATGGAGGTTCCTTAAAAAACTACAAATACAACTACCACACGACCTAGCAATCCCACTACTGGGCATATACCCTGAGAAAACCACAATTCAAAAAGAGTCAGGTACCAAAATGTTCATTGCAGCTCTATTTACAATAGCCAGGAGATGGAAGCAACCTAAGTGTCCATCATCGGATGAATGGATAAAGAAGATGTGGCACATATATAAAATGGAATATTACTCAGCCATAAAAAGAAACGAAATTGAGTTATTTGTAGTGAGGTGGATGGACCTAGAGTCTGTCATACAGGGTGAAGTCAGAAAGAGAAAAACAAATACTGTATGCTAACACATACATATGGAATGTAAGGGATAAAAAAAAGGTCATGAAGAACCTAGGGGTAAGATGGGAATAAAGACACAGACCTACTAGAGAATGGACCTGAGGATATGGGGAGGGGGAAGGGTAGGCTATGACAAAGTGAGAGAGTGGCATGGACATATATACACTACCAAACGTAGAATAGATATCTAGTGGGAAGCAGCCGCATAGCACAGGGAGATCAGCTTGGTGCTTTGTGACCACCTAGAGGGGTGGGATAGGGAGGGTGGGAGGGAGCGAGATGCAAGAGGGAAGAGATATGGGAACATATGTATAACTGATTCACTTTGTTATAAAGGAGAAACTAACACACCATTGTAAAGCAATTATACTCCAATAAAGATGTTTAAAAAAAAAAATCACAGTCAGATACCTGTCCCACTCACTAGGATGGCCACTGTCAAAGACAGTAACGAGCGCTGACAAGGATGTAGAGAAATGGAACCCCTCATACACTGCTGATGTGACTGTAAAATGGCACAACTACTTTGGAAACTAGTATAGCAACTTCTTTAAAAACTTAAATTTACTGTATGATCCAGTAATTCCATTCCTAGTGGAATGAGAAGTCCAGCCATACATTTGCACATGAATACTCACAGCTGCACTATTCATAAGAGCCAAAAAAGTGGAAACAATCCAAATGTCCATCAACTGATGAATGGATAAATAAAATGTGGCCTAGCCATACAATGGAATGTTAGGTAGCCGTAAAAAGGAAATGGAGTACTGGTACATGCTTCAACATGGACGAATCCTGAAACAGTATGCTAAATGAAAGAAGCCAGACACAGAAGACCACATACTTTATGATTCCATTTATATGAATTGTCCAGAAAAGAAAAATCTACAAAAACAGAAAGTAGATTCAGAGTTGCCTGGGGCTGAGGCTGGGAATGGGGACTAACTGTAAATGAGCATCTTTTTGAGGCAATGGAAATGTTCTAATTGTTCTAAAACTGGATTGTGGGTATGGTTGCAAAACTCAGTAAATTTACTACAAGTCACTGAATTGTACACTTAAAACAGTTGAATTTTATGATATGTAAATTATATTTCAATAAAGTTATTTCAAAAAAATTAACGTCCCATGATAGATTAGTGATAAACTGGTCATTCACCAAAGATCACGTGAGAAGCACCACTATAAGTGACAACCAGGGGACCTTTCCTACAAATAATGTGAGTTTAAGTATAGATACACATTTGATAAGTTTAAAGCTTTTGGGACTTGACTTTCTGGTTTTAGGTTATATTTCTACTAGCTGGAACTGCCCCAAACCGTAAGTTATGCAAGATGTGAATCATCAAGATTTAAGTATTTAAATCCCATGGAACAGTCTGGCCCCACACCTCCACTCCCTCACCCTGCCATTTGCCAGTTTGGTTCTTTTTTTGTTTGTTTTTTGTTTTTTGGGGGGTTTTTTTGCGGTATGCGGGCCTCTCACTGTTGTGGCCTCTCCCGTTGCGGAGCACAGGCTCCGGATACGCAGGCTCAGCAGCCATGGCTCATGGGCACAGCCACTCCATGGCATGTGGGATCCTCCTGGACCGGGGCATGAACCCGTGCCCCCTGCATCGGCAGGCGGACTCTCAACCACTGCACCACCAGGGAAGCCCTGGCAGTTTGGTTTTAATCTCTGATATTTATTTTTATCCCTTGGAATTCTGTTTTATCGATTTAAAAAGAGTCTGTTAGAGTTGCCATAATGGTACCTTTGTGTACCAGGGTGGTAATGAAACCTCACAGAATTATCTCTAGTTCCATTTTCAATTTTATTTAGTTTAACAGTCTGAAGCATTCAAAGGATTCTGAGACAAACTGAATGACAGTATTAGAGAAGCAGAAATGACTACTCTGAAAGTGTCAGCTGGTAGATTCATACCATGAAGATTATCCCAGATAAGAGCAAATAAGATTCTATTGCAAAGAACACTAGATACAATAAAATTCATTGTGTAAGTGTTTGGTAGAGTGCTTGCACAGGAGAAAATGTGGAAAGGAGTCAAAGCTGAGTGTCATGCCCTTCATACCTATATTTGCTCTAGAGTGGAATTTGATACAAAGCACTGCCATCTTGGACCTATTCCAAGAAAATTTAGATTCTAAGTACCAAAAGGTACTCAAGTTTCATGTCATAAAGATTAAGGATAGTGGGTGATCATGAGTAATGATGGAGAAGAAAATGTATCTTGTCAAAAGAAGTTTCCATTTTTAGTTTTGAGCTAAATAAATAAGCTTACTTAAGTTGCTGAATCCAAGGAATGATCCGTTTCATATCATCATTCACAGACTTCTCCATGTCATCCAGTGTGGCCTGGTCTACAGCATAAAGCACTTCATTAATTAATTGCTTACATGAGACACAAGATATCCAGGTAGCCCAAAATTTAAATGAAAATTACTGTTTTAGGCAGAAAGTAGTGTTATTTTTGAGTCAGAGAAAAACTAAACAAAACGCATCATGAGGCATAAATTAACCTAATTTATTTTCCCTTTTTAACATTTAGGGAGAGTTATAGTTAAGATAATTAATAGCAAATGTACGTTAGCAGGAAGAACAAGTAACAAACAACACGAATTAATTCTTTGCCTATAGTTTAATTACCAAAACTCTTAGTCTAGTTAGTTAATATTATTAATTTGTATGTATTTAAAACTCATAGTATTACTAGACTTAGAACCTAAAAAATTACAAAAACTATAAAACTCCATTAAAATGTTTATTTATTAAACACAAATGATCTCTGGCATAAGCACGAGCTGTTGGCTAAAGATTAGCTTGCTAAATGTCACTTAGAATTTTTAATGACACTAGAAAATGCTAATAGAATGTTGAGCAAAAAGCAAAATATAAAAAGAGTTCAACTAAAGAAAAAAGTATAGAAAAAATTAGAAGAGCATTGCTATGGATTGAACTGCATTCCCCCCAAATTCATATGTTGAAGCCCTAACTTCTAATGTGATAGTGTTTAGAAGTGGAACCTTTGGGAGATAATTAGGTTTAGATAAGGTCATGAGGGTGGGCCCTCATATAAGATTAGTGCCCTTATAAAGAGACACCAGAGCGCTTGCTCTCTCTCTCTTCCTGCCATGTGAGGATACAGCATGAAGGCTGATGACTATAAGCCAGGAAGAAAGCTCTCACCATAACTTGACCATGGTGGCAACCTTATCTCATACTTTAAACCTCCAATACTGTGAGAAAATAAGTTTCTGTTGTTTAAGCCACCCACTCAGTGGTTCTCTGTTATGGCAGCCTGAGCTAAGACAAGCATATATCCCCTAAAAACAATGATTACCAACAGGCAACTATTGTTTTGCTTCTCTCATTTTTACATGTTTAGTTTTTCTACTTATGAGTATGTACTGTGTTAATCATCAAGAAAACAGTTAAATAAAGTTTTGAAGAGCAAACAATTTCCTAATGTGTCACTTATCATTTAGCCATCATAAATGTGATGTGATTCAAAGTAATGAGGCCAGTTTTCCATGAGCAGTTCATAGAAAAATCTATCTTTATAGCCATACAACATAGCCATACAATATAACCAGAAAGCCTTTTATTTTCATCAATTTATCTAGCTTAATATTAATTTCAAATGGCAAATGTGCTAATATATTCAAGAACACTATTCCATCAGCAATACAAAAACACTAAGTTCCTAGTATTTCATCATTTCAGAACACCAAATTGGTAACAGAACTTGCTAGAAATCAAACTTCAGTTTCTACTGTGTTTAAGCCAGAAAAAAAACCCTTCCCTACAAGATTCTGTACCGTGAGTCATATGAGATGTTTATACTGTCATAAATTTGTTCTTCAGCCGTGAATGACATTAGATTGTAGTCTTCTCCATGACACCCAACTATTAGTGGTAAAATAGCTAATCTAAGAAAAGATCAGCCATCAATATTATTACTTTTACATAAGAGAAACAACATGAATGTACTTCATATTGGGAAGTTTAACTTCTGGTTCAAGAGAGTTAAAATGGGCCCCAAGGGACAGACATCAGCCAGAGTTATTCCTTCCATATCTACTTTCTATACACTGTTTATACCACCCCTCCCAATACCTAATGGCAAAAAATTTTTATTCTGCTTTTGTTAAAAATATTTTTCTTTACACTGAGTCTACCATTTAGTAACTTACCAAGTCCATAAAGCATCAACTGGAACATTCCAGAATGCAAATCTACAAAAATGTGTAGACACTCCGAATTACCACAGGGCTCCAAGATGGGAACAACAAGAGCTGGAAGTGCAGTCTCTATGGAAGCTGAACAGTTAAGAATTAAGTTATATTTCTAACTGAATATTCCCCCCCCCCAAAAAAAATACATATATTTCTCAGTGAGTAGAAACGAACCAACTACTGAATGATCCTGAATGTTACAGGAAAAACATAATTTTGCTAAACTGGGTTAGTAATATTATGTCATTTAGTAGCTCAAAAGAAGAATGTAATCTACAAGGTGACCTGAAACAAACACACCCATCTCAAATACTACAGTGAAGAAAAAACCCTCCAAGATTCCTTTAAAAAGGTTAAAATAGCTCGTGAAAATTTAACCTTATCAGTGAGCTGAGTTCTAGTTTTACTTTCACTCAGTAATAAGCTAATTTGAAGGATTTTCTTTCTGATATAATGGGAAAAAATATTGTTTGGTAAATAGAATAAACTTATTTATGGCCTAAATATTTTTAATGCCATTCTTCATAAAGAGAGGTTTTTCTGGCAATTAGGGCCCATGTATTTAAAAAAAACCTCTGAACGCTATTAAACATTATTGATTATACAGGAAAAAAATGTTTCAAGTTATTTATGTGCCTCATTTTCAAGTCACAGATGAAATAAGAACAGAGGCAACTGCTAAACACAAATTCCCAAAGCTGCCAATATACTCTTTCTAGAGTTTCACAGTATTTCCACCAGGCCCGATTAACTTTCCCCTTAATCTCACAAGTTGGTATAACACAATCCAGTAAAGGAGCAAAGCCCTGAAAGCACACCATGTGCTCATCAGATTGATGACCTGCTAAAGGAATATGCTCTTCCGGTTACCACAGTCCTTTAAAGCTACACTGCAGAAGAAAGGCGGGCAGTGAGGAGAGTGATAACATAGGCCCAGTCCTTCACCAGGTGTGACTTCTCTGTGCTACTTTGTTAAACAAGGACAATGACATCTTCCTGTCCACACCATGGGTTCAGGAAGAAGCAATGACAAGCTTGTAAAGGTGCTTTAGAAAGCAAAGTGCTCAATAATGTACATTTTCTGTATTTCTTTATGTACCAAAGAAACAACCCAAAACCTCTTGTTGTAAATTTGCAACAATTAAAATAGGTGATGTTGCCATTGGTACTGTCTATACAAACAAAATGATAAATCAAAAAAAGATTGCAGGAAACATATTTAATCAGAGGAAAACAAACTGCTTTCAAGTATATCTAACATATTTGCATACAAATCTTTAACATGTAGGTCCAGCATAACTCATCTATAACAAACAAAAAAACAGGACAAAAAAGGCACAAACAGGAATTTCTTTTTACAATATTCTATCATTCAGACCAGTGTGACAAATTTAAAAAGTGCTTAGAGATTTGAAGCAGAGTTGCTGATTTTCAAAATATATCTGTACTGTCTTAATTCCTAATGGGATAGGAATGTATTCTTTAAAACAAAACTATTTTTAAAGTTTAGCAATGGAGTAAAACTAATTCTGACAATTGAGATGACAACTATAATTTCAATCTAATTAACAAAATTAAATATTTTTGAAAAGATAGGGCATCAGAGAAGAATATAGAGAACACAGTCCAAAAGATAGAAAATACTTTTTTTTTTTTTTTTTTTTTTTTTTGCGGTACGCGGGCCTCTCACTGCTCTCACTGTTGTGGCCTCTCCGGCTGCAGAGCACAGGCTCCGGACGCACAGGCTCAGAGGCCATGGCTCACGGGCCCAGCCGCTCCGCAGCATGTGGGATCTTCCTGAACCGGGGTACAAACCCATGTCCCCTGCATCGGCAGGCGGACTCCCAACCACTGTGCCACCAGGGAAGCCCGAGAGAAAATACTTTGATGTACATCTCTGAACATATTTTATGGCTGCCGATGTCCGTATTTTTCTTTACAGAAAATAAAATATATAAGGCCTTAAGCATTTAAAGGCAACAGGTTTTAATGGAGTGTATCCAGAACAGAGAAACTTATGAAGGGAGAATTAAAGGCCGTGCAAAATGACTGGGCTGCATGCACACTTCTTCCTGCAGCAGGAATATATACAAATATCCTTTCATTTCTCCCTATCTATTTACTGAGGACAAGATGAGGAGGTACCAATAGACAATAATATAAAGTGGGAAGACTGAAGAGAAGCAACTAAGCCCAATTAGGAATGGCTGTGTGTGGTTCACAGCTTCTGAACTGACCTCGAGACCCCAAATCCGGCACTGACAAAGCACAACCCGAGGGAGAGCACCCTGGCTTCCTAGAGTCAGGTGATGCGGAGAAGGGGATGCAGGGCAAGTTACCTTTAGTGCCTTGAACTGCCTTTTAAAAATTTCTCTCCCAGAGTCCTGCCTACCCTCTCTTGAGACATTCCCACCCCCCATCTCCCACCCTCAAGAAACCACACACTGCCCCCTGGGCTGTCTAAAACCTGCTATCTGTGCACTCCCCTAGCCCTTCCTTGAAATGCTCCATTCTCCCGAGCTACTCATTTCCTCGGCTTATTCTAGTGAGGAGTTGGAAGAAAAGCCAGCTAATTAAGGGTAATTGCACTAAGGGGTTCGCAGAACAGACTATGGTCCCTGGTCCCAGCAAAGGATCTGACTAAAGCATGCTTTCCCATCACAAAAGAGATCAAGTAAGACTACATAGAGTATAAATGTATGAACGTGAATTTAAAAAACCAGTTAAAGCATATGTCCTAAAATGGTGGGTCAGCAGACCTTTTCCTACAGCAGTCCTTGTTTCCAGAATTGTTTTGATTAAAGCAGGGCTGAGGGGGCAAACCCCACATGCAGGAACCTCCCTCTCCTTCAAAACAGTCTCCAAAGCACCTTTCTCTAACACCGAGGACTCAACAGACTCGTAGGGCTTGAAAACCACGACTGTAGCACACTCCCACTACAGTAAGAGATCCAGGAAGAGCCTGGACTAACATCCTCAAATTACAGATGAGGAGAATGGGGTCCAAAGAATTTAAGTGACTTGTTCAAGAGCAGAAGAGCAGCCGAACCCACATCTTCTGGCTACTCAAGCAGTGACATCTCTACAAAATGCTGCTAAAGAAAAATCTTCGCAACTTACATGAACAACACGCAAAACTATTCCTAGGTAAACAAACGTTCAGTCCATTTTTCAAAGTAATTTAAATATCACCCAGGCAATCATACTGAGTTGTTTTTACTTACTAAGACTTGTCTACAGATGATACTAAAGTAAACCAGAGCCTATCAAAAGATCATAAACCCCAATTTTCTACAATCCCAATGACATTTTAGAATTTTACTATTTTGAAAAATTAGAAATAATTAAAATTAGAAAAATTAAGATTGCAAAAATACTGTGGGCACCAGATAATCACAGCCAAAAACAACTGGGGTAGGAACAGTAAATATGATCATTGTGATACTGTGAAACTATATTCCTAGAATGAAAGCACTTACTTTTTAAATGACTGACCGTCCCCATACGCTCTGAATATACCAGGTAATTAGAAGATTTTTCACTATGTGTGCATATCTGTATTTCTTATTTTGAACCCTGTTAATGTATTAACAACTCGAAAACATTTTTTAAAAGACAAGGGATATATTTTGCTTCATTCAAACAGGAATTATTTCATAAATACATTATAAATATTTGCAAAGCTGCCTTAACCTTTTAGAAGAAAAAACAAAAGAAGATTCATATTAAAATGTTAAAATAGCTTCTATTTCCATAGGAAAGAAAAGTTTTAAGGAGAGTTGATATACATACATTTCAAAAATAAGGTCAAGCTAAATGAAAAAGAAGAAAGTAAGGGGAAAATTAAGACAAGCTTGGTAGATCACAAATTAAAATACAGCCTCTACAACAAAATCAGTATAACAGGAAAAAAATCATTAAGAAAGACCCTTCAGAAAATAAAAGTGGATACTAATTTAAACAAAAGAAAGACAGTAATGCCAATTTAAAAGAACCTACAATTTTCATTGGCATTGAAGCCTCTAAGAATGGCCTTCAGTTCCTGGAGCTTCTGATGAGCTCGTGCATGGACACTGTCAATCAGGAGTTTTTCTATTGATAAATGATCAATCTGCATAAACGAGAATAGAATTGTATGTGCAATTTAAACATTTTTACTTTAAAAGCCTGAAAGTAGATTACTGTGCTCCAAGATACTTCCTTTTAGAATCACAATGATTAAGTGTTAACCAGTAAAAGAAAGCAAACTTAAAATTAAAAAAATAAATTTAAACAGTATTGATAACTTAAAGGCTACAGTTAACATTCTGGCAACTATAGATCTTATCTAAACTACAGAATTTGAAATAACATCTTAAAAATTATATTAGATGTTAAAACAACCACAACAAATGTACAAGCATAACATTCATTTAAAACAAGTTTCATAAAGGGTTTTAGGAACAATTAGGTATTTTAAAGGATTTGTGCTAAAAGTTTAAGTATAAATGGTAAGTTATATTACTATATTCATTTAATCAAACCAATATTGAAATATATTGAGTTCTTTTACCTTCATGGCTCTTTCTACTAATTTGGAATCAGAAGCTGGCAAAGGAGGATCATGAAAAATCTGTAAAGGCTTGGAGACATCATTCTCATCAATTTTAATTGTAACTTTGTGAACAGATGCTGTCCCTGTTTTTCTTCCAAGAACCTGTTGACTAAAGAGAAAAAAGAAATATTAAGAATTTTTTCCAACAGTCTGTTAACTTCTGGAATAAAAGAGAGACAGTCTATTGTGCACCTTATCCAGAGCCCAGAACATGGCAGGTCCTCACTGTTTGTTGAGGGAATACTAATATTGGGAAGACAGCTATTCTGTAATCCAACACAATATGATTTACTACATTAAAAAAAAACACAGACACAGAATTTAAAAATAGAACACATGCACACACAAAAAGGCCAAAACAATCTTTAAGTGGTGTCTATTCACCTCTTGATTCCTTTATAGAAAATGGGAATCAGCAAAGTTCAAATAGGGAATAGAGGATTGTAAAACAGCCTGATACTGATTTTCCCCAAAAAACTTCCCCAAACATTTTTAAAAGGTGCAATTCAAAATATAACACTGATAAGCAAGGATTTTTTAAAAATGATACCTGATAATCTAACCTAATGGTCTTTTAGCAATCTGGTATGAAGCCAGAGTAATCTAATCTTTAAGAATAGTAAGTTTTAGTACAAATAGATAAATGTCTACATATTTAAAATATGCCATGTTCTAAGAAAGGTGTCAATTATGGATGTCCTATGTGGTTTATATACCATAGGACTTTACCATACAAAATCATGTTGCTAGAGGTGCACAGAGGTATATGGTAAATCAGATGTATGAGAGAAAGAGAAAAACAAAAAGAGTATTTACAGTCATTGCATGACCCCACCAAAATCAACTTTACTTACTTCCAAACTGAGAGGGAGAGGCACTTTCCTGCATGATACCTTTCCACCTGTACGAGGTCTCCCCACCGCTCTCGGATTAACATTAGAGTTTGGGAATGTAGCACTTCTAACTGAAGTGATAAGCAGAAAGAATCTGATGGATCTTGTTAAGCAAATCTAATATATTACTACAACAGCCAGTGAAGTATAAGCAAACTTCATTTAACAAATGCTCTATTCCCCAAAAGTTGGCTATTATACTTCTCCAATGACTTATACAAAAAGTGTTGGAATTTGTGACATAATTTTAGAAAAAGGTTTTGTATTTAATTTTGAACGAATATAAACAAAACGTAAGGTCCAGGTTGCCCCTTAATTCATCATAGTTTAGAGAATATGGGTAGACCAAATGTTACTATTTTTTCTCTTCAAATAGTACTATTTCTACCTCATCATTTAAAATTTTTACCTGCAAAGTCAATAGTAAAATTAAAAATTTCATTTTTTATAGACATATCACTATTCTTTACACTGGCCAGTTCCCCAGCTCCCGTTTCCACCCAAAAAGGGTGACAGGGAGAGTTCAAGCTGCTCTAGTTCAGGACTAGGGGCAGATGGAAATTGTGTGTGTGTTGGGGGACACAAATTCTTTACAAATACAGGGCTCAAATTTCAGAAGGATACGCAGGCAGTTGTACATGTCCTGAAGAGGTTTCTCATCAGCAAAGAGCCTAGACTGTACCAACTGATGGATAAAGTTGATCTGCATACTATGAACCAAGGCTCGCCCATCTTCCATTGGCAGGAGAGAAGAAGGTGGTTAATCAGAAAAGTGTACAGATTGTGTCACAGACCAACTAAGGAAGAGTATACTTACTAACGATGAGTTTAAAAAAAAGAACTGAAATTATCTATGAAAACTAGAGAGTATACTAGAGAAACACTGAAACTTCTGTGGTCAGTAGGCAGTTACGATTATCATAAAATCTGCATCAGATTACAGGGTAAATTGCTAAACACATGTACTATTCTGCAAGAATGTTTCAATAATATAACACTAAACATTTAAATCAATACATATGATTTAAATCATTATTTATGATTTACCTCCTGTTTCCTTATCCTCAACTAGAATTTCTAGCTTGAGAAGACGCCAGGGAACATCAGGGTCATCTCCCATCACAGTCAAGGTGGCTTCAAATTCTCCTTCAACTCGAAACTTCACTCGGCCATTTGCTTTTAGAAGAAGAAGAAGAAGGTCTACTTTGCTAGAAAAAAAAGCAGCTTCCCGCTAACCTAGAACTTTCAGTCTTGCTCACGAGAAATTTTAAATAGACTGAAGAATCTTTCATAAGTGTTCAGACAATTCACTGGTTCCTGCATAAACAGTAGCCAGCTTCCAGGTCATCAAGAAACCAAAGGCAACTCTTCTAACATCAAGGAACAATATTTTCTTGAGGCTCAACTCTAGGACCTAGTCTCTCCTCCAGCCCCAGGTAATCTTGCCCACTCCTCAGCTTCAAATATCAGCACTGTATTTCCAGGTACTAAAGGGAAATGATATGGCACAAGTTACGGATTCAAACACCACCAAAATTGTAGGTCAAGACTTCATAAGGATATTTTAAAAGATAATATAAAACCCCAAAAGCTGTTTGAAAAATATTCTAATGAGTCAATTCTTTAAAAATGTATTTCAGGTACATACCAACTGTAAGATTTGCTAACTGAGGAGGAAGATCTGTGGTTACAAGCCGATGTCTAAGAATCTGGTTCAGCTGGTGAAGTGTAGCTTGTTTCTCAATTTTGGTAATTGGGTCTGGAGGAATAATTTTATCCTACAAAAAAGTTTAAGTGATCTAAAAATAATGTACAAAGAGACATAATTTTTACCTGCGCCTGTTCTAATACAGTATTTTCTTACTTTACCCAAGAGAACCTCAACACTCATTTCTGCAGTCTACATCCAATAATAGTGACCATTACTATCATGCATTAGAGTGTCAATGATTCCACCAGTCACCCAGCTAAGACGGTAATGCAACACGATCTTCTTCATGTTCTATTTATGAAACCAACTTAATGACACCAGATGACTTTCACCACTTCTTAGAAGTATAAAATACAACAACACCAAGTGAGTAAACAACTACCACAACAACAAATTTTTAAAAACACTTCCAAAAAGGAACTAGCGTGCCGTATTTTCACATCTGAAATAGATGTTATGTTACCTTCATAACTTAACAATAACTTAACAATAACAATTCTGTTCACCCTCACCTAAATAAATAAATAAACTCATTTTGATAGCTACTCACATTCTGGCTCCAATTTATTTCAAACCCGCCCCCCCCCAAATTTTAATTATAGAGAAAAAAGCAAACTACATGAAATATTTATTTAAAAAATACAGAACAGTTTTTTGTTTTGGCTGGGCTACTTATTAATATTGTAGAATCCAATGCCAAAGTCTTCAACTTTTGAGGGTGGGCTGGGGTAGGAATGCACTTACCCTAATGCAGGTTGGCAGCCGTGGGTAAGACCCAGTAGTCAGTACATCAATAGCATATGGGATGGCAAAACTAGGCAGGCGTGCATGGACCAGAGCATCTCTAGCTAATGAGGCCAGGCGATCAGCAGTATCCACAAACAGGATGGCTTGCTGATCTAAGAAGCTCGAGATCATCTTCAAGGCAAAGGGTAAATGTATTACGCTTCCTTGAAAACTAGCCACTTTTCACATCAAATATCATTTACTGATTCCAAAGTAAACTCTGAGAGGAATTAATATAGTTTTTCCATATTTCAAAATATGTCATCAAAAAATTTTCCAGTAATTTGAGGAAGGAAGAAATATTTTTAAAAACCAGTGATTTTCTATCAATTTAAATAAAAGGTTTCCTGATTCGTTTCTCCATCTTTAACATTACACATACATATGACAAGTTAGGAAAAATAAATAGAATAAAATGCTTTTTCTCTTACAGACTTCTAGAGTTGACTGGTAATAAAGGAGACATAAAAGCATGGTCTCCTGGACCCAGACTGCCTTGGTCTCAATTTTAATTCTGCAACTCACTAGCCCTATAACCTTGGGCAAGTTGCGTAAATCCCTCTTTGCCTCAGTTTTTTCAATATAAAATGGAGATGATTTCCTCCCCCTCATAAGGTTGTTCGAGGATTAAGAGTTTATGCATATGAAACCTTTAGAACAGTGCCTAGAACATATAAAACACACAGTAAACATTGTCCATTATGAGATCTAGGCCAACTTCACGCCCAATACAGAAATCCTTTCCATCAGTTCTCTACCCAATGCATTTCACAAGTGTGCCTAAACTAGTAGAGGTCATCATGAAGCTGAAAACTACTTCCTTTCTGGAGCAATACTTAAAGTCTTTCACATCCTTCAAACACGGGAAGCCCACTCTGTCTTCAAGCTGAACATTCCAAATTCCTGACTCACCATCCCCATTCCACTGCCTGAAAATGTTCCAGTTTATCAGTGATCAACTTAAAATATGGTATCCAGAATTAATAACACATCACGCACACACAATGCCCTACATTTTCTCAGTATTCCCACACTTATTTTATTATCTGATTTTCACGACTCTAGGAAATAGACAAAACAAGATAATTACTATTATCTTAGAGATGGGAAAATTGAAGCAGTGGTTTAGACACTTGCTCAAAGATAGTGAATAATCAGAGAAGCTGGAACCAAAAAATGTTTTTTCTAACTCTTAGTTAGACCAGCACAGCCCCGCAGAAGTGCTACCTTCCATGACTAGTAAAATGGAGTTCTATTAACACCACCAACACTAACTTCTTATCAGCAGCCAAGACACCGCTAACACACAGCAAGCTTGACGTTAACTAAAAGGCCTTTGATCTTCTGTGCATGAATCTCTATCAAGCAAGGTCCCCTTTCCCACCCTGAACCTAAAGCATGACTGTACTCTGATTTTTAACATATTTGAATCCTGCTTCTCTCAACTTCTGTATAGGTTTTTACTCAGATTTAGGTCATCCCAAGTCTCCATTTACTCAAGACACCGTAAAAATGCTTAGGCCAAAGAATACTAAAGATTTCCATCCAGGGCTTCCCTGGTGGCGCAGTGGTTGAGAGTCCGCCTGCCGATGCAGGAGACACGGGTTCGTGCCCTGGTCCGGGAAGATCCCACATGCCGCGGAGCGACTGAGCCCGTGAGCCGTGGCCGCTGGGCCTGTGCATCCGGAGCCTGTGCTCCGCAACGGGAGAGGCCACAACAGTGAGAGGCCCGCATACCGCAAAAAAAAAAAAAAAAAAAAAAAAAAAAAAAAATTTCCATCCAGGAAGATGTGCATCAACCTTAGTGGGGTGCCACGGTTCATCAAGCCTACATCACTCCACCTTAAATGTAGGTTATTAATGAAACTCTCTAAACTACCTTGCTCAACTCAAAATAAACTAGCTCCAGCTATATTTCTTTGACTTAGAAATCAAATTAATAAAGATAAAAGTTTAGTTTTGAGTTACTTATTAGTGAATCCATATACGTCCCTAATAATCACGTTCTTTTTAAATTTTTAGGTACACACATACCAACTGTTGATATGATTAATACCAATCTCCTTTAAAATTTAACTGAGCACCAAACACATACTTCTCTAAGGAAAATATACAAATGGCCAAAAGCACATGAAAAGACGTTCAACATCACCAGTCATCAGAGAAATGCAAACAAAAAACACAGCAAAGTGCCACTTCACACCTACCAGGATGGCCAGAATCAAAATGTCAGACAATAACAAGTGTTGGCATGGAGCAATTAGAACCCTCTTACATTGCTGGTGGGAATGTAAAATAGTATAGCCATTTTGGAAAACAGTCTGGCAGTTCCTCAAATGATTATTAAATATACAGTTACCGTATGACTCAGCCATTCCACTCCTAGGTATATACTCAAGAGAAATGAAAACACATGTCCACAGAGAAACTTGTATATGAATGTTTATAGCAATATTATTCATAATAGCCAAAAACTGGAAAACAACCTACAAGTCCATTAACTGATGAATGGATAAACAAAATGTAGTAGATCCATACAATTCAGCTATAAAAATGAAGTACTGACACATGTACAGTACAAGTACAACATGGATGACCCCTGAAAACATCATGCTAAATGACAGAAGCCAATCACAAAAAACCATATATTATGATTCCATTTATATGAAATGTTCAGAATAGGCATATTTATAGAGACAGCAGAGGTTGCTTAGGGCTGGGGGGTACTTGGGGTGATAGTTAAAGGGTAATGATTTTCTTCTTGAGGTGATGAAAATGTTCTAAAATTGACTACTAATGGTTGCACATATCTGTGAATATAATAAAAACCACTGAATTGTACACTTTATTATTACTATTTTTTTTTTGGCCACACCGCATGGCATGCGGGATCTTAGTTCCTTGACCAGGGATTGAACCCGTGCCCCCTGCGGTGGAAGCACGGAGTCCTAACCACTGGACCACCAAGGAATTCCAAGAATTGTACACTTTAAATGGATAGATTGTATGGTATGTGAATTACATCTCAAAATTGCTTTTAAAAAAGCTCAAGGAGGAGAGAGATATTTTTTCTTTTTCTTAGCTAAAACATTATCCAGACTGCTTTACCATTAGTTAGACTTCTATAAACCGTGTATTTATACACTCAGCTAAACACTTTATATGTCTGGCATGGCTAAAGATCATTATCTATTAAGAACCTCTAATGAGTCTAGTTAAATAATCATTAGGTTGAGAACACAAGTGTCAAAACGTGAATAATCCTCTAATTCTCCAGCTGCTGGACTTTATCCCTGACAAAAACACATCTCTGTATCTATATTCACAAAACAAAAATACCAAAACTTTATGTATAAAGTTCAGTATGAGACTTTATTCAGAATGTGACTTACTAGAACAGCCAATTCAAAAAACTACATAGGAAAATACTATGAATTAATGAAAGATAAATACAATACGGCTCAATATCAAAACCAAGAGTTTTGGATTTTGCTTGATATTATTTTAATGACATACAGCTCAGTAGTATCAAACAGGTAATTTAAATACCCATGGTATAATTAGGGATTTAAAACTAGATTTGAAAAATCAAATAATTGGATTTTATATACTTCAGGAATACTTAACTCTTCACTGAAAGTCTGAATATCTTTAGGAAAAGATTACCTCAAATTAACTAATTACTGAAAAGAAACCTTAGGCTTTTCAGAAATACTATACCATGCTTCTTCATTTTGGCCAAAATAGATTCATTAGACTTGGTGCCCAAATTTGCAAAACAATGAAACGAATTGTAAACTTTCTGGTAAATAAGCTTGGAATAAGCCTGTTTATTAATATTTATAATAAAAACTATCCTTTGAATGATGACAACATGAATAAAATGACTTTTTCCCCCATAAAGAAAATTCAATATATGGTACAAAATATCCTCCCCCTTTGATCAATGTTATATAAAAGGATGATACCAGCTTACTCCTAGAGACAAAAGATCTGGGGCTAGAAATGTGTCTTCTTTTAACTTTCAAAAAATATATTATTCTAGAATTTTAAACTCTCAACTTTTTGAAACCTCTTTTTTCCTTTTCCTTTAGCAATTTTCACATAAGCTTTCTTTCTAATGATAAGGGAACCTAGTGAAACTGAGGATAGCAAATGCACTGGGCTAAAATTGAGGGGAGATGTCAGAAAATCATATGCAGAAACACACTGTGTTGTAGATTTCTTTCTAAAGGGAAATTTTATGGAATATGCAAACTCCAATAGATTTGCAAATGTAAAGTTACTATAAAAATATTTCAACTTATCTTGTCAGGGTGCAAAAAATAAATTATGGTAGATAAATAAATGCTCTCATTATTTTAAGATTTTATTCATTTTATTATAATTACTCTACCCTTTCCAATATGAACTCCATTCTCCTCATTTTGTGTCTCATCTGTTAACACCATATCATCCTCCCCAAGTTATAAGCTCAATAGGCTAACACAAGATCCCTACTGATGTTTCTCCTCCTTAACATTTCTTGAACATAGCTTAAAACTTTTGTGGGGGGTAGGGGGTGCATATTTTAGAATCTTTGGTACATTTCACTACAGGTCACTCCTTTGAATTCAAAAGAATGACTAAACAGTCAAAAGACCATGAGCTTCCTGAGGGCAGGGACTATGCCTTATTCAAGTCTATCCACCATGCCTTATGCCCTGTGTGCAATAAAGGGTTAGAGAATGTACAGATGAAAAAACAAAGGGACAGATAAGTGCCATCATCAGCTCTGTGGCCTTGAAAGAGCCATTTAACTTCTAGGAACCTTATTTCCTCACCTGTAAAATAAGAAGAGAATAATGACTCTGCCATTCTCAAACGGTTGTCAAGAAATCAATAGGCAAATTTAGGGAATACTTTGCAAACTCTAAGGATGCATACGAATGTAAGCTATAACCATTTTCCCCCTTTAGGTCCAGTCTCATATTTAATGTCTTCTAGCATAATGACATCTCCAGATATGGCCTACTCTTTTTTCTGATTAGGTGTCCATAAACAAATACTAAGTTTCTACGGATATATACTATACATTATCATACAGAAATAATGATTACTCACATAAGTAATGTATCTCAAAACATATCAGCAGATATAAATTAGAGCTAAAATTTAAAACTATGCCTATTACAAGTTAACATTCCAAAAAAGTTATTTTATATAAAATAAAGTCAAAAGTTTAACTCACCGCACATTTTTCCACTTTGCCAGCATTATTAGCCCATTTTACTAAAGCTAATAATCGAACAAAGAGTTGGCGTGTCCGGCTAGCAAACTGCACTATTTCTATTTTCCTTTAAAAGAAAACAAAACAACTCTTAATGAACCAACAAATTTGAAGGAGTATTTCACAATTTATTATATCTCAGTTAAAATATGAATCAGTCTTTGTTTACAACCATTACAATGAAATGAACCACCTAAAATATTTATCTAAATATGAATTATTGTCACATTTTGTATACCACCTGCATATACTTCATTTTCTACCTCAGAGTAACATCTCCAATAGAATGCTTAAGCAATGAATCACATTTTCAAATTAATTTTATACTGCAATAAAAGTTGTTTACTAAAATATACTAAAATCACAAATATAAAATTATTATATAGAAGTTAACTGGGTCACAAAGGGGACCAAATTATGGTTTGAAGTTGAAATTATGAATTACGAATTAGTAACCTTTCTGGTAAGAGAAAGGAAGTGAAATAGCTCTTTACCAAAACTTGAAACTGTATTATTTCTATAAAGGCAAAGGCCCATTTCCCATCTTGCACGAGCATAATTTATAAAATTGAATAAAGAGCTTAACTATGTAACTCTTTACCAAACTAATTTCAATAACAAAGTACTAAAAATAAAAGCTAGAAGGTCTATCCATATCTATTTTTATGCTATACCCACTACAATTCTTTTTCTCCCCATATTCATCAGTATTTTTATCATCTCATAAAGGCTTAAAAGCTTTACTAAAAGCTTTACGTTGTCAATCAGCGTGTTAGCTAGAGCTCTCAACTTCGTGTCAGCTACAAAACTGATAATCATACCTTTCATGGTTTACCTTACGACACACAAAAAAATATTCGACAGGGGCTTCCCTGGTGGCGCAGTGGTTGAGCGTCCGCCTGCCGATGCAGGGGACGCGGGTTCGTGCCCCGGTCCGGGAAGATCCCACGTGCCGCGGAGCGGCTGGGCCCGTGAGCCGTGGCCGCTGAGCCTGTGCGTCCGGAGCCTGTGCCCCGCAACGGGAGAGGCCATGGCAGTGAGAGGCCCGCGTACCGCAAAAAAAAAAAAAAAAAAAAAAAAAAATCGACAGGCCAGGACTGATGAGAGGCCCCAGCAAGACACCAACCTCCCTCCAAGTGGACTCTGACATATTAATCTTGTTACAGCTGTTCACTGACCTGTAGATCCAACCCACACCTCTGTATCTCACCAACAGCAATACCATGATGCAATGCACCAAAATGAAAGTTTTTGCTGAAGCATAATCCTAACTGAGGACCACAGACTCTAGCTCCTATTGAGAGCATACGTAGCCCATAAACAACCTGGAAAACTTCCTTAAGGTTCAGCCTGCAATATGATTCTTGGTAGTAGAAAGAGAAGAATCAAGGACACTGATACAATTATGACTCTTTGCCAGGGTCTGTGAAGGATCCTCAGAGATAAAACAAGCAGAGAGCATCACAGGCAAAACTGGAACACAGAGAAATGTTAAATGTACACTAAGATCTGGCAGTCACCTCAGTACTAGGAGCCTCAGTGCTGTCATTCTAACTCAGCAACAGCTTACAGAGGATGTGAGGTCTCTTCTCTCACAGAGTAAACATATTTGTATATTACTAATTCCGTTGCCAGAGGAGCTCCTCTACTGGAAAGGAGACATCCCCCTTTGTAAACCATTTTAATATGGTTTTTTCTTGACACCACTCTGTCTCAGGTGATAGGCAGCATGAGTTGGTTTTCCAAGGCCCAGCTTCCCTTCCTACCCCAGAATGCACAGAACAAATCCTGATTTTCTTTTTTTTTTCCCAAATGAATGCATTGTGGGTATTTTTTTATTTTTGACTGGTGTCAATTTTTTTAACATCTTTATTGGAATATAATTGCTTTACAATGGTGTGTTAGTTTCTGCTTTATAACAAAGTGAACCAGCTATATATATACATATATCCCCATCTCTCTTCCCTCTTGCATCTCCCACCCTCCCTATCCCATCCCTCTAGGTGGTCACAAAGCACTGAGCTGATCTCCCTGTGCTATGTGGCTGCTTCCCACTAGCTATCTATTTTACATTTGGTAGTGTATATATGCCCATGCCACTCTCTCACTTCGTCCCAGCTTAACCTTCCCCCTCCCCTTGTCCTCAAGTCCATTCTCTAAGTCTGCGTCTTTATTTCTATCCTGCCCCTAGGTCCTTCAGAACCTTTTTTTTTTTTAAGATTCCATATATATGTGTTAGCATATGGTATTTGTTTTTCTCTTTCTGACTTACTTCACTCTGTATGACAGACTCTAGGTCCATCCACCTCACTACAAATAACTCAATTTCGCTTCTTTTTATGGCTGAGTAATATTCCATTGTATATATGTACCACATCTTCTTTATCCATTCATCTGTTGATGGACATTTAGGTTGCTTCCATGTCCTGGCTATTGTAAACAGAACTGCAGTGAACATTGTGGTACATGACTCTTTTTAAATTATGGTTTTCTCAGGGTATATGCCCAGTAGTGGGATTACTGGGTCGTATGGTAGTTCTATTTGTAGTTTTTTAAGGAACCTCCATACTGTTCTCCATAGTGGTTGTATCAATTTCATTCCCAATAACGGTTCAAGAGGGTTCCCTTTTCTCCACACCCTCTCCAGCATTTATTGTTTCTAGATTTTTTGATGATGCCTGTTCTGACTGGTGTGAGATGATACCTCATTGTAGTTTTGATTTGCATTTCTCTAATAATTAATGATGTTGAGCATCCTTTCATGTGTTTGTTAGCAATCTGTATATCTTCTTTGGAGAAATGTCTATTTAGGTCTTCTGCCCGTTTTTTGATTGGGTTGTTTTTTTTGATATTGAGCTGCGTGAGCTGCTTCTAAATTTTGGAGATTAATCCTTTGCCAGTTGCTTCATTTGCAAATATTTTCTCCCATTCTGAGGGTTGTCTTTTCATCTTGTTTATGGTTTCCTTTGCTGTGCAAAAGCTTTTAAGTTTCATTAGGTCCCATCTGTTTATTTTTGTTCAAATCCTGATTTTCATTTCCTTCCTTTAAAACGGTCCAGCCAAACCATAATACAGGTATGCTTCAATTGTTTCTTCCACTTCTATCCTTTCGATCTATGTCTAATTCTCCCAGAAAGGTCATTGGGGGTAGGGAGTGGAGCGTAGTCACTAATAAATGCTAAAATCCGCCCTAGTGACTTGATATTTTTTAAAAAAAACATCAACCAAGGAGCATAAGTAGCTCCAAAGATAGAGTCAAGTAGCCTAACTGTAGCCACAGTTTAAATCTCCATCACCTCATTTCTTTGAAACCTTAATTTATCTTGTTCCTTTGGACTATGGAAACATACTAGTGTTTAGTAATGTCTTAAGCCCCAAACTCCAACTGAACCAAAATTCTCTTAACTATAAAACAGCAATAGCAGTAGACAAATGTCCACTCTCCATAGATATCTAATAGCATCATTGCAGCAAATGATAAATTAGCAGCAAGCTTTCTAAAGTCAGTCTCTTACTCAGCTTTCTCCATTTAGGTCTGTATTTTCTACATCTTCCTACCCCTTCAGGCACTTGACCTGGTCAGTGATTCAATAAAGATTTCTAGAAGAGAAGGTCCAGAGCTGGCCTCATACCAAGAATTGTCAAGGATGAGGAAATTATATTTCCCAGGGCTCCTTAAACAAATGGTGTGAAGTCACCCTAGGCTCTCTGTGCCTAGGTTCCTGGTCCACAACTCTACGACCCATACCTACACATACCCCCCCCCCCCGCCCCACCACTTTCTCTCTCAGTCACACACACACACAGACACACACACATACTCATAGATATATCAACACAGACACAGATTTAAGGTTTTTTTCATACTCACCTTTCCACATCAGATTTCCTTGGCAGTCTAAGAAGAAAAAAAAGAAACTGACTAAATACATGCATACCTTCATCAAAATATGAAAATGGTCTTTACCTTGACTTATTAAATACCTTAGTATTTCAGAAAAACTGGATAAATAGACACTACAGGTTTGTGTGGCTCCCTACTCTTTTTTATTTTATGAGTTTCCGGAAATATAGCTACAAAGGAAAAACAAAGGAACATTTCTCTCCATTCAAAGTGCTTCAAAAGATACTGCATGAACCTCAAACATTTAAAAAGACCAAGTCTTACCTTAGCACATTACATCATAGAGAGTCAGAGAAAATATTCGTTTAAGACCAAAATGATCATGGATGCAAGGTACTACTTAGTTGCCAGCCTCCCCATATTCAATGGAACCTTGCTTCCAAGCACTAATCCCTCCATGTTTTGTTATGGTGGGCAAAACTAGAAGCTAGGCACACAAAAGGGCCAGTGTCAGCCAAGGGATGTACAGTAATTATGATGTTGCTTGGTTAGATGCAAATGATTACTTTTAAACAGCTCCAGTGAGATTTTGATCTCTTTTTTGCTAGTTCTCCAGTACAAAAGCCAGCAACCAATGTCACCATTTTCCCTGAAATGATACCATTTAACACTCTCACATCCACCGATGCTTAGAAAGGTCCTGATTTGTTTCCTGAATCACCACATTCTGTAAACCTTTATCCTATGGTCCAAGATTCAACAGCCTGAACTCTAAAGCTTCCCCTACATCTAATAGGCTCTTGAAGAACACACACTGAGCCGCTTAGACCCTCTTCCCCACCGACATGCCACAGGTGCAGAAAAACTAAAACCACCGCCAGAGATTCGAGGTACAAGGAAAGGAAACTATTAAAATGAGCTCTGACTTAGAGTTACCTACAATTCTTCGGGTAGACAATGGGATGGAAGCTCAAGTTATGATCCAAGTGATACAAGAAACTAGGTAGGAGCTAGAAGGGCCAGCAGATCAGAGGATGAAGCAAAAATTAAGGCCTTATTATAAGACTGCAAGTAAAAGCAGCTACTGGGAAGTTCCTATACCTGTGAAAGATCCGGAAAACACTCCTTGAGAAGACTCCCCTGTCCTCAAGAGAGGGAGAGAATGAGAACCATGGATGCTTGTATGTGAGAGAGGGAGAAAAACAGAAGAGTAGAGACTTGGGGGTAGAAAGAATAGTAATCATTGTTCTAGTCACACACACACACACACACACACACACACACACCCCAGACCCTGAAAGGATCATCTCTTGCCAGAGGTGGTGTCATTTCAGGGACAAAAGCTAGGCTTTGCTGCCTACATCCCTTCCCCCCACAATTCCCCAATCTATTTAAAATTCCTTTATGGATGACAAATCCACCACTTGGGGCAAAAACCAACCCTAAAGGGCAAATCTTTGGAAGAAGTCACAGAAACCTTGTTTACACGAAAGCGTTTTAAGACAAGCTTACATGACTGAGATCCTAGCATTTTCTGATTTTAATTAAAAGAGGTTTTTAAAAGGAAGAACCTAAGTCTCTAAAAATCACAGCAGAATGTAAACTCTAAGATGAAAGCATGCATTACATGAGTCGAGGGAGGAAATGAACAAGCAAAAGGAAAAAATATAGAAATCTGGGGCCAAAAACAAACCACCTTTTTTACTTTCAATAGTCCACAGACAAGCATCAAATGTGGCAGAAATAAGACTCAAAGTATACCTTGAACACTGGTTTTATATCAATACATTAATCCTGGCAGTTTTTACCTGGAACAAGGAAAAATACATGATTTAGGAACTTCCAAGGTAGATTCCTAAACCAATTTTGGTTACCACAAATCAAAAGAGAAAAAAGTTATTTTATATACCTATGTATCAAGAGCAACAGTGAATTTTCCCCTTAAATTCTCCAGAGCTACAATGACAGGTGCCCTGACTTAGAACAGTTATTGTTCTAAGCCCTGGGGAAGGTAGCAAACAACTCAAAATCCCTGTCCTCATAGAACTTCCAGTGAGGAGGAGACAACAAACAATAAGTGCTGTAGAAAAACAAAGCAGTGAGTAAGAAGGACAGGTTGAAGGGGCAGAATACTTCTCATGGGTGATCACCAAGAAGTCTTTCTGATAAGTTACGTCTGAACAAAGACCTAAAGGAAATGTGAAAGCAAGCCACACAGATTTCTGGGAGAAGAGCAAAGGCTTTAAGGTGGAGTGTGCCTGACCCTATCAAGAAAGATCAATAAGAACAGCGTGGCTGAAACAGAAGAAGCAAGGAGAGTATTAGAAATGAAGTTAAAGAGGTAAGGGAGAGAAGACACATCATGTAGGATATTAAAGGTAGACCACAGTCTTGGTTTGCTCAAGATAGTCCCGGTTTATGCCTGTCGTCCTGCCATTGTTATTAATAGCACCACCTTTCATGCTCAAAAGTGTGCTGACTTGGACCATAAATTTTATGGTCACTCTCTATATAGGTGACTATAAAAAGTTTTTACTCTAAGTGAGATGGGGAACCACGGGAAAGTTGTGAGCAAATAAGTTTTAAAAGGATCATCCTGGCTATTTTATGGAGGAAAAACCGTAGAGGGGCAAGGGTAGCAGCAGAGGCCCCAGTTAGCAGACTACTGCAGTAACATGAGCAAAGGATTAACACTTGATGGAAACGTTGAAAAGTGGTCAGATTCTGAAGTCAGAGATGACAAGACTTGCTAATGTACTGAGTGTGGGATTGGAAGAAAGAGGAGCCAAGAATTACTCCAAAATTTCTGGCCGAAGCATCAAGAGGAAGAATGGAGATACTACTTAGTGAGATAGGAAAGTTTTGGGGGGATCGAATGGGATCAGGAGTTTGGTTCTGGACTTGGTCCACTGAAATGCCCATTAGGTACTTAAACGTAGGCACCTGGATATAGAGTCTGCAGCTCAGTGGAGACGCCTGTGCTGGAGAAATAAGTATGGGAATCATCAACCTATAAAGGGTGCAGGATGAAGTATAAAACTATATACTGGGGCTTCCCCGGTGGCGCAGTGGTTGAGAGTCCGCCTGCCGATGCAGGGGACGCGGGTTCGTGCCCCGGTCCGGAAGGATCCCACGTGCCGCGGAGCGGCTGGGCCCGTGAGCCATGGCCGCTGAGCCTGCGCGTCCGGAGCCTGTGCTCCGCAACGCGAGAGGCCACGGCAGTGAGAGGCACGCATACCGCAAAAAAAAAAAAAAAAAAAAAAAAAAACACAAAGTAGATACTTAGTCTACAGCAATAGAAAAAATGTTTCTCTTTTCATAATTAAGTCCTGAAACAGTAACAACACAATTCAAAGAAGTTCTACAAATGCCCTATGGAGAAACAAATTATACAAATTACACAACCACTGATAGCGGCAGTTTTCAACAGTTTCCCATAGCTCTACATAGGACGGGTACATGATATTTTCTCAAGGATACTCAAATTCTTATGAAATCCAACAACTTATGGTGCAGAGAAGTACGTTATCACAATAATCCCTCATCATGACAGCCATTTAAGTTTCTCATTACACGGGCGCGGGTGGGGGGGGGGCTTCTTTCTGTAAAGTACAGTACATCAAAATTCTCAGAATGATGTTTTACAGGAATAAGTGGAGCTTATTCTAATTCTTTAAGTCATCTGCAAAAAAATATTTTAACAGTCTGTAGCAACAGATTACTGTGACACTGCACAGCCTAATAGCTACATACTCATGTATTTCAACTGAATACACTGATCTGGAGCCTACCAATAGATAAAAGATAAAAACGAATCTAGATGACAACTAGTAATTCTTACTTTTTCTGAAAATGAATTTTAAAATGTAAAACAGTAATTCAAATATATATACCCCTAAATTTTAGTTTCTTTTCTTCACACACCTGAAAATCTTTACAGTGTATTCTGATCCTATTCTAAAGAGATTAACACCCTAATCATGTCCCAAGGCATTTCACCCGGTAACTTGGTGATTTATAAACTCCGTTCATACCCCAAGAAACAATAACAGCAGGCTAGTTACAAAAAAGTCTTTACTTAAACTAAATGCGTTGACTTCAATCTCAAACGTTCCAGAAAAACAAACAAACTTGGAATCCAAAATTTTGCATTATTTTATATACATCTCCTGAGTTCAAACTTTGTCAGAAGTAATTACAACTTACATTTAAAATGTACCGTAAGAAGCTGTAAAACAATTTCTCATCTTTGGGATTTTTTTTTTTTTTTTTTGAAACTCGAATAGTATGTATTCCTAAACCGTAATCTTGGGGTCTGGGCTAGAAAGCTTCCAACCAATAAATCAATACGGTTCAGCTGGCAAATCGAGCAAATTCCAAAGACTGGCTTTTCAGGGAAAGTCTAACAACGTGCGTAATTCACAAGTCTCGGCTGCTTCATCTCCAGAAAGACCCCAAATGCAAAGCTTCTCCTCCACCTCCGCTGGATCCCAAGAGTTCAAAAATTCTAGACTAAAGCAGCCCAGCAAAGAGGAGAAAGCAGCAGCCTTTGGGGCAGAAGGAGGTGCGAACCTCTCAGCCGGCTGGGCGGGAAGGGGGGGCTGGGGAGCAGGCGTGGATTTCGCGGCACTTACAGGTCAGTCAGCACCATGAGCTCCGAGTAGGCCCGGTGCAGCAGAAATTCGATGAGGGTGCTTAGCCGGTAGCCAGGGCTAGCCGCCGCCGCAGCGGCCGCCGCCACGGCAGCTCCCGGAGGAGGAGGCGCCGGGGCTGACGCCGGGCCGCCGCTGCCCCCGCCGCCGCCTCCGGGCGGGACCAGCTGGTGGTTCTCCAGCTGCACTGGGGCCATGGCGGCGCAGGGCCGGGCTTGGCGCAGCGGCACAAGATGCGGCCCTCGAGCCTCCCTCCCGGGCGCTCGATCACCGCGCCGAAGTGGGCGCGGGCGGAGTCGCCGCCGCCGCCGCCTACTACCGCCAGGCCGCCTCTGAACAGGAAGCCGTGCGCCGGCCACGGAGGCCCGCCCCCATCTAGCGACAAGCCCGCCGGCTCCTGGGACAGGAGCAAGGGGCGGGGGGGAGGGGGAGGGCGGGGAAGCGGGGCGGGCGCCTCAGAGAAGCTGATCCCCCGCAACCGATCAGAGGCAGCTCCGTCAGGCAGCCGCAGCATCCATGTTGACGGCCCAAAGCGGAAGTTGTTAGGCAGAACGGAAAGGGAGCCAAAGGGGGACTTCCGACAGCAACCTGTGCCTTTTCTCCCGGCTGTCGGGCACCCGGACGCTGGGGGGCGCGTGGGAGTGGGGTGGGGTCGGCGCGCTGGCGGGAAAAGCGGAAACGGGGGCCGCGCGCCGCCGGAAGTGGGTGTAAGGACGGGGCCGGTGTCCTCACCGCAAACGTCAGCAGTTGCCCCGCCCTTGCCCTCTCCGCCCTCCGAGATTTAAAAGGCTCCAATTTGCGCTGAGGTGTCGATCAACGCTTCCCTGGTGGGTGCAACACGACCGGGAGGCCACCCCATCCCAGATGTTTGTGACTTGTGGTTCTGGACTCGTAAAGAAATTGTTGCGGCTGCGTGTTTCTGACTTCTCAGATCTTTGCCCCGCCCACAGTCTGCCCATGCGCCTCTCATGGGATAGAAGACGTTTCAGTCATTTTTTTTTTTTAAACTGTGGGAAAAGATTCGAGAAAATCTGATTAGGGGTAGGAGCAGGGCCACTGGCAGAATAACTTCACTTTAACGGAGTTGAATATATGCTGAGTTCTTTACCGACCCCCAAATCCTGGCAGTTCTACCACGGAAACAGCCCTCAAATCCTCTACCGCTGATTCTCCCACTTGGTTCTTGTTCTTGCCCTTGAAGTAGCCTCCCTGCCTTCCAAGGACTTTCAGTTCATCTTCTGTGCCCTACTGCCACTTTTTCCCCCTCAAAATTCACGTTTAATAATTTTGCTTCCTGCGTTAAAGCGGCGATTCTCAACTTTGCCTGCATGTTGGCATCTTGGGCGGTGGAGGGGTGGGTGGCTTTAAAAAAATACTTATGCCACCCCACCCCCAATACATTCGGCTTTAATTGGTCTGGGCTTCAGAATTTTTAAAAGCTTCCTAGGTGATTTTAATGTGCACCCGTTTAAAAGCGTCAGTTGCTGCAACCCTTTTCAAACATCTATTTGCAGATTTTATCTGTAACTCTTAGGTGTAAGAGATGCACTTGCTGTTCCCTAAGGTTAAAATACTCTCATTCTTGTCCACTTGTGTAATTCTTAGTCATTCTTGAAGACCATTCACCTGTCTTTTGAGGGTGTAACTTTTGGAGTGTAATTAATCACTTGCTCCCTCTTTTGTGATCCTAAAGCACATTTACACAAACAATACCATCATAGTACTCAGCAAAAGACATTAGATTACTTACACCCCCCCACACAGGTACAGTTGCTGGAGGGCAGATACCCTCCCTAAGATTCATCCCTATGCTGCTACCTCAGGAAACAAACACATTTTTTCTAAGTTAGTTAGAATGGTACCATTTATTTTGCAGTTGTTTTGATTTGTTTTACTGAAGGTTCTATTTCCTCTTCTGAAAACTATTGACTTCACTTAAAACGCCCTAGTGGTCACATACACACAAGATGTACAAGGTGGTCCTTAAGGTCTTTTCTAATACTCACATTCTGATTCTGTGTGATGTTGACGGGATTTTAACTCTGCCTTATTGTATTTTGTAAACACAGTGATACACCATGCCTCTTGGTATTCATTCTGTTTGGCAGTAAGATTCTACCTAGAGAAATTACAACCAATTTGCAAATAAAAAAAATTAATGGATGGATGGGGGTTGTTTTAGAAAGGAGGAATTTTCACGGGCATCCATCGGGTTAGATATTAATGAAATTTCTGTGAGTCTGAATAAGTATCTTTAAAAATTTAAAAGTACTGGCTATTAGAAACGATATTCTAATGGAAAATAGGGTGAAAATACAAGAATAGAACTATGAGACTTGATGTGCTTGAATTGTTGGAGATGGGGAGGTAATTTAAATGAAAACTGAAAGTGATAGCCCACCTCCCAACCTGATAGTACAGCCAATTAAGCAAATATAGGAACTGCTAATCGAATAAATGAATAAGGAAGGAGAGAAAATGTTAGCATGTTTGGCTGAGTTACTAAAGGAATGGCTCATACCCAAACTTTTGGAAATAGTGTAATTTATCATTTTAAAGCCTACAGCACAATGTTTGGCACTGTAGTATAAATACCTAATTTTTCATTCCCACTCTTCAATTGTTGCTCTATTTGGTCATCACCAGATTCTATCACACCTGAGATAATTTCAGAACTAGCAGCATATTTCCTCAGCTCTTAAATCAACCTAACACTTTAGATCTTTCATGAAGTCAATCTGATTTTAATGAGGAACAATTTGATTGCAAAATATGGAGAAAAAAAGAACATTTCCTTATAAGCCCTTTTGATGGAAAACTGAAAATTTGATACATATACAGTTGACCCTTGAACAACTTGGGGGTTAGGGGCACAGACCCTCCTTGCAGTCAAAAATCCATGTATAATTTATAGTTGGCCCTCCCTAACTGGAATTCCGCCTTATCTGCTGTTCTGCGATTTTCAACAAACCTCAGATCATGTAGCAACATTTACTGAAAAAAAAACAAATTTGCATATAAGTGGACCCATGCACTTCAAACCCATGTTGTTCAAGGGTCAACTGTAGTTTCCTTTTGAAACATACAGCTTCCCCTCAGACACAAAAGTATGGGAAAGGAATTGAAAAGTATTTTTTCTTTCTTTTTTTATGATATTACAATCAATTCCCCCAAAATGGACAGCAAAAGCAGGAACTGCATTCATTTAAGAGATACTCCTTTCATAGTGAAGTTGAGGGAAGGAACTCACAATACTGTGAGTATGGTCTGACCAACCTAGAAAAAATGAGCACACTTGGATGGCTTTGCATATAGAAGAAAACCCAAACTTCTTAGTGTGGTCTCTAAAGCCATTAACACAGTGGTCCTTGCCTGCTTCTCCACCTCCATCTCCTGCCACTCTTTCCTTCATTCACTTCACTGTAACTTCACTGGATCAAGTACATGCCATTCCCTAAGGTGTTAGGGCTTGTCTACTGTTCCAGATACCTGAAACACTGGTATCCCAGCTCTTCACGTGCTGGCTTCTCATCCTTCCAGTATCAGCTTAAATGAGAAAATCCTCAGAGAGGCCTCCCCTGACTCTATGATATTAGGCAGGTACAAGGAAGTTCATCACAACGTTGTTTGTAGAAGCAAAAAAATAAGAAGAATCTCAACTGTCTCTCAGCAGGAGAATGGATACATAAATTACTGTATTTCTACATGCCTCTTCAATTGAATAAATTAGACCTACATGTACCAACATGGAGACACCTCAAAAACAATATGGAATGAAAAAAGCCCATCTTTTTGATACCATTCCTATTTTTAAAGCACACAAAATACTCTATAATGTAATATATCGTAGACAAAGTAAAATATGTAAATGAGGATAATAGACACCACCTTCAGGATAGTAGTTACTTTTAAGGAAGGGTTAGGGATGAGGTGATGCTTTATTGGTTATTAGCTATTAGTTATATCTAATGGGTTTCTTGAAGAACAACCTGAAGGAAATGTGACAATATTAATATATGTTAAATATGGGGATAGAGATATGATTGTTAATATATTCTGCACTTTGCAATATTATTGAAATATTTCCTAATTTTTTAATTTTTAAAATTTCCATTAGTATTATTTACACATGTTGCCATAATGAACACCCCCCAAATCTCAGTAAATCAGCACAGAAAGGCTTTATTTCTTGTGCTCACAAAGTTCAGTAAAGATGTGTTCAGTAAAGATGGAGAGGCTCTCCTGTAAGTAATAACCTAGAGATACAGTCTCTTTTCATCTTGGGAAGCCATCGCTCTAACCCGGAGATTTTTTTTTTTCTTTTTTTTTTTTTTATATCCACCCACATTCCATTAGCCAGAATTAGCCACATGGCTTATTTAAAGGCCAGAGAGCTGGGAAGTACAGTCTTCCTGTGTGCCTAGGAAGAAAATGAAATGGTTTGGTGAACAAATAACATTGTTTTTACCACAATATTAAGGTAGACTTTTTTTCTTAGAGCACAGCCTCTGAAATCAGACCACTTAGAAAAAGATCCTAGCTCAACCACTTATGATCTTAATGCTTTCCAGGAAGTTACTTCATTTCTCTGGGTTTCTCGCTTTCCTCATCTGTAATAATAGTATTTACCTCAAAGGATGATTATGAAAACTAAATGATGTTTATTCTTTCTTTAATTTTACTGAAATATAGTTGATTTACACTTTTGTGTTCAATTTCTGCCATACAACAAAGTGACTCAGTTATACACACATATATCCTTTTTCATCTTCTTTTCCATTATGGTTTATCCAGGATATTGAATATAGTTCCCTGTACTATACAGTAGGACCTTGTTTATTCATCCTACATATAATAGTTTGCATCTGCTAATCCCAAACTCCCAAACCCTCCCTTCCCCATGCCCCCCACACCGCAACCACAAGTCTGTTCTCTATATATGTGAGTATGTTTTTGTTTCGTAGATATATTCCTTTGTGTTTTTAAAAAACTTATTGAAAACTGACATTTATTTTTTATTGAATTTTATTTTTTTATGCAGCAAGTTCTTATTAGTTATCTATTTTATACATGTTAGAGTATATATGTCAATCACAATCTCCCAATTCATCCCACCACCACCCCCGCCCCACACCCCCCCACGTGCCCCTCTTGGTGTCCATACGCTTGTTTTCTATATCTGTGTCTCTATTTCTGCCCTGCAAACTGGTTCATCTGTACCATTTTTCTAGGTTCCACATATATGCATTAATATACGATATTTGTTTTTCTCGTTCTGACTTACTTTACTCTGTATGACAGTTTCTAGGTCCATCCACGTCTCTACAAATAACCGAATTTCGTCCTTTTTATGGCTGAGTAATATTCCATTGTATATATGTACCACATCTTCTTTATCCATTCATCTGTCGATGGGCACTTAGGTTGCTTCCATGACCTGGCTATTGTAAATAGTGCTGCAATGAACATTGGGGTGCATGTGTCTTTTTGAATTATGGTTTTCTCTGGGTATATGCCCAGTAGTGGGATTGCTGGGTCATATGGTAATCTATTTTTAGTTTTTTAAGGAACCTCCATACTGTTCTCCATAGTGGCTGTGTCAATTTACATTCCCAACAACAATGCAAGAGGGTTCCCTTTTCTCCACACCCTCTCCAGCATTTGTTGTTTGTAGATTTTCTGATGATGCCCATTCTAACTGGTGTGAAGTGATACCTCATTGTAGTTTTGATTTGCATTTCTCTAATAATTAGTGATGTTGAGCAGCTTTTCATATGCCTCTTGGCCATCTGTATGTCTCTGGAGAAATGTCTATTTAGGTCTTCTTCCCATTCTTTGATTGGGTTGTTTGATTTTTAATATTGAGCTGCATGAGCTGTTTATATATTTTGGAGATTAATCCTTTGTCCGCTGATTCATTTGCAAATATTTTCTCCCATTCTGAAGGTTGTCTTTTCTTCTTGTTTACGGTTTCCTTTGCTGTGCAAAAGCTTTTAAGTTTCATTAGGTCTCATTTGTATATTTTTGTTTTTATTTCTGTTACTGTAGGAGGTGGGTCAAAAAAGAGCTTGCTGTGATTTATGTCAAAGAGTGTTCTTCCTATGTTTTCCTCTAAGCATTTTATAGTGTCCAGTCTTACATTTAGGTCTTTAATCCATTTTGAGCTTATTTTTGTGTATGGTGTTAGGGAGTGTTCTAATTTCATTCTTTCACATGTAGCTGTCCAGTTTTCCCAGCACCACTTATTGAAGTGACTGTCTTTTCTCCATTGTATATTCTTGCCTCCTTTGTCATAGTTTAGTTCACCATAGGTGTGTGTGTGTTTCTCTCTGTGCTTTCTATCCTGTTCCATTGACCTATATTTCTGTTTTTGTGCCAGTACCATATTGTCTTTGATTACGGTAGCTTTGTAGTATAGTCTGAAGTCAGGGAGTCTGATTCCTCCAGCTCTGTTTCTTTCCTTCCAGACTGCTTTGGCTATTCGGGGTCTTTTGTGTCTCCATACAAATTTTAAGTTTTTTTGTTCTAGTTCTGTAAAAAATGCCATTGGTAATTTGATAGGGAATCTGTAGATTGCTTTGCGTAGTATAGTCATTTTCACAATATTGATTCTTCCAATCCAAGAACATGGTATATATCTCCATCTGTTTCTGTCATCTTTGATTTCTTTCATCAGTGTCTTATAGTTTTCTGAGTACAGGTCCTTAAACTCCTTAGGTAGGCTTATTCCTAGGTATTTTATTCTTTTTGTTGCAATGGTGAATGGGATTGTTTCCTTAATTTCTCCTTCTGATCTTTTGTTGTTAGTGTATAGGAATGCAAGAGATTTCTGTGCATTAATTTTGTATCCTGAAACTTTACCAAATTCATTGATTAGCTCTAGTAGCTTTCTGGTGGCATCTTTAGGATTATCTACGTATAGTATAATGTCATCGGCAAACAGTGACAGCTTTACTTCTTTTCCGATCTGGATTCCTTTTATTTCTTTTTCTTCTCTGATTGCCATGGCTAGGACTTCCAAAACTATGTTGAATAATAGTGGTGAGAGTGGACATCCTTGTCTTGTTCTTCATCTTAGATGAAATGGTTTCAGTTTTTCACCATTGAGAATGATGTTTGCTGTGGGTTTGTTGTATATGGCCTTTATTATGTTGAGGTAAGTTTCCTCTATGCCAACTTTCTGGAGAGTTTTTATCATAAATGGGTGTTCAATTTTGTCAAAAGCTTCTTCTGCATCTATTGAGATGATCATATGGTTTTTATTCTTCAATTTGTTAATATGGTGTATCACATTCATTGATTTGCGTATATTGAAGAATCCTTGCATTCCTGGGATAAATCCCATTTGATCATGGTGTATGATCCTTTTAATGTGTTGTTGGATCCTGTTTGCTAGTATTTTGTTGAGGATTTTTGCATCTATATTCATGAGTGATAATGATCTGTAATTTTCTTTTTTTGTAGTATCTTTGTCTGGTTTTGGTATCAGGGTGATGGTGGCCTCATACAATGAGTTTGGGAGTGTTCCATCTGCTGCAAATTTTTGGAAGAGTTTGACAAGGATGGGTGTTAGCTCTTCTCTAAATGTTTGATAGAATTCACCTGTGAAGCCATCTGATCCTGGACTTTTGTTTGTTGGAAGGTTTTTAATCCCAGTTTCAATTTCATTACTTGTGATTGTTCTGTTCATATTTTCTATTTCTTCCTGGTTCTGTCTTGGAAAATGATACCTTTCTATGAATTTGTCCATTTCTTCCAGGTTGTCCATTTTATTGGCATACAGTTGTTTGTAGTAGTCTCTTATGATGCTTTGTATTTCTGCAGTGTCCATTGTAACTTCTTTTTCATTTCTAATTTTATTGATTTGAGTCCTCTCTCTTTTTCTTGATGAGTCTGGCTAAAGGTTTATCAATTTTGTTTCTCTTCTCAAAGAACCAGCTTTTAGTTTTATTGATCTTTGCTATTGTTTTCTTTGTTTCTATTTCATTTATTTTTGCTCTGATCTTTACGATTTCTTTCCTTCTGCTAACTTTGGGTTTTGTTTGTTCTTCTTTCTCTAGTTCCTTCAGGTGTAAGCTTAAATTGTTTATTTGAGATTTCTATTGTTTCTTGAGGTAGGCTTGTATAGCTATAAACTTCCCTCTTAGAACTGCTTTTGCTGTATCTCATAGGTTTTGGATCATCGTGTTTTCATTGTTATTTCTCTCTAGGTATTTTTTTATTTCCTCTTTGATTTCTTCAGTAATCTCTTGGTTATTTAGTAGAGTATTGTTCAGCCTCTATGTGTTTGTGTTTTTTACGTTTTTTCCCCTGTAATTTATTTCTAATCTCATAGTGTTGTGGCCGGAAAAGATGCTTGATATGATTTCAATTTTCTTAAATTTACTGAGGCTTGATTTGTGACCCAAGATGTGATCTATCCTGCAGAATGTTCCATGTGCACTAGAGAAGAAAGTGTAATCTGCTGTTTTCAGATGGAATGTCCTATAAATATCCATTAAATCTATCCAGTCTATTGTGTCATTTAAAGCTTGTGTTTCCTTATTAATTTTCTGTCTGGATGATCTGTCCATTGGTGTAAGTGAGGTGTTAAAGTCTCCCACTATTATTGTGTTACTGTCGATTTCCTCTTTTATAGCTGTTAGCATTTGCCTTATGTATTGAGGTGCTCCTATGTTGGGTACATATATATTTATAATTGTTATATTTTCTTCTTGGATTGATCCCTTGGTCATTATGTAGTGTCCTTCCTTTTCTCTTATAACATTCTTTATTTTAAAGTCTATTTTATCTGATATGAGTATTGCTACTCCAGCTTTCTTTTGATTTCCATTTCCATGGAATATCCTTTTCCATCCCCTCACTTTCAGTCTGTATCTGTCCCTAGGTCTGAAGTGGGTCTCTTGTAGACAGCATATATATGGGTCTTGTTTTTGTATCCATTCAGCGAGCCTGTGTCTTTTGGTTGGAGCATTTAGTCAATTCACATTTAAGGTAATTATCGATATGTATTTCCTATTACCATTTTCTGAATTGTTTTGGGTGTGTTTTTGTAGGTCCTTTTTTTCTCTTGTGTTTCTCACTTAGAGAAGTTCCTTTAGCATTTGTTGTAGAGCTGTTTTGGTGGTGCTGAATTCTCTTAGCTTTTGCTTGTCTGTAAAGCTTTTGATTTCTCCATCAAGTCTGAATGAGATCCTTGCCGGGTAGAGTACTCTTGGTTGTAGGTTCTTCCCTTTCATCACTTTAAATATATCATGCCACTCTCTTCTGGCTTGTAGAGTTTCTGCTGAGAAGTCAGCTGTTAACCTTATGGGAGTTCCCTCGTATGTTATTTGTCATTTTCCCCCTTGTTGTTTTTTAATAATTTTTCCTTGTCTTTAATGTTTGTCAATTTGATTACTATGTGTCTCAGCGTATTTCTCTTTGGGTTTATCCTGCCTGGGACTCTTTGGGCTTCCTGGACTTGGGTGGCTATCTCCTTTCCCATGTTAGGGAAGTTTTCAACTATAATCTCTTCAAATATTTCCTCAGGTCTTTTCTCTCTCTCTTCTCCTTCTGGGACCCCTATAATGTGAATGTTGGTGCATTTAATGTTGTCCCAGAGGTCTCTTAGGCTGTCTTCATTTCTTTTCATTCTGTTTTCTTTATTCTGTTCTGCAGCAGTGAATTCCACCATTCTGTCTTCCAGATCACTTATCCGTTCTTCTGCCTCAGTTATTCTGCTATTGATTCCTTCTAGTGTATTTTTCATTTCAGTTATTGTATTTTTCATCTCTGTTTTTTGGTTCTTTAATTCTTCTAGATGTGTGTTCCTTAATTCTTCTAGGTCTTTGTTAAACATTTCTTGCATCTTCTTGATCTTTGCCTCCATTCTTTTTCTGAGGTCCTGGATCATCTTCACTATCATTATTCTGAATTCTTTTTCTGGAAGGTTGGCTATCTCCACTTCATTTAATTGTTTTTCTGGGGTTTCACCTTGTTCCTTCATCTGGTACATAGTCCTCTGCCTTTTCATTTTGTCTATATTTCTGTGAATGTGGTTTTTGTTCCACAGGTTGCACAATTATAGTTCTTCTTGCTTCTGCTGTCTGCCCTCTGGTAGATGAGTCTATCTAAGAGGCTTGTGCAAGCTTCCTGATGGGAGGGACTGGTGGTGGGTAGAGCTGGGTGTTGCTCTGTTGGGCAGAGCTCAGTAAAACTTTAATCCACTTGTCTGCTAATGGGTGTGGCTGAGTTCCCTCCCTGTTGGTTGTTTGGCCTGAGTAGACCCAGCACTGGAGGCTACAGGCTCCTTGGTGGGGCTAATGGCGGACTCTGGGAGGGCTCATGCCAAAGAGTACTTACCAGAACTTTTGCTGCCAGTGTCCTTGTTCCAGTGGTGAGACACAGCCACCCCTCACCTCTGCAGGAGACCCTCCACCACTAGCAGGAAGGTCTGGTTCAGTCTCCTATGAGATCACTGCTCCTTCCCCTTGGGTCCTGATGCACACACTACTTTGTGTGTGCCTTCCAAGAGTGGAGTTTCTGTTTCCCCCCGTCCTGTTGAAATCCTGCAATCAAATCCCACTAGCCTTCAAAGTCTGATTCTCTGGGAATTCCTCCTCCTGTTGCCAGACCCCCAGGTTGGGAAGCCTGATGTGGGGCTCAAAACCTTCACTCCAGTTGGTGGACTTCTGTGATATAATTGTTCTCCAGTTTGTGAGTTACTCACCCAGTGGTTATGGGATTTGATTTTATTATGATTGTGCCCCTCTTACCATCTCATTGTGGCTTCTCCTTTGTCTTTGAATGTGGAGTATCTTTTTTGGTGAGTTCCAGTGTCTTCCTGTGGATGATTGTTCAGCAGTTAGTTGTGATTCCAGTGCTTTCACAAGAGGGAGTTAGTGCACGTCCTTCTACTCCACCATCTTGAACCAATCCCTAACATTTATTCTTAATAACATTTGCAAAGGGCTTAAAACAGTAATTGATCTATAAATATTAATTATTATCATTATCATCACCTAGGAGCAATAATGTTTATATTTGATTCTTCACCTAATAACCTATGAACGTTCTGTCTTCTCCTACCCTCAAGTGGCTCTCTCTGATATTCCCAGCACCTAACATAGTGCCTAGCTATCTGGCTTTAATGAGTGAATAGAACAGGCATATTCCTTCATCTATACACTGTAATTTTATTTATATTGCAGTAACTTATTTGGGATTAAGATTGACTTTCATATATTTACATGTGAAATGAAGTGTCTCGGAGTTCTTTTTAAATAGCTCAGGAAAAAAGTTGGGGGAGGTAGATGAAATAAGATTGGCAGAATGTTGACGGTTGTTAAAGTTGATGATGGATACATGGGAGTTCATTATACTCCATTCTTTCTCTTCTTTTTTTTTAATAACATTCCCTTCTATTTGAGTTTATTAATTAATTTATTTATTTTTGCTGTGTTGGATCTTCATTTCTGTGCGAGGGCTTTCTCTAGTTGTGGCAAGTGGGGGCCACTCTTCATCGCAGTGCACAAGGCCTCTCACTATCACAGCCTCTCTTGTTGCGGAGCACAGGCTCCAGACGCGCAGGCTCAGTAGTTGTGGCTCATCGGCCTAGTTGCTCCGCGGCATGTGGGATCCTCCCAGACCAGGGCTCGAACCCGTGTCCCCTGTATTAGCAGGCAGATTCTCAACCACTGCGCCACCAGGGAAGCCCCCATTCTTTCTCTTCTTTTCTGTATGTGTAAGAATATACACAATTTTTAAAACTGGGGGAGGGGGGACTTTCCTGGTGGTCCAGTGGTTAAGACTCCACGCTTCCACTGCAGGGGGCATGGGTTTGATCCCTGGTCAGGGAATTAAGATCCCGCATGCTGCGCAGTGCAGCCAAAAAAAAATTAAGAATGGGTAGTAAACTAAAGGCCCAGATCTTTTTTCTTTCCTAATGAACAGCCTTTAATATATATCTACTCAATTTTTCAGATTTTAAAAACTTTTTTTGTAATTTATAGAGTGTTTAAAACTAACCTTAAAAAAGAAAACTACAAGAAATTTCAATTATAACTGCTTGTAAAACAGATGGAAATGTCAAATATTTTAACAATTTTTGTTTCAGGCCTTGATATAAGAATGTTTCCAAGGAATTCTCAACACACACACACACACACACACACATACACACTCACACACACAAATTTATAATCTTAAAAATTTCTAGCTTTGCTAAAATTCAGTATCTTTTTTTTTACCTCACATAGTTACCTTTTCAAAAATTTTGTGGTGAGAACATTTAAGATCTACTTTCTTAGCAACTTTCAAGTGTACAATACATGTTAACTATTTTAGTCACCATGCTGCATATTAGATCCCCAGAACTTGTTCATCTTATAACTGGAAGTTTGTACCATTTGACCAACATCTCCCCATTTCCCCAACATCTCCCCATTTCCCCCACCCCAAACCCCTGGCAACCACCAAGTTACTCTTTGTTTCTGAGTTTGGCTTTTCTAGATTCTAAATACATCTGAGATCATAGAGTACAGCTGACCCTTTAAAAGTGGGACTTCCCTGGTGGTCAGGGGGTAAGACTCCGCACTCCCAATGCAGGGGGCCCAGGTTCGATCCCTGGTCAGGGAACTAGATTCCACATACATACTGCAACTAAGAAGCCCGCAGGCCACAACTAAGAGTCCGCATGCCTCAATGAAAGATCCCTCATACTGCAACGAAGATCCCACATGCTGCAACTAAGACCTGGAGCAGCCTAAATAAATAACAAATAAATAAATATTAAAAAGGTGAGGGGTGAGGGCACTGACCGTCTGCCCAGTTGAAAAATCCATGTCTAACTTCACAATCGGTCCTCTGTACATGAAGTTCTCCATCTGAGGATTCAACCAACCATGGATCATGTAGTACATATTTAGTCAAAAAAAAATTCACTGTAGTTCAAACCCATGTTGTTCAAGTGTTCACTGTATTTGTCTTTCTACATCTGACTTATTTGACTTAGCATACTGCCCTCAAAGTTTTATCCATGTTGTCACAAATGACAGGGTTTCCTTCTTTTTTATAGCTAAATAATATGCATGCGTGCATGCATGTGTGTGTGTGTGTGTGTGTGTGTGTGTGTGTGTGTGTGTATTCCACATTTTCTTTATCTGTTGACAGACACTTAGGTTGTTTCCATGTCTTGGCTCTTGTGAATAATGCTGCAATGAACATGGAGTGTGCAGATACCTCTTGGTAAAATTCAATATCTTTTAAATAAATGATTTCTAGTGGGTGAACAAAGGAAAAAGGAAAAGGGGGGTATTATTAGAAACAGAAAGAAGGGGGAAGGAACCCATTTAGAATACAATTATTATATTCTTCATTAAGAGATAAAAAATCTCACCTTGCCTTGTTCTACCTTTGTTAGGGAAGAACCCTCAACCTCTGGATTGCAAGGAGTAAACCTGGCATCCATAGGTACTGGAACTATATCACGTGATCAGAGTAAGACTCAGCACAGCAACAGCAGAGGCATCAGCATGGTAGCTCTGGTTCTTATGCCCCCAAGTCCCAGGGAGTGATTCAATGAGCCCAGACAGGGAGTCTGTGAGCAGTGAGATGCATGACAGCTGAGGGACCCAGGGCCAAGGGCTCAATGCCTTAATTCCTATCAGTCAGATTGAAAAAAGGTTACACTGGTGCACATATGAGGGGGGAGCTGAGGTGTCAGACACACCCAAGCAGTCCAGCTTTCCTGAGGGTATCGGGCAGAACTGAATAGTCCTGCTATTGTGCGGGTGTCCCACACAGCAGAATAGTTTTGTTCTGGCCACACCCACATGAGGATTTCTCTTTTCCTAGCACTCCGATGGGATGACAAACCCAGCAGCAGGGTTATATTGCCAATTGCACCCACTGCTTGACTCAAGGGGACCATGTGATTATTTTGTGATGCTGCAGTGCTGGGTCTAGGGGACAAAGAAAGCATTAAATATTCCCACCACCCCAAACTTCCTAGGGAATGAAGGTGTTCATTCTTCAGGTACCAGGGTTATTGTTCTCTTTCCGTGGCCACATAGTTCATTTGTTCTAGGTCAGTAGCCACTCTTTCTCCCTAGGGAGCCAAAGCCTGCTCTCAGAGTCATCTAGGAGAGGGAGCTACAATGCCCCCTAAAAGTGTGGCCACAATCTCTTCACTTGTGGGACTAGGCTTGCTTCTCCCTTGACTCTATTATTTTCATTAAATAAGAAAAGACTGTTGTGCCTTTCCCTTCCTTAGTTTTGTCTTAGATCACAGTCTGTGCCTGCTTTGGGGTGCCTATCTTTATCCTGGGCACTTTGGGGCTCAGAATCATCACAGCCTACCACAGAGGGCCCCCAAGTACTAAAACAAAGATAAGGGAGTCTTTCTTCCACTTGGGGCAGGGAGCAGATCGAAGTATGTTTTCAGCCATTCTCTGCAGTGAGAGGCTCATTGTGGGGGGCTGTCATTCTGTCCAATGCTCATAGTCAGTCTGGACCACCTACAGCACTCAGGCTTTGAATAGCTTCTTCCATGGTATTCCGTGGGATTTTTATCAGCCTCGGGAGAGTCTTCCTGGGTTGGCCATAATGTCGTCATTGGAACAGAAATCCAAAGTAGCAAGCCTTGTTGAGGGCATAATTCTGTCCCAACTAAATAGTCTGCATGGCAGCTTGAGGCATGTGAGACAGCCTCACTGCTGCCATTCATTCTTGTTCCCTCGTCACACAGACATGCCAGCCAGGTCTTTAACGGCTCCACAGGCCATCAGCCAAAGCCATCCCAGGTGTCCCTCACCATGAATGGGTCAATTAAAACTGATTTTGTCAGGCTATAGTTTTGTCCCTGGTGGTCTTAGGCATATTAGGCTAGAATAATTTGGAGTGTCTACCAAGGTACGGCTGAGATCCTCACTGCCATGGACCAGGACCTTTGACTCAGTAATCACATGCACATCTGCAGCCCCTTGCATTTCATCCACTTGAGGCATCTCTGTCCCTGATTACATGGGTTTTTGCTCTGAATCTGGACTCTGTTGATTTCTTTGGCCCTTTGGTATCAGATGTGTCATTTGTCTCCTGGGATTTTAGAGGTCTGATCAGACTTCGGTGTCCTCTGGTGAAATTTAGCTTTTAACACCATCTTCTATCATCTGCGTGTCCACCATCTTGTCTGTTGTTTGTCTGAGAACTTATGAGAAATTGACTTTGGAAGAGATCTTTGTAAATATTCTGCCTTCCGGGAGGCTGCTGATTCTTCCAGTCAGCGGTCGAGGTGACTTAACATTAGAGTTAAGGGCCCAACTCATTTGTAAGTGATATTTTTACACTTGACCAAGTGTCAGCCGATTTATCCTGGCTTTGTTTGCTAATAAACTTGTACTAACTTCTGGCATAACTTCACTGAGGACAGTTTGGAATTGTAGTGGCCACTTTGGGCAACTTTGACATGAATAAGATTGTTCATCTGAGAGGAGCTTTAGAACAAAAAGAGACCAAAAGTACTCATGAGGATACTGGCTTGTCTAAAAGAGAGAGACCATGTTATTTTTTCCATACAAGTGTTAATATCAATAAGTACTGGCTTTTTAATAGTATGACTTGATAAAATTATCAAGGTGCCAATAACAAATGCTGGAGGGGCTGTGGAGAAAAGGAAACCCTCCTACACTGTTGGTGGGAATGTAAATTGGTGCAGCCACTATGGAAAACAGTATGGATTTGCCTTAAAAAACTAAAGATAGAGTTGCCATATGATCCAGCAATCCTACTCCTGGGCATATATCCAGACAAGCCTATAATTCGAAAAGATACATGCACCCCAACGTTCAGAGCAGCACTATTCACAACGGCCAAGATATGGAAACAACCTAAGTGCCCACTGACAGATGAGTGGATAAAGAAGATGTGGTATATATCTACAATGGAATATTACTCTGCCATAAAGAAGAATGAAATAATGCCCATTTGCAGCAACATGGATGGAGCTAGAGATTATCATACGAAGTGAAGTAAGTCAGACAGAGAAAGACAAATACCACATGATATCATTATATGTGGAATCTAAAATACGACAAATGAACATATCTGTGAAAACAGAAACAGACTCAGATATAAGAACAGACTGTGGTAACCAAGGGGGAGGGGATTGGGGGAGGGAAGGATTGAGAGTTTGGGGATAGCAGATGCAAACTATTACATATAGAATGGATAAACAACAAGGTCCTACTGTATAGCACAGGGAACTGTATTCAATATCCTGTAATATACCATAATGGAATAGAATATGAAAAAGAATGTATATATATGTATAAATGAATTGCTTTGTTGTACAGTAGAAATTAACACAACATTGTAAACCAACGATACTTCAATAAAATTTTAAAAAATTATCAAGGCCCCAAGTTATTGTTTAAAACACCTCTAGTGACTCTAGTGTGGATGTGTATATATGACTATATGTCAAAATGGGTGTTTAGCTTTTACAGTGATAATTTTATTCTACAACTTGCTCCTTCTCTTCTTTTACATTTTTTTCTCTTTTCATTACTTGGGAAATTTTAAAGATAATTGATCAGAAAAATCATTCTGTCATATTCATATTCTAAGAACATCTAGTACAGATAAATAGTTATAAATGTCTATCAGAAAGAAAAAATGTAATAAACTGTGCTTCTTTCACTTTAAAAAATATATGACAAGTAAATTTAAATAATAGCCTTTGTTACTAGAAGAATGTCTTCTCCTGGTTTTAATCTATTAAAATTAATGCAAGCCAGTGTTCTAGTCTATATAAAACTAAGGCAAAACTTCTCATGATTTAGATTTCCTAAATTTCCCATATTGGTCTTATGGATCAAATAACTTTTCATTGTTTCCACAAAATGTTAAAGATTACAAAATTGTTTTTCACTAAATGAAAATGGTGTTTCACTAAATGAGAATTTAATGACACATATCTTTTAAAAGAGTTTGAGTTTATAAATTGCTTATGATTCTACAGATCATAAGGGCTTAGTGTGTTAGCTAAAATTACAATTCCCAGATCTTTAGTTAACATTTGTTAAGGTTTTAAATATTAGGTTGAATTCATTGGTAAATAATCTTTGGCTACTTGAATAATTTCTAAGTACAAAAATATACAAAACTTTGGTCACTAAACATAGTTTCAATTTACCCTTATTCTTATATATTATAAAACTTTTGTAAGTTAACAGAATGTTCCAGGCCTTTGGATGATGTATGTGCTTATTTTGCCACCTTAAAATTTATAAATATAATCTAAAAAGTATATTCAGGGAAAATTAGCTAGATGGTTCTTGGCTTCCTGTCTAGTGGTTTTCTCTGGGTCTAGAGAAGACAAAAGTTGGCTATGTAAACTAAAGGAGATAATAAAAATGATTAAGGCTGTACACAGTATAGGGAATTCCTTGGTGGTACAGTGGTTAGGACTCTGCACTTTCAATGTTGAGGGCACGGGTTCAATCCCTGGTCGGGGAACTAAGATCCCGCAAGCCGTACAGCGAGGCCAAAAAAAAAAAAAAAAAAGAAAAGAAAAGAAAAATAAAGCTATACACTGTAAAAGAATCATGTAAAAATACAAATATGTGTACAAGAGAATGTTTTTCCTGATGACAGATTTGTCTGTCACATAAGGAAATTATTAGTTTGTTAAAATAGTAATTTCAATGTCATACATATTTTATTTAATATGCTAACACTAATTATATCTTAAAATTAAAGTCTTTAATTTTACTGTTTATTAACATTGCCATATATTTACATCCAAACATATTCATATAAAAGTATATTATGGAATTATGTCACTGAAAATTGTGGAATAGGGAACTCCAGGGCTGTGTCCCTCCACAGAAGCAACTAATGAGCTGGCAAAAACGATCATTATCAACTTTTGCACAACTCTAGAATTTGGTCAAATACTTACAACAATGAGAGGAAGGCTTGGTGAAGACAAAAGCTGCTGCACTGGGGAAAGAGAGCACAGCGGCATTTTAAATTGCCCACTTACAATCTCCCATACCCCACATTGGTGGCAGCCATGAGGATAGCAGCCCACACCCCTGGTGTAGGTTGCTAGTGCCTAAGGGAGCAATATGGACCTTATTCTCAAATAATTGTTGTTGTGGGTTTAGACTTGCCTGGCAGCTCCCTGAAGGACCTGCACAAGACTTACCTTTGTTTTGCTCAACTGGGAGCATTTCCAGGCCTGGAGCAGCTTCCCAAACAGCTTTTGCCAAAAGCATTTAAGTGCCCAAGTATTGGCAGTGGCAGCCTGGGACAAAGAATGACAGTCAGGACAATAAATACAGAGACCATAAAGCCTGGGAAGGAAGAGATTGGGAAAGGAGATACATGGGAGAATACGGACTTTAAAAGCTCCCACATACACTTGGGAATCAAGAAGGCCACATGCATGCCCAGAGCTGGATGCATGCTCAGAAAAACCCTGAAAAGATCCTAAACTCTCACCTCTGGCTTGCCTTCAGGCTCTGTGCAAGCAGGATGTGAAGGCTAAGTAGAGTTGCAAAGGGCTTGGGTAAGCAGAGTTGCAAAGGGCTTGGCTAAGCATTGAAGGAGTGCCCTGACACTGAGCCAATCTGCAAAGACTAAGAGAGGGTTTTTTTCTTACTCTCTTCCTCCTCCTTCTCCTCTCCATGTCTTTAAGGAAACTGTCAAAACACTAGCCAACCACTAAGCTAACAGAACAGACTTAGGTGGCCATGTATGACAAAGAATACAGACTTTACAAAAATAGTTTAGAAAAGTCACTAAGCAAGCAAACAACAATATAGATCAATGGAACAGAGTTGAGAGCTCAGAAATAAACTTGCATATCTATGGCCAATTGATTTTTTATGAGTGCCGAGATCATTCAACAGGGGAAAGAATCATGTCTCCAGTAAATCGTTCTGGAACAGCTAGGTATCCACATGCAAAAGACTGAAATTGTTAACAGGTACAAACTACTACGTATAAAATAAATAAGTTACAAGGATATATAGTACAACACAGAGAATACAGCCAATATTTTATAATAACTATAAATGGAATATAACCTTTAAAAATTGTGAATCACTATGCTGTACACCTGAAACTTATATAGTATTGTACATCAACTATACCTCAATAAAAAAGGAATGAAATTGGACCCTTTCCTTATACCATATACCAAAATTAACTCAAAGGTGGATCAAAGATTTACATATAAAAGCTAAAACTATAAAACTCTTAGAACAAAACATAGGGATAAAACTTCATGATCTTTGAAATGGATTCTTAGACATGACATGAAAAGCATAAACAATAAGAGAAAAAGGAGATAAATTGAACTTCATAAAAATAAAAAACTGTGCATCAAAGGAAACTATCAAGAAATTGAAAATACAACTTACAGATGGGAGAAAATATTTGTGAATCATAAATCTTACAAGCGTCTAGTATCCAGAATATATATAGAACTCTTACAACTCAACAAAAGACAACACAATTTTAAAATGTGCAAAGGACTTGAATAGACATTTCTCTAAAGAGGATATACAGATGGCCAATAAGCACAAGAAAAGATGCTCAACATCACTAATCATTAGGGAAATGCAAGTCAAACTATTTTAGAGTGTACAATTCACAATGAGATACCATTTCACACCTAGCAAGATGGCTGTTATTAAAAAAACAGAGAATAACAAGTGTCGGTGAGGCCATGGAGAGATTAGAGTCCTTATGCATGGATTGTGGGAATGTAAAATGGTGCAGCTGCTGTGGAAAACAGTTTGGTTGGTCTTGCAAAGTTAAACATATAATTAGCATATTAACAATTCCACTGCTATGTATATACTCAAAAGCACTGAAAACAGGTATCCAAATACTTGTACACAAATGTTCATAGCAGCACTGTTTCCAATAACTGAAAGATGGAAACAACCCAAATGTCCATCAGTTGATGAACAGATAAACAAAATGTGGTAAATCCATACAATGGAATGTTATTCAACCATAAAAAGAAATAAAATACTGATATATGTTACAGCATTGACCGAACCTCAAAAATATGCTAAGTGAAAGAAGCCAAACACAAAAGGTCACATATTGTATGATTCAGTTTATATTAAATACCCAAAACAGGCAAATCCAGAGACAGAAAGTAGACTAGTGGTTGCCGAGGCCTGGGAGGGGAGAATGGAGAGTGACTGTTTAATAGGTACCGGGTTTCCTTTGGGGATGTGAAAATGTTTTGGAACTAGATAGAGGGGATAGTTGCACAACACTGTGAATGTACTAAATGTCTTTGAATTGTACTCTTTAAAGTCGTTAATTTTATGTTATGTGAATTTTAATTTACCCTGATATGAAAGTAACAAGAGTAATTTTCAAAAGGTCTATAAATGGTAACAAAAAATTAAGGGTATATTCAATGTTGATAGATTTATTTATTTTAAAAGGCATTTAAGTACCCTGCTGCAAATTACTACATGGATTACATGGACTTTCCTTCTGTAGAACAACCAACTAAGTCTCTGCCTGGAAAACAGAGGTTTCTGTTATGACCTATTTAAAATTTATAGGACATATTTTAAGACCAAAAATATTCTTTTTACTCTTTGTACTTCTTGCAAACTGTTGAGTAATTTCAACAGAAGTTTCTTATTTTTTCAGTTAAGCCCTAAAAATCACGGTTAATTATTACTGTGGTTTAAAAATATATAACTGTATCTTGGGTTTAAAAATTATGACGTATGTTAATGTCTTCTGTCTCCTGACAGTTTCTGATTTTGTCTTTCCTTTATCAGACCCTACATATGAAATAATAAAACTGTAAAGATGTCTTTTGTTCCTGAACTATCTTTGGATTTCCTGGAATGGCCTCATAAAGATTTGCTTCTTCGCCTCATAAAAAAGAAGAATAGAAATAGGTTTGTTTCAGTATTCTCCACGTTTAAGTAACTCAAAACTATTGTTGAGAACTCTTTTGTTTCCCAAAGTTAAGATTGAGAGGGAGGGGTGGGGGGAGAGAGAGGTGGAGGAAGCTAACACATCAAAAAGGTTCAGCATTCTTAGATTACTTATGTATAAGTTAAATAGAGTAGATACACTTCAGTGTGTACTTTTTAGGTTAGAGCAAATATCCTCATGCTCTAACACACAGACTTGTACAATAATTGTCTACAAAGTGATTTTCTTTCTAGATTTCAATACCCTTGTCAATCAGGGACAATCCTGACCAACTCCCATCGATATAAATCAGAAACTACTGGAAATTTGTATTGTCCCCACCGTTCATAATATTTTCTTACTCCCAGGGTAATTTTGACTCTATCCTTATAATTTAATTGTGTTAGACCCCAAGAGAGGATGCCATTCTCTTCCAGTCTGCTAGTGCTGATTAATATAATACATTAGCCAGAGGTGTTCACTCATATTACTAAGGCAGAGATAATCTGACTAATTTTAAAACCAGTATTGGTTTAAAAGATACCGCCCAGGATGTTTTCACCTGCCTGTGCCGTAATCCCGTGAAAACTGTTAAGGTGGGATAGATACTGTAGCCAAAGCCTCAAGCCTCCTTTGAAAACCTCCAAATAGATTTACATGGGATATAAATATATCCGGCCATTATATATCTATTTTTAAATAGATATATAGATAGATAGATAATAGATATATAGATAGATAATAGATAGATAGATATCTATATATCTATTGTTAAAGCCACTACTTTAACAATAACAAAAAAGTTGCTTGACTTGTTTTTTATTTGGGAAATCTTGATTTTTCTCTCTAGTGATGGTGACAGTCACTTCTCTAGAACTGTTGCCAAACATCTTTGGGAGATATTACATCTTACTCAAAATCTCCATTGTCCATACCGCCTTCAGTCTTGTATTCGACATGTCCAACAAGAGTTTTCACTACATCCTTTAAAAGAGTGGTTCTCGGGCTTCCCTGGTGGCGCAGTGGTTGAGAATCTGCCCGCCGATGCAGGAGACACGGGTTTGTGCCCCGGTCCGGGAAGATCCCACATGCCGCGGAGCGGCTGGGCCCGTGAGCCATGGCCGCTAGGCCTGCGCGTCCGGAGCCTGTGCTCCGCAACGGGAGAGGCCACAACAGTGAGAGGCCCGCGTACCGCAAGAGTGGTTCTCAACCAGGGGCTATCCCCACCCCCGGGAACATTCGGCAATTCTGGAGACATTTTTGGTTGTCACAACTGGGGGCGGGGTGCTACTGGCATCGAGTGGGTAGAAGCCAGGGATCCTGCTAAACATCCTCCACTGCACAGAAGCACCCCTCATCCCAACAACAAAGAATTAGGAGCCCAAAATGTCAATAGTGCTAAGGTTGAGAAACCTTGCTCTGAAACAAAGTCTACAATTGAATAAAACCCAGAGACTTCGTCTTCTGAAAAAAGGCATCGAGGAGAGACTTCCTCCAACTTTGATGAGGACATTACCAGGTACTCTTAACTAACACAACAGTAATACTCCAGGATATTGATCCTTGGACCCTTAATTAAAGAGACAAAAACCACCCTTAAATCACTGGAATACTGTATATCAGTTGGAGATCTCAAACTAAAGATTCTTATAAATCCTTCAGAAGCAGATGACAGCATGAAGTAGATGGTTTTCACCCAACATCCATAGCACACGATAGGCTTTTTTCCTTCTTTACCAGATTAAGGTTTAGATTGTTGACTTCTTTAACTACAGTTTATATAGGGTCTATTCTTAATATTGCTCTTTGAAGCCTTAATCACTCCTTGGTATAGATCCTACACCTGGCTACAATTTGCTCATGATTTGGCTAAAAACATACAATTAAACCAGCTGTTGAGTTTGTACTCACTTTCTATCCAACTTCCTATGGTACGGATCAATTGGTTTCCTAGGTCATTGAACTCAATACTAAGTGACTTTATAGGTGACAAAGAAGTTTCCTTTAAAAATGAGATAACTTGGGCTTTCCCGGTGGCACAGTGGTTGAGAGTCCGCCTGCCGATGCAGGGGACGCGGGTACCTTCCCCGGTCCGGGAAGATCCCACGTGCCGCGGAGAGGCAGGGCCCGTGAGCCAAGGCGGCTGAGCCTGTGCGTCCGGAGCCTGTGCTCCGCAATGGGAGAGGCCACAGCAGTGAGAGGTCCGCGTACCACAAAAAATAAATAAATAAACAAAGGAATACATTTAAAAAAATGAGATAACTTAGCTAATACCCCATATCTGGCTCTGTGGGCTCTTCAGATTGGGGATAAGATCTGTTGTCTTAATTTAATTTGGACACCTTCTAACTTACAAGTATTCTTCAAACTCTGATGATAAAACCTTCTCTTATTATTTGTCTGTGTTACAGTGTTCAAATGTGTGATCTTCAGAGTCTTAAATGCTACCATTCAGATACTGTCACAGAAATTGACTCACCAGTTCATCTTACAATGAAAGAAATGAGCAGGACTTACTAATCCAACTGTCCAAATAGCCTTCCAATCAATGGAACTCAGACAGAGGTGCAGATCTGGATTTCACAAAATAATGTCCTATAGATTGAATTTCATAGCCCTTGGACAAAAGAAGAGACTGTGAAAGTCAAATTTAGCTCAGAATCTTCCCAGCCATTCATTAGGCTTGAGTAATACACAAAGTCAACTGCACTGTCAACCGAAAATAATATTTCTCTCAAGGACATGCTGCAGGTAGAAAATGTTATAATAACCACCTTCTTTGTGTGACTACTGCTGCCATACTCATTGAGAAACTTTGTTCTCTAAAAGCATGGACTGTCAGAAGCTTTGCTGTTTGAAATTATATCTTCAAGAATAAAACATCCCACTCTTGCCTGGAGGCTCTAAGTCACTTTGACCTAGAGAAGCAGCCACAATTTCCATCCTAGGTGCATAGCTTCAGAAAGGGGTCCTGGATTTAATATCCCATATACATGCTAATCCAAGTGTTCACTTTGCAGCTTAGAGCTGATGTTGAGCTCTTTACACACAGCCTTAGTTTGAGCCTACCAAAACACTGCTTCATTTAAACGTCACCTAAACTCCACCCTTCCCCTAAATTCCATAATGACTCTAGCCTTTCCTTTATTTGATGAGATGCTCCATGGTTCCTCTTGTGTGATCTCCCTCACTGCAGTGGATCAATGAACCTGATTTTGTTACACTACAAATGTGTCCTTGGTAGTCTGATTGGGCTAACACAGAGTAAACCTCTTACTTCCACAGATGCCAAAAAAGTAGACAATGGGAGTTGATAAATCAGAATAAAACATTTTATTACATCATAGAAAACAAGAGGAGCATCAGCATGGTGGTACCAATTCCTGTGTCCCCAAGTCTCATGAGGCAATGAGCTAGGCTACACACATAGCAGACTGCACTGCAATCCAGGGCCAAGGGCTCAGTACATTTTGTAGTAAGTGTCAAACAAGCCAGTCCCGGACTTCCCTGGTGGCACAGTAGTTAAGAATCCACCTGCCAATGCAGGGGACATGGGTTCAAGCCCTGGTCCGGGAAGATCCCACATGCCGTGGAGCAACTAAGTCCGTGCGCCACAACTACTGAGCCTGCGCTCTAGAGCCTGTGAGCCGCAACTACTGAAGCCCACGTACTCTAAGCTCTGTGCTCCACAACAAGAGAAGAGACTGCAATGAGAAACCCATGCACACCACAACGAAGAGTAGCCCCCGCTCGCCCCAACTAGAGAAAGCCCACGTGTAGCAGCAAAGACCCAATGCAGCCAAAAATAAATAAATTTATAAAAAACAAACAAAAACCAAACCAGTCGCCTTTCCCCAGAGTAGTCATGTTTTGATCACCTTGACTGACTTAATTGTATACATGACTCTCTATCGAAACTATTCGGTATCAGGGGATGGTTAGGCCTTAATGTGGCACACTTAGCAAGGCCAGGCAAGGATGTTTGGGACCCGTGGTAGACTACCTCTTCCTAAATCACTGGAAAGATTTGTAGAGAATTCACTTTTACTTCCAAAAAATTTAGCCCATTATTTCTAGACACTTTTGAACAAGACAGAATGAGCCAAAAGGGAAGGAAACTCCCACTTCTAAGCTAAAAGCAAAGTTTAGAGAGCAAACAATGCTCCTCAGGAACATATGAATTATAACTTTGGTTTTTCTTTGATATTTATGAAGCCTGCCAAAATTACTCCCTCTAAATGTTACCAAAAGATTGTTGAATTAGGTATTATTGAGACATAGGTAGCAGTATAGCAGCATATTCACTAAACCAAGGGTCCAAAATAAGATTGTCAAATATCATGAGGTTGTCAATTCTTCAGTAATTTCATTTATATATGTTTTCTTAATTTTTCAGAGTTTTATATATTTTTGCCAGCCCAAACAACCAGAAATGTATTTGTTGTATTGGAACCTAGACTATATTGAATCCAAACTATTTGACTTTGAGGGCCACCACGATACAAAAATACACATGGATGAATCTATACCTTGAGAGCTGATACTAGGGTGAGCATTTATCATCCCCTGGAATCACTGTATAACAATTTTTCAGGGCAGGAAAAAGTTAGACTACGGTACCTTATATCTGGAAGCAAAATAACAGTTCTGTCAGGCTGAATTGCCATATCAGTCAGTTATTTCCTCTTTATGGATGTTGCATTCAATTATTCTGATGTTATAGGTCATTACTTAATGTCAAAGCATTTCTCTGTGACCACAGGACACTTTTCCACATTGAAAAAAAAAAAAAGAGATTTAAGAGACCATGCAGAAACCTGTATTCAGGAACACTAAGCCCATCTGTCTCTGCTGTAACTGTCACAGCCCATTTGCAGACTTTCCCAGTTCTAGTATGACCTCAGCCAAACACTAGGTTAGGTTTCCAAATCATTAGGACTGTGGGCACTGATTTGAGAAAAAGAGAATAAGTGAAACTCTGCCTGAGTAAAAACTAGTTGTACTTGATTTCTTAAAAAATTCTCAAAGTCTAAATATCTTCTGTTGTATCAGCTAGAAATGATTTTGGTTGCAAGAACAATGTGGCTAGCAGTGGACAGGAGTTCATATTTCTCACATAACAAGGGGACTGGAGATTTGTGGTTGCTGGGGAATTGGTTCAATGTCTCAACGGTATCAGGATCCTCTGCTCCATAACTTCATGATCCCAGCATGGTTGCTGCAACTCCAGGCATGGCATGAAGTAGAGAAAAAGAAATGGTTCCAGGATTTTTGTCCTTTTCATTATATAAAGCAAAACTCTCCCAGAAGCCCTCTGACAGATTTCTGCTTCTAGTTCATTAGTCAGAAACCGTGAAGCATGACCACTACTGGCTATGAGGGAGACCGGGAAACCAAGGCTTTTTGTAGCCTTTAGAATGGGGACCAGGTGAGAGCAAAAGCAAATGGGAACAGATATCGCGTTAGCCTGTCAACACATGTGAAACACATATAACTTCTATGCTATTCAATTCTCCTCAATGGGACACAGTGTAGCAAAATGAAGGAAGAAATCAAAGCAGTTCTGTCTGCCGGGAGTTCGTAATCTCGTTTCATTTATTTTGCCAAAATACAAACCAAAGCCACTGTTCCAGCTTTACTTACTAATATTTCCTTTAATGTACTGTCTGATCTGACCCAATTTAACGTCCTGCCTGCACTCATTTGCTCATGCTGTTAGCTCAGCCTCAAGGGATCTCTTCCCGTTTCTACATATTAAACATTTCATTTCTTCTTGACAACCTAGCTCAAATATTCTCTCTCCCATGAAGTGTTCCCTAATCTCCCCAACTTTAAATTCTCTGAGTTCCCAAGATACATTAGTATTGTCTAAAATAACAAGAGCTTGAATGCTTTACATAGGATGATATCTCAACCTTCACAACCACCCGATGAAGTAGGTACTATTGTTATTCCCATCCTATGGTTGTGAAACCAAAGTTCAGATTAAGTAATTGTGTGAAGAGCACACAGTTTATAAGGGCTAGAGTGAAGGTTCAACCCAAGCTCTATCTGATGCTGACATCCATTCTCTTCCCATTATGCCATCACTTTCTCTATATACCCACTGGCTGCAAAAGGGTAAACTAGGATAGGAACAGCATCTTATTCACCTCTAATTAACCTCCCCTCCTATACTCACCCACTGCCTTGGAATTCAGAGGTGCTCACAAAGTTAAGTAAGTAAAGCTGAAGCCTCTGTCAATATGGCGGCAAAATAGTACATCAGAAGATTAGAAATCAGACTGTCTGGGTTCAAACTCTGACTTACTTGAGTAAGTTATTTATCTACCCTATACCACAATTTTCTCACCAGTAACATAAGAACAATGATACCTTCTCTGTCTCTACTGGGTCTAAATGAAACCATTTTGTAAAAAAAAAAATCCATCTGTGCACTTGGTGGGACCTAGCATCCTCAAGACTAGTATCTTTCTTGAGCTCTTACAATATTTTGTTTATAATTTCTTCATTCCCTCCCTTCTACTATCTCTGTTTTGTCCACGTAGAATCACTATCATGTGCACATTTAAACTTGTGGATCTATCATCCCTGTCTCTTGGTGTGTCTCTTATACTTTTCATTTCTTTGTCTCTATGCACTGTATTCTGGAAAAAATCTCTTGGCTCAACTTCATCTGTGTTTAAGGCAGAAATTAAGCCAGTATACACCATTAGGGCATTCTGTTCTAAGTCTTCCTGATTAAGTGTATATTCTGATTGTTTGATACCTATGCCATACTAGTGAGCAAATAGTTTTAATATCATTCCTAGGTGTGTTTGTTATTCTTTTCAGCCCATCTCTTGAGTTTTTTTTATTTCAACGATCATGTATTTCATTTCTAAAAGCTCTAGTTATCTTTTCCCTCATGCATTTTCCTCTAGAATCTCTCCGGGGATATTATACTTAATTTTAAAGTCTTTGATTTGCCATGTTAACTGTTTCTTCCACTTAGGGAGTTTGCTAACTTTCTTTTATGGTTGTTCTTGGTTTTGTGCTTATATTTCTTTGAAGTATTTTATTATTCTGTCTATGGATTTTTGTTCCATGTAATGAATTTGGCATTGCTAGCAATGAGGGGGTCTAGATAGGTTTCAGTTATCTGAATTAATCTGTAACGTCATTCTTTCAGTACAAAGACATATAAGTATTTTTGCATGGACGTTGTTCTGGCTGTATAATTACCAGCCACATGGGAGTGGGGCCTCCTTTATGAGCAGGTGATGCTATATGGGAAGCTTTGAGGGGAGGAAGTCTCCCTGAAAAATCAAAATCCCAGGGATATGCCTCTTCTGGGTTTGAAGTCCAAATTTATACTATCTACATGGTTTGATAATCCCAAACTATAAAACCAACGTGAAGAATTGGTCCTGGTCCAGTGATACCTCCTCAAGAACTCAATGTGCCAATTATCAGTTTGCTGCCTCTCAGCTCTAAGCCTACATTTCTTGGCCATGCTTTGTGATACTGGACCTTGTAAACATTTCTCCTTTGCCAGATAGTGTAATGTTAGGCTTTGTCAAGTGAGGGTGCTGGAGGAACAGTGTAAAGCACGGAAGAGGCAAGAGCTCCTCTTTCTGATCTGGTGTGTTTTTCTTTCCTGAATCTATGGTGCAACTGTCAGTGGTGTGCAGGAGATGGAATGGCGCTCACCATTCAGCAATCTTCACCAGAATCCCAGCAGGTGGCATCCTTGCCAACAGTGTATAGGAGACCCAGTGGCACACACCCCCAGTGAGTTTCCCTGGCACCCTAACAGGCAGCTCCCTGCTCTCCAGCCCTAGCTCACTAGCCCCAGCTCACTAGCACCCTGGCGAGCAGCTCCTTGATCGCCAGCCTTGGCCTTCCAGTTGTGGACCAGCTCTGACCTGTTGCACCTCAGAGGATTTCCCCACCATCCAGTGGGCTGCAACCCACCCTCTCTGACGAGGTCTGAGTCTTAGCCTAGGGGTGGGGAAGGGGCAGTGCTCTTTTAAGTTTTTTTCATCCTTGGATCCTTTCCCTCAACTCTAGAGATAGTAGCTGCTCCCTGCAATGCTATTCCTGTGTTCTTCAGAGTTCTCTTTAATCCATTTAGTAATCACCTTTAACTCATTAGTAATTCTTTGTATTAATTATGTTCAAATTACTGGTGTGTTTTATGTCTCCTTGCTCGACCCTAATTGATACACCTGGCAAAAGTAAATGCAAAGAGGCCCAGTTGCATTGGATACACATAGAAAGAAAGAAAAAAAACCCACCGCTGTTGAACTTACAATAAAAAATTATAAAGCCTCATAAGGAAACAACTCACCACAAGTAGAAATCAGCAGGCAAAATAAGTGGAAGGATTAGAGCCCCCCAAACCAGAGGTAATAGAATAAAATTAGAAAGAGAATATAAAATCAGAATATTTTAGATAATCAAAAACCTAAAAGAAGGATCAAAACACTAAGAACAAGACTCTATGAAAAAAGAACAGATAGATTAGGAAAAATAACCATAGAAATACAAAGATAAAAAAATACATGCACTGAAAAAAAATTTCATGGATGAATTAAAAAGCAAATTAGACACAGCTAAAAGGAGAATAAATGAACTATGTAACAGATTTAAGGAAATGTTTCAGAATTTTGTGACACAGTGACATAAAGATTGAAAATATTTAAAGAAGTTTAAGAGAGCTGGAAGATAAAATGTGTAAGACCTAGAGCAGTGTTTATAGTTTGCTACCTTTTGAGTAAGAAAGAGGAAAATGAGACTACATATTCATATTTTATTTCAATAAAAAACTCAAAGGGTGCACCAAAAATGATAAAGTGTAGTATACCTGTGTGAATGTACTTGTGGCAGGGGAAACGGTAGATGTGGGTGAGGGTGGGACTGAGATTTTTGTTACTGCATACATTTTATTATTTCTTTTTTTAACCTCGAGCTAATATCTCACTTTATTCTTTTCCAGTTTTGTTGAGATATAATTAACATACAGTACCATATAAGTTTACAGTGTACAGCATAATGGTTTGACTTACATATATTGTGAAATGATGGCCATAGTAAGTTTAGTGAACATCCATCATCTCATATAAATACCAAAAAAAAAGAAAAAGAAAAAAAGTGTTTTTTTCCTTGTGATGAGAACTCTTAGGACCTACTCTCTTACCTTTTAAATATACCATACAGCAGTGTTAAATACAGTCATCATGCTGTACATTGCATCCCTAGTACTCATGTATACATGTTATATTGGTTTAATTTACAAACCATGTGTGTTACTGTAGGTCCTCTGAGAAGCAGAAGCCAAGATGGAATCGGGCATGCAAGAGACTGATTGGGGGAATTGCCTCTGTGTGTAAAAGGGGAGGGAGCACCAGAAAGTAGGAAAGAGTCTTCAGACCACAATGCAAGTCTGATCCCTGGCAAAAAGGGAGCGTTGCCTAGGCAGATTTTGAAACTGCAGTGCAGTTCTAAGAAAGGTTCAGCCAGGCTAATGAGGAGTCCTTAAGCCAAAGTAGCCCATCAGAGGAGTCACATGTCTTGCCGGAATGGGTCTGCCTTAGTATCCTTGCCCTGCTTAGTCACTGACTGAGAGCAGCCTGTGTGAAATGTGGCCTCGGTGGTTTCCATGCTAATGTGGTGGTGGATTCAGAGTGCAGCAGCTGAGGCCATCTGTCAGCTACACTCCCATAGCAAGAGATCTGAGTAGCATATTTTCAAAGCCACCACCCCATGTGATTAAATTTTGTATTCAAAGAAGGACAAAATAAAGACATTTTCAGACAAAGACGGAAGGAGCTTATCACTCACAGACTGTCACTCTAAGGACCTCTGAAGGATTCACTTTGGTAAGAAATATTTTGAATCCTGAAGGACAGTGTAGGATGCAGGAAGTGATGGTGAACAAATAAATTGGTAAATATGTGGGAAAGAAATTGGTAAATATGCAGATAAATCTAAATAGGCATTGACTACTAAAAAAAAACAAAGATGACAACAATAATTAATTCGGGTGTATTAAAAACAAGGTGGAATTAAAACATTGGCAATGACATGTAAAAATGGAAGGGGAAATTGGGGGTAGAGTATTTTAAGGTCCAAGCATCAGTCAGGCTGTAAACAAGTTAAGATGAAGTCATACTGGATTAGAGTGGGCCCTAAATCCAATGATTGGATTTGATGAATAGGAGAAAGTAAGGGGAGATTTACATAGAGAGATGCACAGAGGGAAGAAAGCCATATGATGATGGTGGCAGAGATTGGAGTGATGCAGCTACAAGCCAAGGAACATCAAGAATTACCAGGAGCTACCATAAACTAGGAAGAGGAAGTATTCTTCACTACAGTCTTCAGAGAGAGCATGGCCCTGCCACACCTTGATTTTTGGGTTTTGCCTTCAAAACTGTGGGAGAATAAATTCCTGTTGTTTAAGCTAACAAGTGTGCAGTAATTTGTTATGGCAGCACTAGGAAACTAATACACTGCCAAACTCTTCCAGAGTGGCTGGACCAGTTTACATTCCCACTGCCGGTGTATGGGAGATCCAGTTTTTCTGCATCCTCACCAGCATGTGGTATCATTGTTATATTTTATTTTAGCTGTTCTAATAATTCTACAGTGATATCTCATTGTGGTTTAAATTTGTATCTCCCTAATGACTAATGATGTTGACATCTTTCCATGTACTTATTTGCCATCCATATCTCTTCCTTGGTAAAATATCTGTTCAGGTCTTTTGCCTATTTTATAATTGGATTTTTTTTCCTACATTTTGAGTTTTTTTTTACATATTCTACAAAGAAACTTTCAGCAGATATATGGTTTGCAAATATTTTCAACCACACTGTAGCTTGTCTTTTCATCCTCTTGATAGAGTATTTCATAGTACAAGTTTTTAATTCTGATGAAGTCCAGTTTGTTAATTTGTTTCTTTTATGAATTGTGATTTTAGTGTCATTTCTTTTTTTTTTTTTAGCCGCTCCGCGGCATGTGGGATCTTCCTGGACTGGGGCACGAACCCGTGTCCCCTGCATTGGCAGGCGGACTCTCAACCACTGCGCCACCAGGGAAGCCCAGTGTCATTTCTAAAAACTCTTCACCTAGTCCTGGGTCCTGAAGATGTTCTCCTATGCTTTCTTCTAAAAGTTTCATAGTTTTACACTTTACATTTAAACACATGATCCATTTTGAATTAATTTTAGTACATAGTGTGATTTAGGTCAAGGCTCACTTTTTTCTTTTTTCTATGAATGTCCAGTTGTTCTGGCACAACTTGTTAAAAAGACTGTCTTTCCTTTATTGAATTGCTTTTGCACGTTTGTCAAAAATCAATTGGCCATTTCAACAAATAATGTTGGGAAACCTGGATATTCACATGCCAGAGAATGAATGTTGACTGACATGTCACACCATATATAAAAATTAACTCAAAGTTATCAAAGACCTAAATGTAAGAGCTCTCTGTTGTTCAGATTGTGTAATTTATATTGATTTGTCTTTGAGTCCACTGATTCTTTCCTCCATCCTCTCCAATCTACTATTGAACCCTTCCAGTGAGTTATTTCAGTAATTGTACTTTCCAGTAATTTCTTTTTTCTTTTTTAATATCTCCTATTTCTTTGTTGAGAATTTTTTTTCATTTGTTTCAAGAGTGTTTATAATTGCTCACTGAAGCATTTTTATGATTAATGCTTTAAAATCCTTGTCAGATAATTCCAACACCTGAGTAATCTCAGTGTTGGCATCTGTTGCAATTGTCCTGGTTTTTGGTATGAAAAGTTGTCTTTGATTGTATCCTCAGTATTCTGGGTATTATGTTGTGAGACTCTGGATCCTAATTAATCATTCTTAGCAGGAAGTCCTGTTTAGGTGTAGGGAATAAGTCCACCTTTTGTCCGTTTGTAAAACTGGTTTGTTTGTTTTCTTATTAATGAGTTGTAAGAGTACTTTGTATATTCTGAATATACAAATCCTTTATCTGGATATGTGATTTGCAAATATTTTCTCCCAGTCTGTGGCTTTTCTTTTCATCTTCTTAGTGGTTTTTATTGGTGTTTCTTGTGGTGTTTTGCAATTAGAAGTTTAAAAGTTTTGAATTTTGATTATGTTGGATTTATTAATTCATTCTCTTATGAATCATACTTTTGGGGTCATATCTAAGACATCTTTTCCTAACCAAGGTCCTTAAGATTTTCTCCTGTTTTCTATTACAGATTTTATAGTGTTGGCTTTTACATTTAGGTCTCTGATCCAGTTTAATTTTTTAGTATGGTGTGCATGTGGATGTCCAATTTCCCCAGCACCATTTGTTGAAAAGATTATTGTTTTCCCCATTGAAATGCCTAGCACCTTTGTCAAAAATCAACTGACCATAAATATAAAAGTTTATTTCTAGATTCTCAATTCTTTTCCATTGATCTATATGTCTGTCTACAGCTTATAATAAGCTCTGAAATTGGGGAGTGAAAGTCTTAAACCTTGTTTTTTATTTTCAAAATTGTTTAGGGTATTCTAGGTCTAGTCCATTTAATTTTAGGATCAATACTAAGTCATAAACTGTGAAGGATCTGAGACTTTATCCTACTTTCCAACAAAGTGAGTTTGCCACAGTTTTACACACATATACTGACAGAAGACATCAGAACCCTGTGTCAGTGACACAGATGGTTTATCACTCACAGTAAAAGCAGAATCCAGAGTAGCATCTTGCATTAGTTCCCCATGTGGCTGTTCTCTACAGGGCAACACAAATGAGGGTCAGATGTAAACACTTGCACATGCAGTGGGTTTCAGCACAGGAAAGGATCCCCCAAATTATGAGTCTCTAAGCTTATATAAGGTTTGCTGGCACACCTGCCCATCCTCCTCTTTAGGGAGGGAGGAGGAGACCGCCAGCCAGCCAGACAAACAGACAGAAACAGAGACAGAGAGAATGACTTCATCTTTGTTCAGGATTGTAAACACATCTTCTTTGGGGAGGAGAGGGAAAGGCCTCTTAGATTTATCACCTTGGAATGTAAGCAAATACCTCTCTTAAAGAGACATATCTCTAAATCTCTAGCTTCTAAAGCCTTTGCTGTTCAAACATGTTCTTTGATCAGAACACCCAATTGCAGAACTGTGACATATCCCATGGAAAATTGTTTCCCAACAATCAGTTTGTCAATTTCTGCCAAAAAAAAAAAATCTGCTGGAATTTTGATAGGGATTGTGTTAATCTACAGATCAGTTTGGGGAGAATTTCCATATTAATAATTCTGAGTCTTCCAATCCATGAACATGAGATGTTTCTCCATTTATTTAGATCTTTTAAAATTTCCCTCATCAGTGTTTCTAAATTTTCAGTGTACTTGTCTTGTACTTATTTTGTTAAACTTATCCCTAAGTATTTTTTTTATTTTTATTTTTTATTTATTTTGGATGTGGACCATTTTTAAAGTCTTTATTGAATTTATTACAATATTGCTTCTGTTTTTATGTTTTAGTATTTTGGCCATGAGGCATGTGGGATCTTAGCTCCTCGACCAGGGATCAAACCTGCACCCCTTGCATTGAAAGGCAAAGTCTTAACCACTGGACCACCAGGGAATTCCCTATTTTTAATGCTATTATGAATGAAATTGTTTTTTTCTTTTTGGAAATATAGTTGACATGCAATATTATGTTAGTTTTAGGTGAATGGAACTCTTTTCTTAATTTCACTTTGGATTGTTTATTGCTTGTAAATAGCAATACAATTGATTTTCATATACTGATTTTGTATCCTGTGATTTTGCTGAACTTATTTATTGGTTCTAATAGTTTTTTGTATGTTAATTCCTTAGGATTTTCTACATATAGGATCATGTTATCTTCAAATAAAGTCAGTTTTACTTATTCCTTTACAATCTGGATGCCATTTATTTTTCTTGCCTGATTGCACTGGCCAGAACTCCTGTACAATGTTGAAGTGACAACAGTGAAGTGGAAAGAGTAGGCATCCTTGCTTTATTGCAGATCTTAAGAGGAAATGTCCACTCTTTTATCATTAAGTATGATGTCAACTGCAGGGTTTTTGTACATGACTTTATCAGGTTGAGGAATTTCCCTTCTATTCTAGGTTTGTTAAGAGTTTGTATTATGAATGTCAAATGCTTTTTTTCCCCATATCTATTGAGATGATCACATGTTTTCTGTCTTTTATGTCACATTCATTTTCAAGTGAATTTAATTTTTCTGAACTTTTAGAAGGGAGATATGGATTTATAACTTTATGGCTAGAGCTCTCTCCTGCTGTTTTTGTGAAGTGTTGAAAACTATGGTGGCTTAATTTCTGAGATCTTCAGCCTCCATTCCCTCCTCTACTTTTTCTGGACTGGTTCTTTCCTTTGTCTCTATTGTCACTATCCTGTTCAATTTAGATTCATCAGCAGATTTCCTCAGTGTGGATCTTTATCATCAAAGGATGCTTTCACTGGTTAGTCCCGAAAGCTCATATGTTTCAATCAGGCTGTTTTAGCCCTCTTAGACCTTACTGTAGATCCATGGTACTCAGTAGCCATTGGAATGTTATAAACTTTACAGTTTTAGCTCCTGTCCTCGTACTGGCTCTATGAGCTCTCAGTGAGTACCTGTTGGTTATATTGTTGTCCTCAGGTCAGTGAGAGTCCCTATTGCTTCCCTATGCTTCCTTCTATACATAAGCTGATACTGTAAGTACTGTAGCTGTCATTAGTTTGTCCCTACTTGCTCATAGTTTGTGGGTTTTTTTGTGGGGGGGGGATTTATCATCCAGTTTTGTTGCACAAATATCTCCTATTTAAAAAGAAAGCTAGAAGCTAAATAACTTAAACATAAAAATGGGAAACCAAAGAACAAAAGTGAAGTATGTCAACTCCTAGGACCAGTACTGTGACAGATGTGTGTATGTGTTATATAATCCCTTTTGTTGGACCACATCTTTTGTGCACCAGGTGGCAGAAATAATTGGGAATGGACAGGGAAAAACAACAAAAAAAGTGACACTCTTCACCTCTACTATCTCAACTTGCTAATTTCTTTTTTAACAATTTAATGAAAATCAAGTTACATTAGGGAGTATGGTATTATATTTTACACAGGGTAGCTCTGAGTGGAGAAGAAAGGCAATTAATGAGCTGGTGCTTTGGTGTTGCAACAGATGCAATTCGAATCCTTTAAATAAAGATGTTTGAGGTTTCTATCATAGTGGGATAATGAGACCTGTTATTATAGTATATTCTCTGTTCAAGGTGGGAAAACTTCAGACTGAATTTTACTCCCAACTGCCATCAGAAGACAAGTAAAATAAGCAAATATTCATGACCTAAGTACAAATGATTACTCAATAAAGTTAAAGTCCAACAAATGTGAAACCAGTGAAAGTAGTCTAGAGGCTCTAGGTAGATATTTTTAAACCAAATAACTGTGACCTTGATTATACCATAAGATGATTTATGCATATACAGATATAAATATCTAGATTCAAATTTAAAAGTAAATATCTTAAAATCTGTCATGCTATGTGCTTAGAATTCTCAGTGACTAAAATAGGGAATTTCCATTTTTAAAAAGGAAGATGTTTCAATGGGATATTTCAAACCCACCTCCACACACACTATTCTTATCCCAAGAATTTTATTTCCATCGTTGTGCAACATTTTGAATTTCTCCACAAATAACTTTATACTTTTGCCTTAAATTCCCTAAATGCTTAAAATCATGTATCTTAAACCTTAAAAAAATCCCTAGTTCACTTAATAATTTATGATGCCCAAGTTTGGAAATGTAACTCCAATTCCTTAGCTGAGAATAAATTTTTAAAATTATTTTTAAGAATTACCAAAATCAAAAAAGTAAAGATTAGCAAGAAGCATTTATCTTGAATATTGAGCCTTTATAATAAAAAGTAGGGAATCTACTTCTCTAGTCATTATATTTTATTGAGGAGCCATAGAAGGAAACACATACTTGCAAAATGTTTTTAAGGTACACACATTTGAAAGCAAGTCTTAATTTTAAAATCAATCTAGTTTCAAATATTCTTCCAACTGCCTGGTATACTCCAATTAGATGCCATAATAACTGGTTATGCTTTAAAATTATAGGAAGAATAATTAAAGGTTTTACTAAGGAAAATTAAAAATACATTGCAGAGTGATGATGTCCAAGTAATTTGAAAATTCAACTTACAATTAGTGCTAGTTCCAGAAGAGAGATTTATAGTAAGCAGAGCTTGATGAATACAACAGTATGTCTAATATTATCTGTATCTAAGAAATAATTTATTTCACTTAAGCCTGTTCAAAATTGAGCTAACACTGAAAAAGAGATTAAGGTAAAAGATGGAAGGTTTTCCTGGATATCAACCAGTGTCCCCAATTTTTTAGGGCAGGGAGTGGGAGAAGATGAATGACACAAGAAAGGAAAGCGATCATGAAGGAATTGCTGAGAAGAAAAAAGAACACATACCCAAGAACAAAACAAACAAAATCCTGGCTCTTGAAGATCTACAGTCTGGAGAAGAAGGAGGAGCCCATATTCACAACTCTTATGAATACACTGAATGGGGACCTGACAGACAACATTATCTTTTATTATTTAGAGTTATAACTATTGATAGAATCAAAATGTTGTGATTGAAGGATATTGAAGGAATAACTTGTAAAAAAATATTTGCCCAGTGACCAGCATTATAGTTCTTAAAGTATAATCGTCAGCCAATAGTTCCCTGTTGAAACACATTTAATTAGAGTAGGCAGCATGATTCATTGAAAATACTTACTGAGCCTCTACAATGTGCCAGGGATCATTCTAAACACTGAGATTAAAGAGAAAACAAAACAGATAGAAGTTCATACCTTCATAAAATTATATTGTGGTTGGAAAAAAACAGATAAAAACAAGATAAATAAAATTATAGATAAAAATATAAAGATATAGATACAGATATAGATACAAAAAGAGCTATAGCAATAGAGCTAAGTGCTAAAGAGAAAAAAAAAAATGAAGCCAGGGAGGGGGATAAGATGTCTTGGGCAGCGGTGATGGTGGTGGTATAAAGATGAATAAGATGATGACATTAAATAACACCTGAAGGAAGTGAGGGTACCCAGGGAAAGAGAATTCCAGGCAGACGAAAGAGCAAATGCCAAGATGTTGAGACAGGAGCTTGTCTGATGTGTTAGATGAATTACAAGAAGGCCAGTGTGGCTTGAGCAAAATGAGGGAAGGGAAGAGAAATAAGAGATGAGGTCACCTCTTAGAGTTACGATGTTTTCCTTGTGATGAGAACTTTTTAAGTTCTACTCTCTTAGAAACTTTCAAATATACAATACAGTATCGTGAACTATGGTGATCAGGTTGTACATTACACCCCCAGAGCTTATTTGTCTTATCACTGGAAGTCTGTACCTTTTTTACCACCTTCACCCAATTCTTCCATCGCCCCAGCCCCTGCCTCTAGCAACCACATATCTGTTCTCTGTTTCTGTGAGTTTGGTTTCTTATATTCCGTATATAAGTGAGATCATACAGTATATGGTATACAGTATATACAGAATGGACTTCTGTGGTCTGGCCAAATGAATAAATGATGGATATTAGCTAAACTCATTGTGATGATCATTTTGTGGTATACACCTTAAATTTAAACAATGTTATAAGTCAATTATATCTCAATAAAACTGGAAAAAAATAATGGTAACACCAAGTGTGGGTGAGGTTATGGAGAAACTGGATCTCTCATACATTGCTGGTGGAACGTAAAATGGTACAGCTACTCTGGAAAACAGTTTTGCAGTTTCTTTAAAGACTAAACACACTTCCAATATGGCCCAGCAAACACACTCTCGGTATTTATTCCAGAGAAACAAAAAACTTATGTCCACACCAAAACCTGTATATGATTGTTCATAGCAGTTTTATTTGTAATAGTCTAAAATTGGAAACAGCCCAGATGCCTTTCACACATGATGTTAAGCAACTTTGGTACATCTGTGCCATGGAGTACTACTCAGCAATAAAAAGAAGTGACTGCTTACTATATATAAAATAGAGAGCTAATAAGGACCTACTGTAGAGCACAGGGAACTCTACTCAATACTCTGTAATGACCTATATGGGAAAAGAATCTAAAAGGAGTGGACATAGGTATATGTATAACCGATTCACTTTGCTGTACAGCAGAAACTAACACATTGTAAATCAACTATACTCCAATAATTTTTTTTTAAAAAAAAGAGGAAATGTGATTTAAAAAAAAAGAAGCGACTACTGATACATGCAACAGCTTGGGTGAATCCTAAGGGATTATACTGAGTGAACAAAAGCCAATTTCAAAAGCTCACATACCTTGTGATTCTATTCATACGACATTCTCTACCAACGAAATTATAAAGATGGAGAATAAATTACTGGTTGCCAGGATTCGAGTTGGTGGGGTGACTATAAAGGGTTAGCAAAAGGGTGTTCTTTCCAGTGACAGAAATGTTCTGTATCTTGATTGCAGCGGTGGTTACACAAATCTACACATGTGATAAAGTGACACAGAAATACACACACACATTGTACCAATGTCAGTTTACTTGTTTTGGTATGGCTCCACAGTTAGGGAAGATGTGACTATTGAGGGAAAATGAGTGAAGAATACCTGGGGTCTCTCTGTACCATCACTGCAATTTCCTGTGAATCTATAATTTTTTCAAAGGGAAAAGTTGAAAAATGTAATTACAAAACCAACAAAAAAAAACTTTATAGAAAGACATTGAAGACCTAGAGAGAGAGGTCAGAGAGGTAACTGAAGGCAGCTCATGCCCCACCCATTGTGAGGTCTTATAACTTGATTTTGAGTGAGCTGAAGAGGAACTGGAAGTTTCACGGGTGTTGTATCATCAGACTTATGCTTTACCAGGACCACTCTGACTATTGTGATGAGAACAGAATGAATCAAGAGAGGGCTTCCTTTTAAGAGTAGAGAAATAACAGTTTCTTTGCAAGGCACACTAATGGAACAGTCCAGTAGAGAGGGGGGAAATTGATGATGCAAAAAAGAGGGGAGAATTATAACTTATCAGCGACTTAGCGAAGATAGCTAACTAGTCACCTTAAGCAATTGAAATATATCTAACATACTATATAATTTACTGATTTATTATACTTATTGTCTGAGGTCTATCTTCCCCCACTGGAAAGTGAGCTGTGCAGGGGCAGGGACTTCTTTTTGTTTGCTTGTGTATGCCAAGTATGTATTAGGTGCTCAGTACATTTTTGCTGCATTAACATATTCTTACAGGCATAAAGAGAAAAAAATTCTTGTCACATAAGCACAAGAACTTGCTTTGGAGTGTGGGGCAGCGCTTGGGATGATGGGAAGAAACGGTGCCTAAAGAAATACAGAGAGAAACGCCAAGCCAGCCATTGGTACGACGCCATCCTGTAAGGACACAGAAAGACATTGTCCTTTTATGCTTCATGTTTTATGCTTAGTTTTGAAATCCTTTTGTATCCAAAGTAAAATGTAGGAAAAGATTTTCATTCTCTATCACATGATTACCAGAAGTACACACTTGATAAATATAGTTTGAAGGACTATACTCCTTTTCAAAGGGCTCACCAGGCCAATGATTCTGGCATTAGGCCATATAATTTCCTAAAACATCCCCAACCCCGAGGTACACACACCAACCACTGCAAGAGTCATTACTAAAGATTAAATATTTTTATTTTCTTAAAGACTATTTTTAGGGAGGCATTAAAAGTGGATTCATTTGGCCAGACCACAGAATTCAGTTCTGCCAATTTTCTTTATACAATATGCTGAGTATTCTCTCTGACAGTAATCAAGGCCTGTGGAAAAAGAGCTTCTGCTGTGGTACACTGACACTCTTGTCCAGAGTACTCAAGCAAATGTCAGATTCTCTTCTCTGGTTTGGAAAAGTTAAGAAAGGGCATATTCTCTAGAACACAAGTTATAATTTCTGATACTTATAAGGGTACCTTATTCGAAAACAATTCAGCTTGAATTGCTGTTTAAGGGCTGAAACTCACATACTGCTTTGAGCTTCAGTGTTCATTGCTCAGCTAAGAAACTGGACAGTATTGTAAGTGATAAATCCATTTATCTCTCTGTAACAGAGAATAATCAAGTGCCTTTCCCATCCTCAAAGAAACAGTTGTCATCCTCATAACCTAGTAAGTTACAACTGAATTCATTATCTCATTCACACAAGGCTGCCATTTTAATTTGTGGGAATTACTACAGTAAACAATTTTGTAAGTAGAATAGACAGAAGTCTTTTTTTTTTTTTTTTTTTTTTTTTGGTTTTGTCTTGCGGTACGCGGGCCTCTCACTGTTGTGGCGTCTCCCGTTGCGGGGCACAGGCTCCTGACGCGCAGGCTCAGCGGCCGTGGCTCACGGGCCCAGCCGCTCCGCGGCACGTGGGATCCTCCCGGACCGGGACACGAACCCGCGTCCCCTGCATCGGCAGGCGGACTCTCAACCACTGCGCCACCAGGGAAGCCCAGAAGTCATATTTTTTAAAAGATTTCTTGATCTCTATATTTTAGGGAAAAGTGAATCTTTGATCTTTTGTGACAGAGATGAACTGACCTGATCTGATAGGTTACTGGGTTTTTTTCATAATTAACATACAATATTATTGACATTTTTGTGTACATACACTTCTATGAATTCTAACATATCTATAGATCTGTGTAACCACTACCACAGTTAGGATAGAGAACAACTACATCACACACCCCACCCCACTCCCTCTTGCTATCTTGTTGTAGCAGGGGTTGGCAAACCACATCTGAGTCAAATCTGGCCTGTGGCCTATTTCTTAGGGCCAGAAGCTAAGAATGGTTTTTACATTTTTAAGCGTTGCAAAAAGAACAAAAGTAACAAACAAAAATAAAAAAGAACATGCAACAGAGACCATATGTGACCCACAAAGCCTTCAAGTATTTACTATCTGTCCCTCTGCAGAAAACATTTTATAGTCATGCCCTTGCCCTGCCCCTAACCCTTGGAAACCACTAATCTGTTTTTTGTCACTATAGTTTTATCTTTGAAAGATGTCATACAAGTGGAATCACACAATATGCAGCCTTTTGAGACTTTGGAGCACAACGCCTTTGAGAGTCATCCATAACGTTGCATTTGTCAATAGTTCTTTCCTTTTTATTGCTGAGTAGAATTCTATTGTATGGATGTACCACCACTGGTTTATTCATTTACCCGTTGAAAGACATTTGGGTTGTTTCCAGTTTTTGGCATCTATGAGTAGAGCTGTTATGAACATTCATGTATAGATCTTTGGGTGAATATAAGTTTTCATTTCTCTAGGGAAATACCTAGGAGTGGGATTGCTGGGTCATATGGTAAGCGTATGTTTAACTTTATAAAAAACTGCCAAAGTGTTTTTCAGAGTGGCTGTACCAGTTTGCATTCCAACGAGTAAAGTATGGGAGTTCCACTTGCTCTGCTTCCTTGTCAGTATTTTTTATTGTAGCCATTCTAATAGGTATATAGTGGTATTTCCTTGTGGTTTTCATTTGCATTTCCCTGATGGCTAATGATGTTTAATATCTTTTTATGTGATTATTTGCCATCCATATATCCTCTTTGGCGAAGTATTTGTTCAAGTCTTTTGCCATTTAAAAACATTTTTTTAACTTATTTTTTTATACAGCAGGTTCTTATTAGTTACCCATTTTATACATATTAGTGTATATATGTCAATCCCAATCTCCAAATTCATCTTAAAAAAACCTTTTTATTATGAAATAACTAAATTCATAGGATATTACAAAGATAGTACAGAGGGGTCCCATGTATCCTTCACCCAGGTTCCCCCAATGGTTACATCTTACATAACTATAGTAATAATATCAAAACCAGGAATTGACATTGGTATGATGTGTGTATATAGTTCTGTGCCATATTGTCATTTGTGTAGATTTGTATAACCACCACTGCAAGTAAGATGCAGGGCTGCTCCATCACCACAAATATCTCCCTTGAGCTACCCCTTTATAGTCAGCCATAACCTCCCCTCAATCATCCCTAATCCCTGGCACCCAGTAATTTGTTTTCCATCTCTATACTTTTGTCACGTTGAGAATGCTATATAAATGGAATCATATAGTCTGTAACAGTTTGAGATTGCCTTTATTTTACTCAGCATGATGCTCTCAAGATCCATCCAAGTTGTTGCATGTATCAAGAGTTTGTTGCTTTTTATTGCACAGTAATTATTCCATGGTATAGATGTACCATGGTATGTTTAACCATTCAATCATTGAAGAACGTTTTGGTTGTTTCGAGTTTTGGGCTATTGCAGATAATGTTGCTCTGATCATTTGTGTACAGGTTTGTGTGGACATAAAATTTCATATCTCTGGGTTAAATGCTCAGGAGTGTGATTTCTGGGTTGTATTTTAAGTTTTTGTCCATTTAGAAAACCGGGCTGTTTGTTTTCTTACTGTGTAGTTTTGAGAGTTCTTTATACATGTATACATGTATACATTTATACATGTATACATACTGGATACAAGTCTTTCTTTCAAGTGGATCATATTTTCGGTGTCATGTCTAAGGAATCTTTGCCTAACCATTGACAATGACAATTTTCTCCTGCTTTTCATTCTAAAAGGTTTACATTTAGACATGGGATCCATTTTGAATTAATTTTAGGACAAGGTATGAGACTTTGATCCAGGTTCACTTTCTTTTTTGCATGTGGATGTTCAATGGTTTTAATACCATTTGTTGAATAGTCTTTTCCTTCTCCATTGAATTGCCCAGTATGGTATATCATACAATGCAATGTAATTTGGCAATTAGAAAAGGAATGAAGTACTGATACTTGCTACAATAGGAATGAACCTTGAAAACATTAAACTAAGTGAGAGAAGCCAGTCACAGAAGGCTACGTATTGTATTCATTCCATTTATATGAAATGTCCAGAATAGGCAAATCCATAGAAACAGAAAGTAGATTGTTAGTCTCCTAGGGCTGGTGGGTTTGGGAGGAAATGAGGAGTGACTGATAATAGATACCAGGTTTCTTTTTGAGGGGATGAAGTTCTAAAAGTGATTGTGGCGATAGTTGCAGAACTTTGTTAACATTACTAAAAAACATTGAATTGTACACTTTAAATGAACTGTATGGTATGTGAATAGCATTTCAACAAAGCTGTTTAAAAACGTTTTTGAAGAAGTAAGAACGTTTGTGAAATCAAGCAATGACAGAGCATAGCAACAAGCAAAAATTGAGGATAACTGAGCAAAAAGTAAGTAGTTTCAGACAATTTTAGAGAAGGGCAATAGTAAGGGTTGCTCAGAAAGCTATTTTGACTTTATAAAGTGTTCAATGAGTTCTGAACATAAATTTCTTTAAAATGACCAAAGCCTATCATTGAGCACTCATAGGAGTGTAAATTGACATAACCTTTATGGAAAGCAAGTTGTCAATGTATATCAAGAGTTTCTTTTAAACCCTAAGAATCTTTTACCCAGTAATTCCACTTTGAGAAATTTATAATCCTAAGAAAATAACTTAAAATACATTCAAAGATTTATGGTGGGATGGAAGAGGGATGGATTGGGAGTTTGGGGTTAACAGATGCAAACTGGTATATGTAGAACAGATAAACAACAAGGTCCTACTGTATAGCACAGGGAACTATATTCAATATCCTGTGATAAACCATAATGGAAAACAATATGAAAAAGAATGTATATATATGTATAACTGAGTCACTTTGCTGTACAGCAGTAATTAACACAACATTGTAATTCAACTATACTTCAATTTTAAAAAAGCAAAAAGAATTGAATGGTAGAAGAAAAAATGTTTGTGGGAAGAAGGTACAGATGGAATGATGTGGATGTTTAGAGAATAACCATTTCAATAAAATATATACACTAAAATTTAAAAAAAGATTTATGAACAAAGATAATACTAAAAGTTTAGAGATAACTGAAGAGAACATGGCTAAGTACAACCATGCAATGAACATTGACCAGTCGTCGAAAAATCTGTTTTCTAACACCTTTATGGAGATGTAACTGATATATGAGAAACTGCATATACTTAAAGTATACAGTTCGATAACTTCTGATGTATATGTATCTATTAAAATATCACCTTCATAGGATAATGAACATGTTCATCACCCCAAAATGTTTCCTCGTCCCCCTTCTTCTTGCTCCTCACCAACTGCCACCACCTGCCAGGCAACCACTAATCTGTTTTCTGACACTATTCATTAGTTTGCATTGTCTAGAATTATATATAAGCCGAATTATACTACTGTGTACATTTTTTGGTGTGGGTTATTTCACTTAGAATAATTATTTTTGTGATTCATCTGTGTCGTTGTGTGTGTCAATAGTTTATTCCTTTTGACTTCCATTGTATGGATATACCATTTATTTATTCATTCACCTATTGATGGCTAGTTGGGTGACTGTTTCAAGTTCTTGGCTATTAAATAAAGCTGCTATGAAAATTCATGGACAAGTCCTTGTATTGACATATGCTTTCGTTTCTCCTAGATAAATACCTAGAAGTGGAATAGCGGAATCACATGGTAGGTGTATAAACAACTTCTTGAGCAACTTCCAGTTGTCTTCCAAAGTAGTTGTACATTTGTACATTTTATAGTCCAATCAGCAGTGTATACAAATTACAGTTCTTTCACACCCATATCAATTCTTGGCACGGTCTTCATTTTAGCCATTTTAAAAGGTGTGAGATAGTATTTCATTGTGTTTTTTTTCTTTTTTGGTCTGGTAAGAAGTATTTATTATCTTATTATTGGTTTGGGATTGTATATATGACCAATAGATCAAATCTGTTAATCAAATGTTATTTATTTATTCATTCATTCACTCATTTATTTATTTATGCCATGCAGTGCGGCTTGAGGGAGCTTAGTTCCCCGACCAGGGATCAAACCCAGGTCCTCGGCAGTAAGAGCATAGAGCCCTAACCACTGGACTACCAGGGAATTCCCTTCATTGTGGTTTTAATTTCCATTTTCCAAATAACTAGTGATTTTGAACATTTTTTCATGTGCTTATTTGCCATCCATATATCTTCTTTGGTGAAGTATCTATACAAATATTTTGCTCACTTTTATTTTGGGGGTTGTTTTCTTATTATTGAGCTTTGAGGGTTCTTTACATATTCTCAATACAAACCCTTTATCACTTATATGATTTACAAATATTTTCTCCCAGTATGTTGCTTATCTTTTCATTCTCTTAACCGTATCTTTTAAAGAGGAAAAATTTTACATTTTGATGAAATCCAATTTATCAGGTTTTTTTTCATGGATTGAGCTTTTGGTGCTATTTCAAGGAAATTTTTGCTTAACTCAAGACCACAGTTTTCTGTTTTCTTCTAGATGTTATAGCATTCTTACATTTAGGTCATTGATCTCTTTTGAATTCATTTTTGTTGTGAGGTATGGATTCAAATACATTTTTATTTTGCATACAGATAGCCAGTTGTTCCAGCACAATTTGTTGAAAAGACTATCCCTTCTCCACTGAATTGTTTTTGTACCTTTGTCAAAAATCAGTTGTCCATATATGTATATGTTTATTTCTGGACTCTACTCCATTCCATTGATCTAATCACTTATCATGACATCAGTCCCACAGTCTCTTGATTACTGTAACTTTATAATAAGACTTTGAAATCAATTAGTTTTACCTTTTAATTTTGTTCCTCTTTTTCAAAGTTATTTTGGCTATTCTAGGCCCTTTGCATTTCTATGAAATTTAGGACCATCTTGTCAGCTTCTACCAAAAAGCCTGCTGAAATTTTGACTGGGATTGCATTTACTCTACAGATTAATTTGGGGAGAATTGACATAATAAGCCTTATGACACGTGAATGTAATATATCTCTCCATTTATTTAGGTCTTGTTTAATTTCAGCAATGCTTTGTAGTTTTTAGTGTACAGATTTTCCAGTTTTGTTAGATTTACTGCTAAATTTTTACTATTTTTTGATGCTACTCTAAATGGTATTATAAATTTTTAATTTCTGACTGTTAATGGTACATAAACATATAATTGATTTTTGTATATTGATCCAAACTTCCATTCCTGGGACAAACCCCACTTGGTCATGACACATTATACTTTAATATATTGTTGGATTCAATTTGCTAAAATTTTGTTTAGAATTTTTGCATCTATGTTCGTGAGGGATATGATCTTTAATTTCCCCTTCTTGTAATGTCCTTATTAGGTTTTGGTATCAAGGTAGTGCTAGACTTATAGAATGAGTTGGGAAGTATTTCTTTCTCTTCAGGTTTTTTGTAAGAGTTGCAAAGAATTCGTATTAATTCTTCCTTAAATGTTTCATAGAATTTACCAGTGATGACATCTAGGCCTGGTATTTTCTTTGTAGGAAGGTTTTTAACTGAAAATTCAATGTATTTAATATAGTACTTTTCCAGTTTTCTGTTTTTTTCTTCAGTGAACTCAAGAAAATCAATTTTATTGCTCTCAAAGTAGCAGCTTTGGGTTTCATTTGTTTCCTCTGTCATTTTTCTGTTGTCTATTTCACTGATTTCTGCTCTGATGTTTTTTATTTCCCTTCTTCTGCTTAGTTTGGGTTTAATTTGCTCTTCTTTTTCTAGTTTCTTAAGGTAGAAGTTAATGTAATTGATTTGAGACCTTTCTTACTTTCCAACATAAGTCTTTAGTGCTATAAAATGTGCCCTAGGTACTGTTTTAGTGGCATCCCACAATTGTGATATGTTATGTTTTCATTTTCATTCAATTCAAAATACTTCCTAATTTTCCTTCTGATTTCTTTGACCCATGGGTTATTTAGATGTGTGTTATTTAGCTTTCAAGTGTTTATGGATTTTTCAGATATTTTTGTTGTTGATTTTTAATTTAAATTCCATTGTGCTTAGAGAATGTATTCTATATGACTTAGATCCTTTTAAATTTACTGAGACTGATTTTATAGCTCCCAGTGTGGTTTATCTTGGTAAATGTTCCATATGCAGTAGAGAAGAATATGTATTCTCCTGTTGTTAGAAGGGATGTTTTATAAATGTCACTTAGGTCAAATTGGTTGATTGTGCTGTCTGTTCAAGTCTTCTATAGCTTTACAGCTTTCTGCTTGCTCTATCAATTATTTAGAGGGGGTATTGAAGTAAACTATAATTGTGGATTTGTCTACTTTTCTGTTCACTTCTCTCAGACTTTGCCTCACGTATTTTGAAACTCTGTTATAAGGTATATGAATGTTTTGGATTATGTCCTCCTAATGAATTGACCCTTTTATCAGTATGAAATGATCTTCTTTTTCCCTGATAGTATTCTCTGCTCTGAAATCTACTTTGTCTGATATTAATCTAGCTGCTCAAGCTTTCTTTTGATTCGTGTTAGCATGATATCTCTTTTTCCATTATTTTACATTTAATCTACTTATGTTTTTATATTTAAAGTGGATTTCTTAACTTGTACTCGTATGAGAAAAAAATTTAGATAATTGTGTGACGAAAAGGAACCACCAAAGTTAACTTAAAAAGTACTAGAGCCCAGTTGAAAAGACAAGCCAACATAATAAGTATCTGGGCTTGTACTTTCAAATGAGTAAGTACTCACAGAACTCTGATTTTTTTTGTTGTTGTTGTTGAGATTTTTCCTTACAGATACAACTGGGAAGTGACAAAGTTCTGGCTAATAAGATGTAAGCAGAAGTTTTGGGTGGGGATTCTGGGAAAGCTCTTTTAAAAGGAAGTTGACTCACCCGGAAAGTGGTCTTTTGCCCCTTTTCTCTTTCCTCTCTCTTCCAGCCTGGAATGCAGACACAATGGCTAGAGTTGCAGTGGCCATCTTGCAACCATGAGGCAAACTTTTGGGTGGAAGTTGTATGCTAAGAAGGGCAAAGCAACAAGATAGGCAAAACCTGGGACTTGGATGACTTCATGGTCTTGTCAGGCCACTACTACATTGCCTACCTCTACCTGCAAAAGAGAAAAATAAACTCCCCATTTATTTCAGCCATTCTTTATTGAGTGTCTGTTACTAGCAGATGAACACAATTCCTAAACGATGCACTCATATCCACATGGTAAGCACCATCTTCTCCCCCATACTCTTCTTCAGATGAGACCGGTGTGAACCTGACGTGGAATACTGTGGACCACTAAGTTAGGGTGTGTCTCAGCCAGTCTTTCCCTCCACTTCCAAACATTGTGCCTGACTAATAGTAGGTACTCAGTAAAAATTTATTGACCAATCAGGGGCCTGATTTAGTCTGGATCCATAACTCTCAGACTCCAGTCTCCAGTTTGGTCAGGTTAGCCATGTCCTATAGCCATCGTGGATGCTACTTGAAAACAGCAAACAAACCTTGCTTCACTTTCAAGGCAGTGGAATCCAAAACAATCATGAGGATATTTAAACTAGTAAAGGGCCTTTAAAAACAGGAGATCAGGACAATTCCTAAAATTATAAAAGGCAGATGACAAGAGAGGTAGAAGAAGAGATTCCGGGTCTATGTTTATTTCCTAATCCAGTTCTCTGTGGTACATTTTATGTCTCTTGTTCATCTCTCCTGCCCTTTGGAGCACAAATGCTCATCTGCTTAAACATTTGTAAAATTATCATTTAAAATAGAGTGACCTACATAAATAAGTAATTATCACAGATTAATAAATAATAAGCAAAGGAAGGAAGAGGGAATACACACACATGCTCATGGGTGACACACATAAAGAATCAACAGTAGTGATCTTCCAGGTTCCAGGACAGGGGAAAACCATGAGGGAAGAGAGAAGAGTCAGATTCAGAATATGCCCAGAAAAGGTTCACATAAACATTAGAGGAAGGAAGCCTTGCAAACTAGATAAATTTTCTCTGACTTTCAAAAATGCATTTCTAATTGCCTGGAATTGCTGGCACCTGGCTCTCCTTCCAGACTGTGGGGACTATGTTATCCCTATGACAAACCTACAGCCAAAGAAAAGAAAATCTGTTAGCCCTTCAAACAAGAAGGTCCTGGAGACCATGTCTCTAGGAAAGAGGACAGGAAGCAGTTTAAGCCATAGAATGAACTTCTCATACAACTTTTTTTTAAACATATTTATTGGAGTATAACTGTTTTACAATGGTGTGTTAGTTTCTGCTTTACAACAAAGTGAATCAGTTATACATATACATATGTTCCCATATCTCTTCCCTCTTGTGTCTCCCTCCCTATCCCACCCTCCCTATCCCACCCCTCTAGGTGGTCACAAACCACCAAGCTGATCTCCCTGTGCTCTGTGGCTGCTTCCCACTAGCTATCTATTTTACATTTGGTAGTGTGTATATGTCCATGCCACTCTCTCACTTCGTCACAGCTCACCCTTCCCCCTCCCCATATCCTCAAGTCCATGCTCTAGATAGACCTGGAGTCTGTCATACAGAGTGAAGTAAGTCAGAAAGAGAAGAACAAATACCGTATGCTAACACATATATATGGAATCTAAGAAAAAAAATGTTATGAAGAGATTAGTGGTAGGACGGGAATAAAACACAACTTTTTCTTGTGACACAAAGTCAAGAGTTTATGATCCTAACATCATGGGAGTGTGTTCGGTTCCTAATTTGAAGACTATGTGGCATATGATAGAATAATCAGAGGCAGTAGGGTGGACTCGTAGGAATGGAACCATAAGAAGTCATAGATTCAGACTTTTTGTCCTCACTATACTTGTAACTTTCCCATCACAATTTTGTCTCTTGCATTTTATCCTTGGCTCAGCATATATTTTTAATTTAATTTAATTTAATTTTATTTTTTTTTTTGTGGTACGCGGGCCTCTCACTGTTGTGGCCTCTCCCATTGCGGAGCGCAGGCTCCGGATGCACAGGCTCAGCGGCCATGGCTCACGGGCCCAGCCGCTCTGCGGCATGTGGGATCTTCCCGGACCGGGGCACGAACCCGCGTCCCCTGCATCGGCAGGCGGACTCTCAACCACTGCGCCACCAGGGAAGCCCTTAATTTTATTTTTTACATGATATTTTCTTTTTCGAGCTTTTTTTATTTTGAAAATTTTTAATCCTACAGAAAAGTTGTAAAACTAGTACAGTGAATACCCACATACCCTCCACTTATATTCACCAGTTGTTAACATTTTACCATACTTGTTTTCTACTTAAGTGTGTTTTTGTGTAAATGTTCACACACACACACACACACACACACACACACACACACACACACACACACACACTCTCTCTCTCTCTCTCTCTCTCTCTCTCTCTCTCTCTCTCTTTTTTGTGGATGATCCAAGAGATTTAAACGTAAGTTTCAGACATCTTGACATTTCACTCATACATACTTCAAGCATATTTTTCTTAAGAAATATTACATTCTTCTATATAACTATAATACAATTATCACACTTAGGAAAACTATCACACTCAGGAAATCTAACATTGATATACCTGTTATCTAATATGTATTCTGTATTCCTTCTTATTTCTTCAATTGTCCCAGTAACAATAATGTCCTTTATACTGCATTTTTAATATCCACGATCCCATTAAAGATCACACATTGTATTTAGTTGCCATGTCTCTTTACCTTCTTTTCAAGATATTTCCTGAACTTTTTTTTTTTTTTTTTCGGAGCACAGGCTCTGGACGCGCAAGCCCAGCGGCCATGGCTCACGGGCCCAGCTGCTCCGCGGCATGTGGGATCTTCCCGGACCAGGGCACGAACCCGCGTCCCCTGTATCGGCAGGCAGACCCCCAACCACTGCGCCACCAGGGAAGCCCTCCTGAACTTTTTAATCTTTCATGACATTGACATTTTTGAAGAGTTCAGGTCAGCTGTTTTGCATAATGTTCCTGAATTTGGTTTGTCTGATCATTTCCTTATGATTAGAATCTTTTTTAAAACAAAAACCCATGGTTTATTAAGAAATACATCTTACAGTCAATAGTGTGCCATAGTTTCATTGTTAATACTTTTCTTGGTGGTAGCAAAATATTACAATCACTCGTCTACGAATGCATTAGGAGTGAACCTAATTATCCAGATTTACGAATAATTCTCTCGGAAGGAAGTGAGATGATGTGTTTAGAGGTTTCACATGACCTTAGTATTCTGTGAGAATCTTTTTTTTTAAAAACAGGAATACGGCATGCATGATGTGTGTACTCAACGCATCACATCACAGAACGCCTGATGTCAATTTTTCCCATTTTGGTGACGTTAACTTTGCTCATTTGGTTCAAGTGGTATCCACCAGACCATTTACAAAAGTATCTTTTTTTCCCTCTGTGTAATTAATAATCATAACTAGTGGTACTTTGAGACTGTGTGACTATATCCTTCCCTAACAATGTTTCACTCAATGATTTAACATCTATTGATGATTCTTGCCTGAATCAATTACTACAGTAGTGATTGCAAAATGTTAGTTTTCTAATTCTAACAATCCTAACATTTATCAGCTGGCATTCTTCTCTAAACAACTTTCCCTTCACCCCTGATCCTTAATATTTTTAATGAGTAGTGTTGGCATGAATTCTTTTTTAATTCAATGTGTTATAATCTATTTTAGTCATTATTCATTTTGATACACAAACTGTTGCATGTTTAGCAAGTGGGAGCCCTTTCAAGCTAGATTCTGTCTTCCTTTTACATGACCTCATCAGTTTTTGAGCACTGCTTCCATATTTCCTGGCACAAGATATTCCAAGTCACTCTTATAACTCACCTATTCCAGCCTAGGGTCATCCACTTCTCCAAAGAGCCCTGGTTCTTTTTAATGGGATATAATTTCTACAAAAGAAGATCTGGGAACCTAGGTGTGCTTATTACTATTGAAGTATTAGCCACAGATATTTTAAACAGAAAAGAAATACCATTGCCCTCACACAAGTCAGAATGGCCATCATTAAAAAGTCTACATATAATAAATGCTAGAGAGGGTATGGAGAAAAGGACACTCTCCTGCACTGTTGGTGGGAATGTAAATTGGTGCGACCACTAAGGAAAATAGTCTGGAGGTTCCTTAAAAAACTAAAAATAGAGTTACCATATGATCATGCAATCCCACTCTTGGGCATATATCTGGAGAAAACTGTAATTTGAAAAGATGCATGCACCCCAATGTTCCTAGCAGCACTATTTACAATAGCCAAGACATGGAAGCAACCTAAGTGCCCATTAACAGATGAATGGATAAAAAAGATGTGGTACATATACACAATGGAATATTACTTGGCCATAAAAGAGGATGAAATAATGCCATTTGCAGCAATATGGATGGACCTAGAGATTATCATACTAAGTGAAGTAAGTCAGACAGTGAATGACAAATATCATATGATACCACTTATATGTGGAATCTTTAAAAAATGATACAAAAGATCAGGAACAAGACAAGGATGTCCACTCTCACCACTATTATTCAACATAGTTTTGGAAGTCCTAGCCATGGCAATCAGAGAAGAAAGAGAAATAAAAGGAATACAAATTGGAAAAGGAGTAAAACTGTCACTGTTGGCAGATGACGTGATATTATATGTAGAGAATCCTAAAGATGCCACCAGAAAACTACTAGAGCTAATCAATGAATTTGGTAAAGTAGCAGGATACAAAATTAATGCACAGAAATCTCTTGCATTCCTATACACTAATGATGAAAAATCTGAAAGAGAAATTAAGGAAACACTCCCATTTACCACTGCAAGAAAAAGAATAAAATACTTAGGAATAAACCTACCTAGGGAGACAAAAGACCTGTATGAAGAAAACTATAAGACACTGTTGAAAGAAATTAAAGATGATACCAATAGATGGAAAGATATACCATGTTCTTGGATTGGAAGAATCAATATTGTGAAAATGACTATACTACCCAAAGCAATCTACAGATTCAATGCAATCCCTATCAAATTTCCAATGACATTTTTTACAGAACTAGAGCAAAGAATCTTAAAATTTGTATGAAGACACAAAAGACCCCGAATAGCCAAAGCGGTCTTGAGGGAAAAAAATGGAGCTGGAGGAATCAGACTCCCTGACTTCAGACTATACTACAAAGCTACAGTAATGAAGACAATATGGTATTGGCACAACAACAGAAATATAGATCAATGGAACAGAATAGAAACCCCAGAGATAAACCCACACACCTATGGTCAACTAATCTATGACAAAGGAGGTAAGGATATACAATGGAGAAAAGACAGTCTCTTCAATAAGTGGTGCTTGGAAAACTGGATAGCTACATATAAAACAATGAAATTAGAATACTCCTTAACACCATACACAAAAATAAACTCCAAATGGATTAGAGACCTAAATGTAAGACTGGACACTATAAAACTCTTAGAGGAAAACAGGAAGAACACTCTTCGACATAAATCACAGCAAGATCTTTTTTGATCCACCTCCTAGAGTAATGGAAATGAAAACAAAATAAACAAATGGGACCTAATGAAACTTAAAAGCTTTTGCACACTGCAAACAAGACAAAAAGACAACCCTCAGAATGGGAGAAAATGTTTGCAAACGAATCAACGGACAAAGGACTAATTTCCAAAATATATAAACAGCTCATGCAGCTCAATATTAAAAAAAACAAACAACCCAATCAAAAAATGGGAAGAAGATCTAAATAGACATTTCTCCAAAGAGGACATACAGGTAGCCAAGAAGCACATGAAAAGCTGCTCAACATCATTAATTATTAGAGAAATGCAAATCAAAACTACAATGAGGTATCACCTCACACCAGTTAGAATGGACATCATCAGAAAATCTACAAACAACAAATGCTGGAGAGGGTGTGGAGAAAAGGGAACCCTCTTGCACTGTTGGTGGGAATGTAAATGGATACAGCCACTATGAAGAACAGTATGGAGGTTCCTTAAAAAACTAAAAATAGAATTACTATATTACCCAGCAATCCCACTACTGGGCATATGCCTAGAGAAAACCATAATTCAAAAAGACACATGCACCCCAATGTTCATTGCAGCACTATTTACAATAGCCAGGTCATGGAAGCAACCTAAATGCCCATTGCCAGACGAATGGATAAAGAAGATGTGGTACATATATACAATGGAATATTACTCAGCCATAAAAAGGAACAAAATTGGGTCATTTGTAGAGACGTGGATGAATCTAGAGACTGTCATACAGAGTGAAGTAAGTCAGAAAGAGAAAAACAAATATCGTATATTAATCATATATGTGGAACCTAGCAAAATGGTACAGATGAACCAGTTTGCAGGGCAGAAATTGAGACACATATGTAGAGAACAAATGTATGGACACCAAGGGGGTAAAGCAGTGGCAGGTGGGGGTGGGGGTGTGATGAATTGGGAGATTGGGATTGACATGTATACACTGATGTGTATAAAATGGATGACTAATAAGAACCTGCTGTATTAAAAAAATAAATAAATAATTTAAAAAGTAAAGCAAGAAAACAAGTAATAATAATTACTTCTAAAAGCCACATAATGCTTATGCTTATTGGGAGAGCAATATTAACCAGATGGATTTTACAATGTGTGAAGGACACTGTGATAAGCTGTCTAGATTCCTGTTCAATGAAGGACCTGTTGCCCCAGCTGCCAAGAGTGTTGTATGGGTGTGTGTGTGTGTGCATGTACACATATATTTTTATGTATATTTTAAATATATCTAATACCCTGGACAGTTCACATTCAATGACCAATAGATGAAGAGGTATAAAGGCCTGGACACCTCAGTTCATGGGGAGACAATTCCGAAGGACCATTTTAGCTCTTGAGCTCCACTTGGGTTGGCTGAGGTCATCATCAGGCCTGTGGTACAGTTCAAC